>NC_135535.1:72093548-72399457 GCF_045843805.1 Urocitellus parryii | reverse complement strand
TACCTTCCCCCCCCACATCCTTACCAACATTTATTGTTACTTGTATTCTTGATTATTGCCATTCTAACTAGAATGAGATGAAATCTCAGTGTAGTTTTAATTTGCATTTCTCTAATTGCTAGTGATGTTGAATATTTTTTCAAATATTTGTTGACTGATTGTATTTCTTCTTCTTTGAAGTGTCTGTTCAGTTCCTTTGCTCATTTATTGATTGGGCTGTTTGCTTTTTTTGGTGTTAAGTTTTTTGAGTGCTTTATATATCCTGGAGATAAATGCTCTGTCTGAAGTGTAGGTGGCAAAGATTTTCTCCCTTGAAGGATCTCTCTTCATGTTCTTGATTGTTTCCTTTGATGTGAAGAAGCTTTTTAGTTTGATAGCATCCAATTTACGGATTCTTATTTTACCTCTTGTGCTTTGGGAGGCTTGTTGAGGAATTCGGTTTCTAAGCCGACAAGATGGAGATTTGGGCCTACTTTTTCTTCTGGTAGGTGCAGACTCTCCAGTCTACTGCCTAGGTCCTTGATCTACTTTGAGTTGAATTTTGTGCAGGGTGAGAGATAGGTATCTAATTTCATTTTGTTACATATGGATTTCCAGTTTTCCCAGCACCATTTGTTGAAGAGGATTCTTTTCTCCAATGTATGTTTATGGCTCCTTTGTCTAGTATGAGATCTGTATTTTCTGTGTCTTCTATCCTGCACACTCATGTCTGTTTTGGTGCCAATATCATGTCATTTTTAGTATAATATAAGGTCTGGCATTGTGATGCCTCCTGCTTCACTTTTCTGAGGATTGTTTTGGTTGTTATTTTTCCAAATGAATTTTATGACTGTTTTTCTCTGTGAACATTAATAGGAATTGCATTAAATCTGTATAATGCTTTTGGTAGTGTGGCCATTTTGACAACATTGATTCTGCCTATCCAAGAACATGGGAGATCTTTCCATTTTCTAAGGCATTCTTCAATTTCTTTCTTTAGAGTTCTATAGTTTTCATTGTAGAGGTCTTTCACCACTTTTGTTAGATTGATTGCCAAACATGTTATTTATTTGAGGCTGCAGTGAATGGGACAGTTTTCGTAATTTCTCTTTTAGCTGATTCATCACTGATACTTGGGAACACAATCGATTTTGGGGTGTTGATTTTGTATTCTAATGCTTTGCTAAATTCATTTATGACTTCTAGAAGTTTTCTGGTGGGAGTTTTTTATTCTTCTAAATATAGAAGCATGTTGTCAGCAAATAGTGATTGTTTAAGTTCTTCTTTCCCTATTTGTTTCACTTTAATTTCTTTCTTCTAATTGCTCTGTCTAGAGTTTCCAGGACTAGGTTGAATAGAAATGGTAAAAGAAGGCATATCTGTTTTGTTCCAGGTTCTAGAGGGAATGCTTTCAGTTTTTCTCCATTTAGAGTGATATTGGCCTTGGGTTTAGCATAGATAGCTTTTGTAATGCACGGAGATTTTTAATAGATGGTATTGTTCTTGTGTGCTAACCCTACATCTGTCAGCTATTGGTGGGTATCGGTTAATTATTAGTCTTTTATTTTGAGTCATGTTTTTCTGCTTTTCACCATGTCATGTGCTTTTTTTATTGGATGCCAAACATTCTGGGTTTTTACATTGTTGGATGCTGAATACTTCTGTATTCTTGGACATTAAAAATATCTCTTCTATGTTTCTATTTAATGCTTTGAACATGATTGTTTCAACAACCTTGTGTGTGAATTGTTAACATCAGTTTTCAGTTTTTTGATTGGTATCCCTGCCTTAATTATGGTCATATTTTCCTTCTTTGCATGCATAGTCATATTTGTTTGGATGCTAAGCATTGTAAACTTTACATTTTTAGTTCTAGATACTATGTATTTCAGTAAATATTGTTGTTTTTTTTTTTTTTTCTGGCGTGCAGTTAAGTCACTTGGAATAAGTTTGTCCTTTGGAATCTTGTTCTCTCAAGTTCCCTCTAATCCTTAGGGTAGTTCTTTCCCTGGATCTGAGTAGTTTTTGTTCCCCCACATGTATGCCTTGAATAGTAAGCTTCTAACTCAAAGGTGACCTCTGGAGCTCTCTGGAGTTCCCTTGTGAACAACTCTCCTCTCCAGGTCTATCCACTGTGGTCTCTCCATGGTCTATCAACTCTATACCCTCAAGTTGACCAGGGTCTATTTCTAGGTTTCAACACTTTCTCTGCCACTCCCTGGAAGTTGGGGCAATAAGTTGAGGCCATCGCAGTGCTTACCTCCTTTGTTTTCCCTCTCTGCCTGATGTCTTGACAACCACTCTTTGATATTATTCCATCCTTTTTTTTTCCTTATTGTTTTTTAGGAAGGGTACATTCTAGTCCCTTTCGCTCCATCTTGATCAGATGAGAAATAAGAAACTTGTTTTGAAGCACTGATTTTAGGAGGTATGTTATGGAGGGCTTCTTTAAATAATGAAATAGTAGAAGAGGTAGGCAGACTTGCAACTGCCTACTAAATCGTTCTGAAGTGAGTTTGCTGCCAGACATTTACTTTTGTGAAGACACAGTGTTTTGGTTTGGATAGGAGGTGTCCCCTGAAACTTCACTCATGAGACAAAGCAGGAATGTTTGGAGGTGAAATAATTAGATTACGAGACTGTAACCTAATCAGTGAATTAATCCATTTGACGGATTAATAATTTGAAAGGACTATTGTAGTTAGTGGTAACTGTAGACAGGGAGGGAGGGACTGGGGGCCTGCTGTTGAGGTTTGTAATTTCTTCCCTGGTAGCTCTATCTCTCTCTCTCTCTCCCTGCTTCTAGGCTGTAAGGAGCTGAGCCCTTTCCTCACCCTCACTCTTCCACCATGATGTTCCTCTTCTCCTCAAGCCCTGAGCCTTGGAGGGAGACCACAGGTGTCCAACCATGGACTGAGACCTTTGAAACTGGAGCCAAACTAAGCTTTTCCTCATCTGCGTTGTTCCTGTCGTGTATTTTGGTCACAGCAATGAAAAGCTGATTAACATACATAGGCTTCATACAATTTTTAAGCTTCTGTAGAAAATATCTGTGATTATTATAGTGCCAGCAGAAGTATAAGTAACATATGAACTCATCGTGATTTGAGTGTATGTTCTTCCTCTTATCACAATTCAGGAGTCAAAATATGAAGATTGAAAAAAGAATCCTGGTTGCTCCAGGCATCTCCTTTTAGCATCTCATGCTCTTTTAGCAATATCTCTTTTATAATTCCTTTTAGCATATTGCTTTTGATCTGTGATATCGGCTGATGACACTAGATATTTATTAATTTGACATTGGCTTAGTATATTTCAGTAGATTTTAAAATATTTGAGATAAAAAAGGATAATCGGAGCGTATCCAATTGTGTTATATGTACAGTAAACCCAGTTTTGATTGTTAATAATGAATTATTTTAATTTAGTTGAAAAACTTACACATTTTTTTCTTATGCCCCTTGAAAAATATATGGATGAGCTTATGAGAAATAAAATATCAGTTAGGGTGATAAGCGAAGCAATTGCAATTGTAAAGAAATTTTAGTTTAAAATTGCATTGGTATTAACAATTTTTGTGTTAATATAGGTACAGTGCTTATAACAGGATCTAGAATGTAATGAGTCAATAAATGTTAATAAAAGTTAAGTAATTTCTTCCTGTTTGAATTGTTTTTCAAGATGTGTATGATGGAGGGGTAACTGGGATAATGATGCTGATGGTGTAAGTAACTGTGTCCCTGCAGTGATGACACAGGACTTATGTATCATCATCCATGTTTGACTGCCGATGAGATGACAGTGAGACATGGCATTGTAGAGGCTTTGTAAACTCTCACTTGGTTGGTAGTTTTCATTTTAATTCCTGATTCTGTGGTGGAGCTTTCACTCAACACTGGCTCTGGGTGGGGAAGAATGAAAAGACAGGGTGGTGAGTGCAAAGAGGAGGACATGAATTGGCCTGGGTAGGGGACAGGACCAGGGAGTAGGCCTGGAGGCAGGAAGAGTCTTTGTTACATGGGTGGCAAGGCAGCATGCAGGAATGGGACACCTCGATTGCATATTAATTCTGCCAGAGACTTCTCAAGGGAGATGTTTGTCCTAGAAATATATTTAAGAGAGAGGGAGAACCATAGAGTCTTGAATCTGGAAGAAATCTTGACTCTGCTGGATGAAAGTGATTTAAACAAGTGAGAGTAGTTTGCTAGGGAGTGAGAAAATTAGAACCTCAAAGCTAGTGATTCAATAACAAGCTTGTTTGTGGAGCCTCTACTGTACAAATCATTCTGGTATATTTAAAAATTATAACTAGAGGCAGAATCACAGCCTTTGGGACAGGAGTCCCTTGTGTTTCTTCTTTGTTAGCAAAGCAATAATCCTTCTTTCTCCCTTTTCTCAAAACCATGTCCTCATTATTGGATTGGCATTGAGGACAAGGACTGAACTTTCAGCAACAAATCTGGCACCCCAGATGGGACCCAAGAGCAACCCCCACTCCAGCTTTCTTGGGTAGGCCTGGCTTTCCAAGGAACCCTACTTCCATGCTGAGGATGCAAGGAGAGCTGACTGCTGGAAAGTCAAGAGATGGACAGCCTCTGCAAAGGGATCTTCAAGGAAAGGATGGAAAGGGCCTCCTCCATTGCATATCAATTTGCCTAGTACAAGAAAAAGGCCCCAAAGCAATCTCTGAGTACAAGTGACAACAGGGGAACTCACTTAAAGTTTATGAAATTGTGATAATGATAAAGGAGACGGGTCAGGTCCAAAAATATCCTGTGCTCCAACCCCTTGAATGCAACCTAGGAAACTAAAGATTAAGGCATAGTTTTTGTATTGCTGGATTGTCCAACTCTCTCCTGGGATGAATACGTTGTGTAAATTAAATGCACACAGATAACATTCATTATGAATGATGGTTTCAGAATATGAATTTAAGAAATGGTCTAAAACTAGAAAATATAAAAGGAAGTTATATGTGTGGAAATAAATTTTAGTATAAAAAATTAGAAGGTGAAAGAAATGTTTACGGATGAAAAAGTAGTATTTTGTCTAGCAAAGTAATATTCATGTGCTGAAGTCCAAGATTAAAGAGGACAAAACTAAGGATGTAATGAAGTTATGAATGTTTTAGTAAGTCTCAGAAGGTTTTCAGAAGGTAAATCTCAAAAAGTTTGTGTTTGGGATTAATTTGGCTATAATTAGCACAGTCAAAGTTATTTGAACTTCAATGTACTGATACAAAGCAAAGTATGAAACATTGATCTGCTCTTATCTATGGATAATTTTCTTGCATTTGTTAGGTTTTTATTACTTGGGGAAGTTAAGTCTTGAAGGAGTTAGGTTTGTACCTGTTTTAAATTCTTAAATGATTACTTTATAACAGGTTAAACACACAACTGTCATTTAGGTTATAACAATATTGTTGACACCCAAAATATATATGTGACTAGGTATATGTATATATATATGAGATCTATCTAAGTATTATGTAAAAGTTTATAAAATGAAAGATATGTAAGTTTACTGGCAAGATAACCAATGAGTGCTCTTTTTTATACATTGTATCTGACATAGAAAGGCCACACTGTCATTTGAAGACCTGTCTTATATCTGTTTGCTTTGAATAAGTCAATTTCTGGTCATTAATACTGATTCTCATAAATGTATAAGAGATTTAAGGCTCTCCTTTGATTTTTGTTAACCCATGAAGACCTGTGATCATTATTACTGTATATCTGGATTCTAAATCGTACTTTTTAAAGTTAAACTTAGATAAATGTAAAACTTAGGAGAGCACTTTGACAAGTTAGTGTTCTTCAAACTAAGATTGTGTTTAGCAAAAGTCTCAGATTTATATAAAAATAACAAACTTGGTTGGTATTTATTTATGTCATTTGATGTTTCTATAGCTGGATAAAATAATATATTATCAACAAGTTATATATACAATTTTGTGTTACTCTTCACACTAGAATTGGAATTTAAATGCATTTTTGAAAGATAATAAGGGCAGCCTGCTCTGTTTAAAGGTGACACTGTAAAACATGGTAGCATTTTGCTACTTTTTCCACAAAAAGAAAGTTAAAAGCTCTCTTGGCCTTTGTTTGATGGATGTTTTAGAAGTAATATTGTATTGTGTTATTTGTCAAGAGCCCCACCTTACCTGACATAAGGCTCTACCTTACACCTTACTCCATGTTAGAATGGCTCTAAAATAGGCTAGACTTGAGCTCATTTAGACTTGTGTTCAAAAGATCAGATTTTGTTGTAAAGATTACTGTGAACTCAAAATAAACAGGATATGATGTATAACTAATTAAAGGCTTAAGATTATAAAAATGATTTTACTTGCTTCATAGCTATTACACCTTGCTTTTGTTCTGTTAATTTCATTTTGTATTTTGCTTTTAAACGTTGTAACTAGTGCCTGTTAGTGTTTGGCAGAGGTACTCTTCTAATAAAAAGCAAAAACAACAACAGAAAATTATAACTAAAATAAATTTTTCCTTTCAGCAAATCTTTACTTATCTGTTATTGCTCAAACACATAACATATGATCAGAAACAGTCATGACTGACTTGATGATTATTTCTGTCTAGATGCAGAATATCAGCATGATGCCCCAAATAGTAATCTACTCAATTACCTTATCAAAAGGTAATCATGGAGAACCTCACAACATTTATAGCAAGGCTATAAATTCTTTTTTTTATGCTGAACTAATTATCCCTCTATTACATTGGTCCATTGTCCAATTCTTTGGAGTGAAGCGGAATAAGTCTTATTCATTTTAAGTACTTGAAGATAGTGGCATAATCCCTGGTCTCATTTGAGTCTTCATAAAATGACACGGTCCTTTCCTTTCACTATCCTGATTATCTCTCTAGATACAGAACTGATTGCCGAGGTCTATCTTGAGAATAGCGATAAAAAAGAAATATAAAATGTGCTTTCTATCATTAAAGCACTTATGAAATATTGATTTTTTTTCAGTGCCTGTCATGTATCTTTATACCTAACAGATATGACAGGTTAACAGCTGTGAAAGAGGAATTTTAACAGGTAAAATCAATGGAGGTGGCCTGGCGAGTCCTAAGGAGCAGTGAAAAAATCTGGTTTGCTGCATGTGTTGTCCAGGCATACACATCCCTCCAGAAAAAGGAAGATGCTAATTCATTCATTCATGAACTATTCTACCCACCCATCTATTCTGATAGCATTTCTCAAAATGTGTTTTGGGGATGGTCCTACTGAAAAAGTTTTCTGTGGTTAAGTAGATGCAGGACACTGTGTGGCCCCTTGGAGAACAGGAAGCATTCTGATCAATCCTATAATGAAACTCTTGAACATTGTTACAATCAGCTTTTCCAAACTTTGTTTTCCTTTTCTGTGAGAATTTTTGTGTATAATGTTTGTGAACTTTCTTATGGAACATGCTTCAAAAAAACAGTCTTAAAACATTGACCTACAGAACTGTCTGGGCTTTTAATTCCACACATTTCCATGCTGGTAGAACCATTTTCATGAAAAAATGGTTCTCATGAAGGAAGACTGAGTGGCACCAGAACTTGCCTGCAGTGTTTACGAATTTACCAAGGATTTGTTACAAAACTCCAGTGAGGAGAACAGAGTAAGGCTTATGGAAGGGGAGTGATCTAACGAAGTACACTGGCATGTTGTTCTGAGGAAAAGCCACCAAGGAGCTAGAAGGAAAGACTATCATAAAGCTGGAAGAAATCTTTAAGAAATTTTTGTCTCTGTGCCTTCTTTTTTAAGATAAGGATAGTATTTATTAATCATCCATCATGAATATATCCTAATTAAGTTATAATATTTACAGATGACTAACTAGAAGGTGATATAAATGGAGAGAAGATAGTGGTGTAAGAGCTTATAATTTAACCACAGAAACAAGCTATATAGCCACACAATAATCAGATAATAATCTAAGACAGGATGTAATTAGTCATAGAGTGGCTCGGGGATATAAATACTCTGGGGAGAAGGAAGTGATCTCTGTGAATGGAGGTGGGAGAGGGTTTTCTATTTTGAAGCACTTTCAATTTTATCGTTGTAACCACTGTTACAAGGGAATGTCTCAGAGTCCTTTACATTTAACAAAATTATTGATTGCTGAAGTTCATATGATTTTTTCTCCTGGCAGGTCTTGAGTGGGAACGAACATCTCCCAATATATTGACAACATTGCTGCCAGGAGAAATCTTCACAAAGACACCCTTCTGAGTCTCTGTTAGCGGAAGGTTTTAAATAGCAGGTAAACAACATTCAGGTCTGCAGTTCAGTGACAACATTTGAAAGATGAGATGACTTCTGGAGGCAGCTGGGAGAACTGGAAGTGTTATGATAGGAAATAAATAAGAAGTAGGGTATAATCTAACAAAGCCAACTTAATGCAAGCATCAGAAGGAAAAGTGTTAATAGGGAATGTGTATTTGAGTAATACCAAGAAAACAGGAAAAAAAAAAAAAAAGACACAATCAGGAAGCCCGGTCTATAGGATAACTGGATGAGTTGCAAGTAACATATGGAATCCAGACAGCAAGGGTGGATCAGAAGAGAAAAAGAGCCATATGAGGATAAATATAGCAGCAGATAAGAAGGAATGGAAATATCAGATGGGGGGTTTATTTCCTATCTTGGAAAGATTGGGGGGGAAAGAACGACTAGCCTTTTTAAATAGTTTAAAAAATTACATGCTTCCCCTTTCTCTCAAAAGGGTTATGTAATTTGAAAATGCTAAAGTAGACCTTTAAAAAAACACTGGCATCACTCTCCATGTTATTTTTAAACACTTTTTCATTCATTAAGCACAATTAAGCTATCAAGTCCTCTGTTTTAACTATGCAGAACACAGTCCCCACAGCCAGAAGCAGTGTATTAGAAACATCATGAACAATTCTGAACTTGCACAAAATATAATTGGCCAATTTGGAGACATTGTTTTGCACAGTATGCTGTGTCTCATACATTTTTCATATAGAGGAAATACATTTTATGAGACACACAATAAGCATATGGAAATACATGCGTTCTCAGGAGGCTGGGAAGAGCAGTCGGGGGCAGGGGGATGGGAAACCAAAACGGGAGCTGAGCTGTGTGAGGAGATTTGTGAGCTCTGAAACTTGACAAGCTTGGAAAAAAACTATTCTAGGCAGGCTTTCTAAGGCACTTACAATTCTATTTATATCTGGTGCACTCCATTTTTTTTCCTTGCAATAATTTCTTCACTGGTTTTAATTAAGTGCCTTTAATGTCTAATAGGAAGGTGGAGATACAAGGAGAGTGAGAATTTGCTTACCAGACAAGTTTTGCCTTGCCCTTGCTAATCTTATGCCCCACTCAACCCAAGCCTTTGCTCATATTTTATATTATTGCTTCCATTTCTACTAATTGATGCCTTTTTATCCTCTACTCTTGCTAATTCTACAAATTAATGATCTACTTAAATGTTGTCAAGTTCAATCAATATCATCTTTCTAATAGTATTAGGATAAATGGATAATAGACTTTGTTGATTGACTTGTGGTAGCATTAAAAATTACAGATGCAGCTCGAAAGTATCTGTGTAGAGAAGACCGAGGCACCACTGCACTGTGTGGTGAGGAATGCCTCCAGTGGACAGTGAGCTCATATTTGTGTGGACAGACTGGGTCTACATGAATGTAGAAGGAGCACACTGCTCTATTCACTTCTGAACAAGCTGAGTCAGCACTTGCTGACCACAGTGGTTGGTACAAAGCACATTTGTAGCAACCTCAGGCTACCTTGAAAATTTAAAGCAGCCCATACCAACAGCATTTAATCTGTACATTTCAGTTCCATTTAAAAAGAAGGAAGAAAATCCCTGCTCTAGTTTGAATCTAGAATGCTGCTCAAATGCCCACTGTTGAAGAAATTGTGGGACCTTGGTTTCTTCCTCTTTCTCTTTTTACTTTTCAGGATCTAAATGGCTTTTAAAGGCTTAGTCCCTAGCTGGATGCCACTGGGAGTTGGCAGAACCTTGAAGAGGTGGGGCACAATGAGAGGTCTCTGGTCGTAGAAGACTTGACCTTGGAAAAGATTGTGGGATCTTGTTCTCTTCCTCTTTCTCTTTTTATTTTTCCAATCAGGAGCTAAATGGCTTTGTTCTAACATGTACTCCGTTCTAGAGATCCCAAAGCAGACTGGCAACCAACAATGCACTGAAATCTGAAGCCCCGAGCCAAAGGAAATCTTCTTTCTTTCTTTTTTTTTTTTTTTGTAAACAAAATTCATTTATTTATGTTCCATATATACTTTACACAAATAGCTTGAAGGTATTTTTAAACAATACTATAAATAATTTTATGTATGAAATAACAAGGTATAGAATTTTCCACTTGTGCATCTTTTTTTTTTGTGAATCTTTTTTTTAATATTTATTTTTTAGTTGTAGTTGGACACAATATCTTTATTTTATTTTTTTTATTGATTGTTCCATACATTACAGAGCTCTTGATAGATCATCTTTCATACATTTGACTCCATTGGGTTTTGAACTCCCATTTCTACCCCAAATACAGAGAGCAGAGTCACATTTGTTACATACTCACATTTTTACCTATGCAAATGGTAGGAGACCTTCAATGATACACAGAAATCTTCTTTCTTAACGAGTTGGTTATCTTGAGTATCTTGGGACAGTAATGGAAAGCTGCCTAATGCAATCCTTTTTTTCCCCATTCATTATGTATTTTTTACTTAATATATATTATTCAATCTTTATAGGGTGTCTCTGTATGTCAAGCACAGTTACTGAATGTAGAAATCAACAGAATGAGCCTTCCCCAAGAAGATGACATTCTAACAGGGCAAAGAAAATATGTTTAGAAATGAAACCATCCAAGACAACCATCCTTCTTTTTCGAATTAAATATTTATTAACTAACTACTATGCATCAGGAACTATGCTAGGGAATGAGGCCATAAAGATGAAGGAGAGTACCCAGTATTTGTTCTGAAAGGATTTGGTAACTAGGACTGAGACACAGACATGTAAATGAACAGTGGTAGCAATAGAGAAACCGCTCGCTATCATATGTTATATTTAAGAAGTTCACTGAACCCTGTAAAAGCCGTACAGAGTTCTAAGTGGGGCAGTCAGGCCTGGTTTCCTGGGAGGACAGGCTTCATGCTGTCTGAGTTTCAAGTGCCAGTTACGTGTTATTCTCTTGGGCTAGGCTGTGTAAGTAAACAAATAATTCCCTTCCCTTTTTGCCTAAGCAAGCTGGAGTTGTATTTCAGTTGCAGTCAAAAGGATCCCGTAGAAGTCAGAGCCAGCAGAGCCTTGCATACATCATAGCAAAAGTATATGGAAAGATAATAAAGAGCCATAGTAGGTCATTCCTTTTGTCTTTTAATCAGAAACACATTTAAATTATCTTCTTATATATTCACTGTTGCCCCCCTTCTTTTTGTGATACTAGGTATTGAATCCAGAGATGATCTACCCCTGACTACATCCCTAGTCCTTTTTATTTTTACTTTTGAGAAAAGGTCTCACTAAATTGCCAAGGAAGCCCCCAGGTCTGGCCACAGGTCCTTTATTTATGTCTTTGAATTTATTTCTACCATCTTATTTTGTATCTTCCATTCACCACATTATTTTTCTCATTTTTCTGATTTTTACTGGATTAATAGCATTTTTGGCCATTTTCTATTTCCCCTTTACTTATTTAGAAATTAAACGTCTTCATTCTTAACTTAGTGTTCATTTTGTGTTTACCATAACATTTTTAACACCACAGGTTATGTAAAAAAATTAATCAATATCTCTATCCTACCTTTGATCAACACTAATATTATAATGTGTTATGGTTTAGATATGAGGTGTCCCCCAAAAGCCCATGTGTGAGACAATGCAAGATGGTTTGGAGGAAACATGATTGGGTCATTGCCTTAACCTCATCAGAGTAATTATTCCAGATGGGATTAACTGGGTGGTACTGGAGGCAGGTCCCTTGTAGCTGGAAGAAGTAGTTCATTGGGAGTATGGCTTTGAGGTATATATTTTATATCTGGAGAGTGGAGTCTCTTTCTCTCTCTCTCTCTGCTCTCTGATCATCATGTGAGCTGGTTCCCTCTGCCTTACTCTTCCACCATGATGTTCAGCCTTTATCTGGATCCTCTGGGGAATGGAGCTGGCTGTCTATGGACTGAGACCTCTGAAACTGTGAGCCCTTAAATAAACTTTTCCTCCTTTATGATTGTTCTGGTCAGATCTTTTAAGCATAGTGGCTAAGAAGTCGACTAAAACACAAAGCTATAATTTCATTCACTACTTTTTTCCATGTGCAAAATCATTGTTCAGCCTTGCTTTTATTTTCCCTCTCATTAGTCATTATTACTATTATTGAATTTGCAGTCTATACTTGCATATAATTACTGCATGTTCAAAAATGTTATTGCTTAATAATTTTTCTTTAATCTGTTATTTTATTTTGCATTTGTTTTTTTTTTCATTTTCAAGAATGTGTGTCCTTGAGCAGTTATTTCAGCTTTCTGGTGTAGTAAATTCTCTCAGTCTTTGGGCAAATCTTTTTTTTATGTTTTATTTTTAGAGTATTATATATAGAATTTGGGTTCATCTAAACCATATATGCAAGGAATTTGATTTTATACGCACACACACACACAGGTAAGATTATTTTTGGTAATGGCATACATATATGTAAAAAACTATTGTTTATTTCATTCCATATTTCTATCCCTTTTCCTTTCTTCCTCCCTCCTTCTTCTTCTCCTTCCTTTACTCCACTGACTTATCATATCTTTATGACATTTTTTCAATCTCCTTTGCTGCCAACTTCTTTCCCTTATTTTGCTCTAGCATCCACATATGAGAAAAAAACCTTTGGCTCTTGATTTTCTGAGTCTGACTTATTTCATGTAGCATGATTTTCCATCCATTTGGCAGCAAATGCCATTATTTCATTTTTCTTTAAAGCTGAGTAAAGCTCCATTGTGTGTGTGTGTGTGTGTGTGTGTGTGTGTGTGTGTATCACAAATTCTTGATCCATTCATCGGTTGATGGGCATTGGGGTTGATTCCATGATTTACTATTGTGAATTGTGCTGCTATAAACACTGAAGTGAATGTATGCTGATTTTAGTTCTTTTACACAAATACGGAGGAGTGGGGATAGCTGGGTCATCTGGCGGTTCCATCCCTAGTTTTTTGAGGAATCTCCACACTGTTTTCCATAATGGTTATAGTAATTTAGTCCCACTGGCAAGGTAGAAGTATATCTTTTCCCTCACATTCTCTCCAGCACTTATTGTTGTTTGTGTTCTTGATAATTCCCATTCTGATTGGAATGAAATGAAATTTTAGTGTACTTCTGATTTGCACTTCCCTAATTGCTAGAATGCTGAAAATTTTTTCATATAAAAGTGGGTTTTTTTTTGGGGGGGGGTGCCAGGAATTGAACTCAGGGGCGCTCGACCACTGAGCCATGTCTCCTATTTTGTATTTTATTTAGAGACAGGGTCTCACTGAGTTGCTTAGCACCTCACTAAGTTGCTGAGGCTGGCTTTGAACTCATGGTCCTCCTGTCTCAGCCTCCTGAGCTGCTGGGATTACAGGTGTGTGCCACAGTGCCCAGCCTATTTTTTTTAAATAAATAAATAAAGTTCTATACAGAGTTAAAAGAAAAGAAAAGAAAAGAAAATCTTTACTTTGACCTCAGAGTCAAAGGATAATTCATTTTGTGCAGGATTCTAGGAAGACAAGTGACAAGTGTATTGGATTTGACCTTTGTGTCCCATCTGGCCTCATTCTCCACCTTCTGCATCCAATTCACCACTCATAAAGCTGATCTTTGTAGACAGAATAGACAATCTCTTTGGCTTCTGTTTGGTAAAGCAAGGGAAGACTCTGAGAGGAATAAGTTGGAGGGAGAAGAATGGGCATGGTACATTTATTTCTTCTACTGCTCTCTGATGGATCGCTTTAGGTTGGCTGTTTGCCTTGACCAAAGGCTGACACTGCCTTTAAGTGGACTTTCTCTTCATCTTCTGCAGGCTCCAATATTGCTCCTTCCTCTTGTTCCTTTAGGTTTAGGAGTGGCACTGTCTCCAGCTGTTCTTCACTGTGGGCTTCCACACCATTCCCCATTCATCTCCCTGCAACTTTCCCCCACTTTGGTAGACACAGCCCCTTTACTGAACTTGTCCAGCTTGATTGTGCCAACTTTTCCCTGCTGGTTATGATGATACTTTTTCCCTTAGCATTTAAAAAACCTTGGTTCATTATCTTTTGGTTTCTTTTATTATGGGTGAGAAGCAGGCTAGCAATAGAACTATTGTTTCTTTTTAAGTTATCTGTTTTTCCTCTCTGGTTCATATTATTAAGATTTTTTACATGTGTCATTGATTTTTGTAGATTCACCATCATGTCTATAGGTGCAAGACTGGTTTTTGTATATGCTACTTGATATGGTTCTTAACTATGGAAATTCATATCTTTGGTTTCATGACAATCTCTTTTGCTTCCAAATCTTAAATTCCAGAATTTATATTTCTAGTCAACTCTAAAAGTTTTTAAATTATTATTCCTTCAAAGATTACCTTTGTTCCATTCTGATTATTCTATATTCCTGTAATTTCTATCATGTGGGACTTTCTCGTTTTATTCTCCAGATATATCTATTTTTTTAAACATTCAGTTTTTTATTATTACAAAAATGATTGCAATAACTATCCATTCTCATATACCCTAAACACTGTTGGTTTTCATTTTGCTTATTTATTTATTTATTTACATCTCTTTTTCTTGGTCATCATTTTGATATTATTATAAAAGCATGGCATATATCTTGTTCTAATTCAATCCCTAGTACCTCTCCTTCCTCTTCCCTTTCCATACCTCTACACTCTTCCTTTTGCTTATCTTTCTGCCATTTACCCATAGTTATTTTTTTTAAATTAATTTCTTATGAATGTACAGGATGGTGAGATTCATATATGAACATAAGAAAGCTATGCAGATTCATTCCACTTTCTTTCTTTTTCACATCCCCTTTCCTTCATTTCCCTTTGTCTACTCCACTGAATTTACATTCTTTTTTCAATTTATTTTTTATTTTTTTATCCCCTACCTCCTCATTGTGGATTAACACCCACATACCACAGAAAATATTTTACCTTTGGTTTTTTTGGGATTGGCTTATTTCACTTAGCATTTTTTAGATCCATCCATTTATCAACTAATGTTATAAAGTCATTCTTCTTTATAGCTGAGTAATATTTCATTGTATATATACCACATTTTCTTTATCCATTCATCCAGATATATCTTACTTTAAACTTTCTATTTTCTTTCTCTTCATTTTTCTGTGCCTTCCTTTCATATTTTCCCAGAGCTGTATTTTAATTCACTAAATATTTCTTTAGCCATGTTTAACATGCTATTTCTCTAGTTCACTGAGTTTTTAATTGTAATGACCAAATCTTTTATCTTGATGCTTTAGTTGCTTTTTCAAGTTGCCTGTTATTTGCATACATTTTTCCTTCCTTAGCAGTTTTAAAGAGTTTAATTTTATACTCACTCCCAGATTGTATTATGCCATATTCTAGTAGAGCTAATCTCTTAGTATATCACCTCCTCCATGAGCTTTCCTTCATCAGATAGAATTTATTTTTGAAGATGTCACAGACCTGCTGAGTTCATCACTGTTGTTCCTCACCTCACACAGCAAGACACAATGATAGACAATAAGGGCCAAGTAAGTTAAGGTTTTTCAGTGGGGGAATGATCCCCACTGCTGATTGTGTTAGTCAGCTTCTCACCACTGTGACCAAAATACCTGACAAGAACAACTTAGAGGAGGAAAACGTTTATCTTGGGCTCACAGCTTCAGACTTTCTGTCCATGAATGGCCAATTTCATTGCTCTGAGTGTGAAGTGAAGCAAAACATGACCTATTCATGTCATCTGTGAACATTCTTGCATTGCCACATGAGCTTTTTGGGGACTTCTTATATCCAAGCCATAACACTGCTGAATCAATAAGGAAAGGAAGTCAGAACATGATGATTGTCATGAGAAGAGATGAGTAGACCCAGGAGTTTAAAGAGAAAGGAAAATTAGAACATCTACCACAATTAATTAAAACATCTACCACAAAATTAAAAAAAAAACATCTACCACAAACCATCCCTGGGTCAAAACTCATGAGATCAGAAGGTTGTTCCAGACAAGAGATGATGTCAGGCCCAGGGCCCACCTCAGGCAATAAAAGGCAGATAGTTACAAGGGCCTCCCACTGAGTCAAAGGCTGTTTCTTCAGAAGCTCCCTGCTGCCTATTAGTGGGAGAGCTCAGTTTTCTTCCTGTGTCTCAAAGCCAGTTCTGACATAGTGAGGTGCTCCTCACGCCATTAGGCTACCATGGAGGTCCAGCCCAAATCAGCAGGTGAGGGCATCTGCAAGGGGCAGGATAAGTCAAGAGCACCTCCAAAGGGCCTTGCCACTAGCTTTGTCTTGGGAAGGGTGTGGCAGAGGCTGCATTAGCACCCAGCCAGGAGGGATGAATACCCCACAATCAAGACTGCCTTCCATTTCAAATGCTGATTTTATAATTGGGTCTTTTAAATCTTGTCCTTGGTTGTTAGGCTCCTGCTATGGGTAGAGGTGCTTTTGGGCCATGAGGTTAAAAATCAACTGCCACTTAGAAGCCTCCCTCCCTCTGTGGCTGGTGTGTTTGAGGGACCTGTGTGATTCTGCAACGCCATGCCCAGTTCTCCTTCCTAGTTCTTCAACTGTTTGTTGGTGGGGACTTTGCCATTCTCCACTCAGCAAAAGACAATTCCCTCTGTGTTGCAACTCTCTATTTGGCAAGAGGATAGGAGCCTTGGCACCACCAGAGCTGGCTACTAAAAGCAGGCACAGTAAAATCCCACAATGATTTGCCTCTTTTTCAGCTTGGCACATCATGTTAGAAGCTGGAATAGAGAAACGTTTGTAATAAACTGCAGTTGGGAGGAGGCTGATGGTGCCTCTGGAAAAGTCCTGTGTTCCTCCCCTCCACCCCTTCCATGGCACCACCATGAGCCTCACTTTTGTTTTTTTCATATTTTAAATTCAGCCTGTACTGAACTTGCCACAGAAATAGATCTGCATTGACACTCCTACTCTCAAGCTGCCGGTGCTGCAGCCGCAGGTTTTGACATTGCTTGAGCCAACCCAGAAACTCGAAAGTTGAAGCAGAATTAAAGAGGTAGCTACATGCATCAACCCACTTCCTGGTTGGAAAACCTGGATCATTTGTTATTTCCATCTCTGACACTCCTATACATTTTTAACGTCTCCGCTATGCTTGTCACATAATGATTGCCCTCATGCATAAGGTCTTGCTAAAAAAAGGCCACTGTTCTATGGCACAGGCATATATTTGTTTTGTTTTTTTTTTTTTTTTGCCTAAGTGAAGGCACAGTGGAATTGCCTTTCTTGGACCATCTCTACTCTGGATGCCTGAGCCCAGGAAGTCCAAGCCAGTTAGTTGTAAGTGATTGATAGAGAGTTAGCCATTAGAGTAGGAGGCCATCATGGAGGAGCCTTGGAGAGGTACCAGGAGGTCCTGGCAGGTGAGTAGGATGGAGCATCAAAGAGGGAGGTCTGGAAAGACAGCCCAAGGTGTCAGGGAGATCAGGCAAAGGGGCTTCACTCTGGGTCTGAAAACCAGAGGGGTCCTTAGGCCCTTGGAAGTCAGTAGGTTGAGCAAGGAGAAAGGAGAGACCCAGATATCCATCCATAGAGACTAATAATGATAGCTAGCATTTCTTGAACAATCGTTAGGAGCCAGGCCCTGGGCTTCCGACATTCTCTGCATCTATCACAGCTTTTACCATGACATCTCCTCCTCCTTCTTCTTTCTTCTTTTCCTCCTCCTCCTCTTTCTCCCCCTCTTCTTTTTCTTCTTCTTCTTTCCTCTTCCTCCTCCTCTTCTTCCTCCTCCTCTTTCTTCTTCTTCTCTCTCTTTCTCTCACTAGACTGTGGGATCCTTGAAGGAAGGAGCATAATCTTGATCACCATCAGTAGGGAGCTGAGTCTGCACATAGAAAGTTTTTGGTAGATTGATGCTGATGGAGGGAAAGACCTTACATCTTCCAACAACTCTGTGAGCTATTATTATTCTTCCCACATTCTTTGGTGAAACTAAGTCTCTAAGAGACTTGCAAAGGCCTCACACAGGCTAGGAATGGCAATGCGAAGTTTCGAATGCTCTTTCCATTAAACCACACTCAGAGGACCAAATCAGAAATAGGAACAATGGGGCAGGAGATGTCCCGAATTCCGGAAATGGGCTCAATGTGGAGAATTTCTCAGAGAGGAATATCTTACTGAAGTTTGGTGGGTGGTGAAAATGGAAGCAGAAGTAGAACTGACTTGTTATTAGATTCCTTAGCTACTGGCATTACTCTTATCATACTCCATGGACCCCACCTGTCCTACCTACACCTGCTTATGCAATAGTGGTAAGGATACTAGACAAAATCTAGGACCCCTAGTCAAATTTGAATATCAGACAAATGAATAACTTTTTAGTATAGGTTTGTCCCATGCAATATCTGGGACATACTTATACTAAAAGTTAATCATTATCTGAAATTCAAATATAACTAGCATCCTATGTATTTACTTGCTAAATTTGACAACTTTAGATGGAGGTTGGTTTAAGGATGCATGTGGGAATCAAGAGGTAGGATGAACCATTTTAGCAGTCGCAAAGCTAGTTACAGAAGGTCCCAGTGTTTCCATGACTGAGATGTTTGGTGGGAAGCAAGAGGTTCTAGAATGACAGTCCCCTGGCTCTAGATAAAATGGGAACTTCAGTGACCCTTTGTTACCTTCTCAGAAGTGGAGTCCATTGTACCCAGTGCTGCTTCTTTCCCCCTGTGCATCTCACTGTCACATTTCCAAAGGGAGCATATGGTTAGGCTAATTTGTCACTATTCAGCATGGAGGACCTGGCACAGATAGGTACTTGGTAAATACTTCTTGAATTAAGGAAGAAATAAGTTGAAAACCTGTCACCTCCAAAGTGGTTGATCTCCTTCATGTTTAGACTGTCTGTGTTGGTCAGCATTTCATCACTGTGACAAATACCCAAGATGATTAACTTATCGGGAGAAAAGGTTTATTTTGGCTCACAGTTTTTTAGATTACAGCTTATGATCAGGCTGTTGATTGCTTTTAGGCTTCTGGTGGGGAGGCCAAATGACAATGACAGGGAGCATGTGGAGGAGTAAAAAAGCTCATCACCTCATGTCTAGGGAAAAGAGGAAGAGGAAGGAGTGGGTGTCCCACTATTCCCTTCAAGCTACGCCCCCAATGATCTATATACCTTCCATGAGGACCCACCTCTCAAAGTTTTCACCACCTCGAAGAGTGCCATAGGCCGGGACCAAACCTTCAACACATGGACCTTGGTGGGATACACCCAAAGAGTAACACCATCCATGGTCAACTTTGTATATTCTCAGGTCCAGTCAGTTACAGTTAGAGTCTAATGTTAATTCGGGACACAATCCAAAAGCATAATAGTTTTTTTTCCCCCCTGAAAAGCCTCTTTGGGCTGCTTTCTCAGGGAGTTGTGGTTGTGGCAGAACATTTTGGCCTATCTGAGACACATAGCCTGATTTGTCTATATGGCTCATCTGATAAACATGGACTGTCCAGTCTGCCATCCTTAGACCATTAGTATGTTAGTAGCTAATAAGCTCTAGGTTCATTATTCTTGGGGGTGGTATGTAATTTACTATCTAAACTACTTTGATGCATAAAAGGGGATTCCGTTAGCAGTGCCACCAGGTCAGTGAAATTTGCACTGTTCTGAGCAAGCTGGTACCTAGAGACGTCTTAATTTTTGTCAATAACAAATACCCTATAGAATCCCCTGGATACTATAACCTCTGTGTCACTTTGTGGACACAGTGACAATATGACCCAATCAACTGGAGCGTGACCACATTGCTTTTCCTCAGATTGTTTATCAGGAGAAATTCTCTGAGCTTTTCTTCCAAATCTGATTCATATATTTTGCTTCACTTCTATCCTTCTTGCTGAATGGGAATCTCTTAGAAAGGGCCCAGGTCATTTACCTTTGTATTCCCAACACTTGGCACAGTTCCCTACACTTAGAAAGTATACTCCCACCACTCACAAAAGGCTGTGGTCTGGCTGCAATAACAAGCTACTTTTAAATTTTGGCAGTTTATGAGACAAAAGTTACTTTATTGTTCATACCATATGTCCACTGCTGGTCAATTTGGGATCTGCTCCACATCTTATTTAATCTGGAGCCCAGACTAACAGAGCGGTTTTTATCTGAAGTATTGCATATCTCATGGTAGAGGGGAAAAGGGACAATTCTGAGTCACAGATGGGCTTTAAAGCTCTTCTCAGAGGAGAGAGTTACTTCCACTTGCATTTCATTGCCAAAGCAAATCACAGGGCCAAGTCGGCCTCCTGTGAGGAAAGGAAATATTCTCCTACAGGGCAGAAGAGAAAATGATATTGAACAAGAGCACAGAATTGACTGCAGTGCCCAGTAAATGTGAGTGGAATTAAACTTACATTAGGATCTCACTCTGCACCTCAGACTTTTTTGCCATGGAACTGGGGTGGGATAAAGTGAGATGGGTGTGGGTGAGGGGAAGAGCACACTCTTGGGCACAGCATTTGAGGACCCGGCACATATTCTCACCTTTCCATTTTCCATTTAGATACATTTTACCTGGAAGAGAGTGTTGGTCTTTTCCCTCCTTCTCTGTAGGGATTAGCCTCCTTTCCTAGCATCATGATAGAGCAAAGTTTAGCCATCCTAGCGGGGACAATGTGCAGTAACTGATTCCAAACCATACATAGCTCTGGGACTATTAAATGGATTCATGCAATTTATGGACACCTATCAAGTTCCAGGGCACCAGGCACATGGTACTGGGGGCAGGCATGAAGCCTTGAAAATAGCAAGCTCCTTGTCTTCAAGCAGCTTCCACTTTAGCAGAGGAAAAAAGTGTGAGTGCGTAATTCTAGATGAGGAGGAACATGTCAAGTCCTAGTTGACTGGAGTTCTTGCAGTACAGGTGACCTGGGGCTTGACTTCATTCCTGCCCAGATACAGCAGCAGCTGTGCAATACCAGTGCTTCTCACAGTGACTCCTCCCTTCCCCAGGAAAACAACTCAGAGGAGGTCTGAATTCCTACCAAACCTTGGCTGACCCCTCATTTGTTTTCCTATGCTGTATGTATTTAATGCAATTATGAAGATATTTGATTGAACTTTCTACCTAATATTGAGGTATCTCATGGCCCTTGTGATATAAATCCCTGAAATACAATCATAGCTATTCTCTATATCCACAAGTTCTGCACACTTGGATTAAACTACCTGAGGATGGAAAATATTGGGAAAAAAATTTGCATCTGTACTGAGCATGTACAGACTTTTTTGTTTTTCCTTCCTTTAATAACACAGATAACAATTATTTAATAGCACGTACATTGTGTTAGATGTTACAAGTAATAGAGAGATGACTTAAAGTATATAGGGAGATATGTATAAGTTCTATGAAAATACTATGCTATTTTATATAAAGGACTTGAGCATCAGTGGATTTTTGGAATTTGAGGGGGGTTTTGGAACCAATCCACTGTATGTACTAAGGGATGATTGTATACAAATATAGTTGGATTTTTCTTGGTGATCCTATATCAGAATACAGAAGGAAACCCAGTCACAGTTCAGGCAAAACCATTTCTATGTAGACTAGACCTATGGAATTGTATTTTAGGGATTTAAATCACAAGGGTCATAAGATAACCAAATATTAGCTAATTCATCAAATGAGATAAGATAGGCTTGAGCAGGGTGTCCTTAAGATCCATCTTAGGGAGACCACAGGTATTCTAAACAATAACAGCCCCATATTCCAGGACATCCCCAAACTGGAATATCATTGACCTCCTCTCCTAGGTGAGCCATTTCTACTCCCTACATATCACTTCATGTTTTTTGGAAAATTTGAAACTTTCCTAAGGTCTTCAGCTACTTTTCTAAAAATCATCAAGATTGAACTATACTTCTAAACATGCTCCTCAGTGGGTTCTAAAGCTCTAATCCATTAACATTAGGATTCCATGTTGACATCTCAGAACTTGTATTTTACCCATGAAAAATAAAACTTCAGAGAGATATTAATCAACTAGCCTATTTGGTTGATTGAAACACCCTGCAACTCTAAAAGACTGATCCTATATATGAACTAGAATCCTCAGGCACAGTTGATGACAAGAATGATGGGGCACATTTCCCTGAGTTCTGTGTTTGTAGAGACATCTCTTTTTAGATCTCCCAGTTTATAAGTGTCATGTTAAATGAGGTAAATGCTGAGCATGCTCTGCCTGTTTCACAATATTACTGGTGCTTTAAAAGTCAGATTTATGAGTCATGTTGAGTTATTCATACAAACAAATGCTGAACCTGGCAAATAGCTTAGTGGGGACAAACACAGTGACATCACATATCTCTTGTATAAGAGGCTAGAGAGGCCCAGAAGGGGTCCCTCAAGGAACCATGGCAGAGGTGAATGTTGAGGATCACCCACTTACTTTGATAGACAGCATGCCTGGTCAACTGGACAAAATTGAGTTATTGCATTTAACAAGGAACTTCAATGAGTTTAATAACTTCAATAAGTGGTGTTGATGTGGAATCTGGCTACTGAACAGTTAAGACTAAACTGGATTGTGAACTCCATTTTACTGCTTTCACAAAGTTCCTCATCTTTCTTTGGTTCCTCCTTGGACTCTCCTGCAACATCTCTAACAGTCCAAATACCACTAATTTTTCAGCAACAACTTTTTTATGAGTTTACCAAGACTTTTGGTTGGAATTAATTCCTGTTTCCTTGGCACACTGTCATGGAACTTTGATTAAACATTCTGTATAGCCCTCATTATATTCTAGACAGGCACAGGTAATGATTATCTTCATGTTTCACTTCCTCTGCTGTAGAATAAGCCTCCCGAAGACAGGGATTGTATATTTCTTCCTTTCTGTCTCTGGAAGGTCTAGTGCTATGACAAGTGTGTATTCTGTAGTCTCCAAATGTCAGTAAAATTAAAGGGAATGGAATTATATTGATATGAAATACACTAAAGAAATATTGAGAATTTTAAACGCTAGAGTTAAGATAGGAGAACATGGAACCATTTCATGAGACCCTCAGCAACTTAGTGTGATGCCATCTCAAAACAAAAGATAAAAAGAACTGGGGATGTAGCTCAATGATAAAGTGCCCCTGGGTACAGATAACAATTTCCAGTATAGGAAAAAAAAAATAAAGAAAAACATAAATGTTTCAAACATGGAAATATTTTTCTCTTTTTTCCATGTGTATTTTGTATGATATGATTAATATATTATCAAACATGAGTTAACTCTATTAAATTTTGTGTTTATAAGAACGTATTTATTTAATAAAACAGTAAAAAAAGACCATGAAATATTACTTTCCTCTTTTTCTATGCTAATACTATCCTGAATTATACAGGTTATATATCAATAACCTGTGTTAGAAAGTCAGTCAGCTTTAAAAATAAATCATCATTATACACATTAATCTCTACCCTTTTTTACCCTCCTTATTTTGTGGGGAATAGAGGCTCCAAGCATATGGAAATACTGCCAAATTTTGAGTAGATGAGGCTGAGGCCAGTTCATCCCAGGGTGAGAAAAAGATGAAAGGCCAACCCATTACACATTCACATGTGTGGGCCTCAGGGAAATGTAATGTGTATCTCCCATGAGAGATTCTCAGAGGAGATAGATGTGTGACTCTAGTCTAGAGTGACAGTTTGTGTTGCAGCGTACCACTGTGCTTGTCTGAGTTTGCGTAAATATTTGAAATGTAGTGATATTCTAGGTAGTATACATGTTTTATGTTAAAAAGTACCATAACATGGCAGGAATGGATAAAAGAATTAAAATTTGTTAAGTACCTGCCATTTACTGGGTAATGTGCTTTTAACTAATAATAACCATGATAGTAAAAATAATAAGTTATTTTTAATGAGTGCTTACTCTGTTCATACATTGCAGCATTTGGTCCTTTCGGCAAATGTTATAAAGTATCCTCTCTATTTTATAGACGAGTAAAGAAGCTCAGCAATTATAAGCAATTTGTTTGTGGTCAGTCATGCAACCAGTTCATGCCTGAGCCAGAATTTAACCTGGTCTAGCCAGTTTGGTTGCATGGTCAGACCTCATCAAAGTCTAGCTTGAAGAAAAAACTTTTTTTTTTTGAGTAAAATGTTTATTATAGAACAATTTGAGATTTATAGAACAATTGTGAATATAGTACAAAGAGTTCTTATATACACAATACCCAGTTTTTCCTATTGTTAACATTAGATTAGCATAGCTCATTTGTTTTAGTGGTTAAAATAACAATGACACATTATTAACTGAAGTCTATTGTTTGTTCAGATTTCCTTAGTTTTTGCCTGATGTTCTTTGTTCTGTTCCAGGATCCTGTCCAAGGTACCATGTTAGTCATCATATCTCTTTGGGCTCCTCTTGATTGGTTTCTCAGATTTCCTTTGTTTTTGATTACTCTGACAGTTTTGAGGAGTACTGGTCAAGAATTATGTCCCTTAATTGAGGTTGGTCCAGTGTTTTCCTCACAATTAGACTGGAATAATACATTTTAAGGAGGAGGACCATAGAAGTAAAGTACTACTGTCATCACATTATACCAAAGTTGCATACATTTAATATGAATCATCATTGCCTAGGTCATCCTTATCACCTGTCGGAGGTAGCATTTCTCAGGTTTCTCCAATATAAATTTACTCAGAATATTTTTTGTTGTTCTACTGCAGAGAAATCTCACACAAATTAATTATAGCTGGTTCCACAGGAATTGAAAATCATCAGGAAGCAACTGTCTCCAGTAGTCCCTCTTTGGGACTGTATGGTCTCTCATTTCCTTTACTTTGGATGTTTTCTTCATTATCTTTTCTTATTTTTTACTGACTGGTGAGAGATTCCTGGCTCTAGGTAAATGTTTCCTGGTTTCCTTATACCTATCTCTTCGCTTTGTGGTTTGTCTGCCAACAGCCTGCTGTACGTCCCTCTCACCTTTCCTGGTCAAAGACTGCTTGGCATACTCCTCACTTTCTCCTAATTTCTCTTCTCCACTCCTGGTGCCTCTTCCTCCCTGCTAGCACCAGTCACAATGATGCTTGTTCCTGAATTAATTTGATCTTTAAAACAACTCTGTGAGGTTGACAGAGTTCTTTCCATGTTGTGGATGATGAAATGGAGGCCAGAGAAAGTCATGAACCTTTCTTAAGGTTTCACAAGGGACAGACCTTCCTTAGAGAAGGGTTTCCATATTCCAAAGCCAAGGCTTTAAAACCTGAAGTCATAGTACCATCCTGTCACCATTCTATTATCTCATTCAAAATTTTCAACAATCTTTTGATGTTAGGTCGTTTTGCTAATATTACCCAGCTGCTAAGTGGTGGAGCAGGACTTGGACCTTGGTTTTCACAGCCCATAGTCTACCATACCGGCTTGCCTTCCAAAAGAGTGCCACCTAAAAATTAACGTAATAAATAATCATTGTTTTAGGTTCTGAACAGGTGAAGATAAAGATGTGAACCCTATAAATGCCTTCCTCTCTCAGAGTAAATCTGTTCTGATCCTGACTTTGACATTCATTAGCATTCACCTTGAGCAAGCACTCAATAGATATTATCCCATACAGAAAAGAGAACTGTAGATTTTGGCCTTGTGATTAAAATTTGTACTGGGAAGTTGGCAAGGATAGATGAACAAAAAGATCAGGAAGATAAATAAATAGTAAAGAACTCTGAGCCTTCCATAGGTGAAAAATGTGCAGCTATGTGAGTGTTAGGTGTCTGTATATATGTTTGTGAATGTTGGTATAAGGTATTAGTGTAAATGGTTGGGAGCCATGCAAGGTGAGGGTGTTTCCTAAGGCCCTGATATCCTAGGATATTGAATGATTGTAATTGGCCTTGAACTTGTAGCAAATAGCCCTACTTCATCTTGCTTGTTCTTAGTATGGGAGTGGATATAGTAAAAAAAAAAAAAAAGTAAATGATGAAAATTAAAGATGAGGTACCTGTGACCAGATGGTATCAGAGGAGCTGGAGAAAAAAATGAATAGTTTCAAGATACTGCATATGGACACTAAGTTGTAGGTGTGGAAGTTACTGAGGATGACTGGTGGGTGGTAGTCCATTTGTTGAGAAAGGGGACATTGGAAGAAGACCCCATTTGGTCAGGGTATGGTGGGGAGGTCATGATTATGGGTTACTTAGACCTTTAAGTGGAAATGTCAAGTGTAAGCTATTGGATATATAGCTAGAACTCAGAGGTGTGGGCTGAGGACAGGACTTTGTGAGTCATCTTTGTACAGGTAAATAATATAATGGGTGCTGTCCAGAGCTCCTCCAGAGAGCATAGAGTGAAAAGACAAGAGGGCCTAATGGATGAATAATGAGTAATTTACAAAGAAGCAAAGGAAGGAACAGGCTACTAAACAGGAGACAAGTGGAAAAAAAAAACTAGTGCTGAGAAAGAGGCTGATTCAATAAAAGAAGAATTATAAAGAGATAAATCATAGGTTAAGAGACTGTGGGCTCGTTAATGAATCAAACGACTAATGAAAGTTGTTCTGTGCCAAACAACGTTTAGAAAAGGAGACCATAAAGACTATTAATGCTCCAATTAAGCGTGCCTCTTTGACACAGCTTTGCTGAGTTGGGTCATCTGTGGATTACACATGTGAGCCATTTTCCTCCTAATTTCTTTGACTCTTTTATTTTTTGTCATTGCTCTGTTTTTTTTTTTAACATTTCCATCAGAGAGTAGGCAGGAATAAGGAAACAAAGTTAAAACAAAAATACTAGTTTTTCTGGTTTCTTGTAAGTGCTGATAAATATTTGATGGTATTGGAATAAAATTCTGGGGAAATTCAATGACTTTTTTAAAAAACCTCCATTTTTTTTCCTCATTGAATATGAGAAATTGGAGTTTATCTTATCAGTCATACAGTATTTCAAAAGAATGCAAGAAAATATAATGCACCAAGAAAAAGAAGCTAATATTATTGAGGAGGCAATATACACTTGCCAAATATTTACTATTTCAATACATTTTTTATTCAATTCCATCTAAGTACTTATAAGGTAACAATTTTAAAATTAAATATGGAATAGTATAAAATAGAGCTCTATTAACAAATGTAATTATTTTCCATCATCAAATGATTGTTACTCAAGATGAGTCTTAATGCATCACAATTTCAGTATTGCACTAAGGTGGATAGGTAAAAAATGAGATCAAGTTGAACACAGAATTCATTTTGTAGAAGTTCTTTGTTGTTTAGAAACTACTTATATTCCTAATGCATCTTGACTAATATTGACTAAGTGTTATTTAGAATTATGGCTCTCAGACTATCTTTGTATCTTTTGGTATGAAATGACATTATGCAATAGAAAATCTGGCAAGCACATGATCTAAATCAAATGCACCCTCTTACTGTCCTATACCAGAAGCAGAGCCAGGTAGGGCATTAGGAACATGGAGGTGGCAGAATCCTGTCTTTTGGAATAAAAGCCTAGTCCAAACACTCCACACCAGGATATCCCCATGTTTGACTCCCACCTCCAACCAGGCACTGAGCTAGACATTTCCCATTACTGATTCTAGTGAATAAAAGCACTAATGTATAAATATTATCTTGTGGTGATAACATACATTTTTTTTCAAGATAAAGTATTTCATTAGAACATGGGATGCATTTGGATACAAGATGATACAAAGGCTTGTATATGTGTTTCATGCCTTCAGACAACTTATATTATTATTATAAGCTATACAAAATGAAAAAATAGGTGTTTATTTTAACATTATTAATATATAACAAAAAAGTCAAATCTAGAAAAACTATGTTTTAAACAGAGGGAAAAATGACCAAAATATATATTAGGTATGCGTTAGTATTTTACTAACCTCTTGAGGGTGAGGAAAATAAAAGGAAAACAAGTTCCCTAGATAGGAATGTTATGGTTTAGATATGAAGTGTCCCCCATAAGCTCATCTGTGAGACAATGCAAGAAAGTTTAGAGGTAAAATGATCGATTATGAGAACTTTAACCTAATCAGTGCATTTATTCCCCTGATAAGGGCAAACTGGGTGATAACTGTAGGTAGGGAGGGTATGACTGGAGGAGGTGGGTTTCTGGGAGTGTGTCTTTGGGGTTTATATTTTTTCCTTATGAGCAGAGCTTTTGCTCTGCTTCCTGGTGCTATGTCCTGAGCTGCTTTCCTCACATCCAGCCTTTAGGCTGGATTAAGATCTCTAAAACCATAAGCCCCGAAATAAACTTTTCTTTCTCTGAAAATTTTCTTATCAGGTCTTTTAGTCACAGCAGTGAAATAACTGACTAAAACATGAAATTTCAAAATCCCACCTACTGGCTTAAGGACTTATCATTCCTGTGTTTAGATAGTATTATTAGTACTCTTTTTCCAAGGACTATTCATATAGTTTTTCACATGTTATTTATTTATAATAATGACTCGTCTGCCTCAAAAGTTGACTTCCAGCTGGAGTACATTGGAATTTTGCTAACATTCTGCAGACACATCTCAGAAGACTATCTCACCAATAGTCTTAGGCAATCCTAATCCATCTGAAGCACCAGGGTGCTACACTTGGGGGTTGCCCTAGCACACAGGCCTGCTCTGTGAGTGCAGAGAGGGGCCTTCCTCAAACCATACCTTCCCTGTGGTCTTAGTAGCTGGGAATTGGCTTCAGCCAGCCCAGTCCAGTAATGGGACCTGATAGATAAGGAAGTTCTTGTTTTCACTCTCTACCCTTCTCCCTCCAGCCCTGAGCTCTGTCTTCTGGTGTTCCTACCCAGCTGTGCTTTAACTTATTATCCTGCTGGTCCTACTTCTCCCTCGTGGATCTTACACTTATCTGCAAGACTAATTCCTAAACATTCTGCACAGTGTCATTCCGGATGACTGTGGTTACTAACCAAAAGTTAGACAACCAGCAAGTCAGAACATATCAAGAAGGCTTGGAGAAAAACAGTTAAAGAAAAATTACTTGAGTGGAAGATAGACGTTCAGTACATTTTGATTTGATTTGGCTAAGATGGTATGGTATTAAATTATCCAGTCATCCATATTCATAGCCATAAAGTCATTTTTGTGGTGGCTAAATCTAAAAGAAATCTGTAATAAATAGACATCCTTAAATAAAATCAGCTGCCTTATAATTTGTATTGGCTTCAATGAAAGGATAACATAAATAATATTTTGTTTCTATCATAACACAGTTATTAAGGCAAAAGAGTCAAACATTGTTTTAGTTACTTCTAATTATATAATTGCTATTATGTAAACTAATTTCCTCTCTGCTAGTTAAAGAAGAAACTGTCTATTTTAGAGCAGTTCAACAATGTCACTTGTGTGTTAATTAAGCACTGTTTGTATCATTCAAGGTGAATTTGTCCTCTAATACTTTTAAGATTTTAATCAATATCATCATTACTTCTCTATGGAAAACAAGAGTTTGACTCCAGAGGAAAAAAATATATAAACACGCTGTATTCTTAGAATGAATTTTTGTTAAGACCTTATTTTCATGTTTGAAATAATTGATGAATGTTCTTTCCGGTTAGAAAAGACAATGGAATGTATAATATGTTCTTTCTTTAGCGATTAGGTATTTCTAGCTTCATTCCTTGGATTGATTGAGAAGGCTTTGCTTGCTTGAGTAGGTCTATTGCCTTGAATAAGAGATGTTCTTTGGCCATCTGTAATTAAATAAATGGGACAGGTCATATTAAAAAAAAAACAACAACCAGCATTCCTTGAGTTTTGTTCACAGTGCTTCATAGTTAAGATTGCAAATTTCCTTCTTTCTTTCTTCTTAGACATGGCTAGGGGAGGGTGACATGCTGTGGAGTCAGAAACCCTGGCTCTGTGACATGGGAAAGACATTTAGTGTATCTGGGCCTCAGTTCCTAGTAAAGTGAAAAGTTGAAAGTTGATGTTCTTTGAGTTCCCTTTAAATTATACAGAAATTGTAAAAAGCTGGTTAAGCTGACTTTTAAAGTTATTTATGAGGGTTCTTGAAAACAGATGACAGAGCGAAAAGCAGCAACATAGTGGAGGAAGAGAAACTGAAATGTGGAAAATGTGTGGGAAGACCTGAGGGTGGTTCATCATGGCTAGCAGCCTGACTTGTCCCTCCCTCTGTTTCCGATAACTTTCTCCATGATATGCTGAATGATCTCACACAAATAGGAAAATCTGGGTGTGGGTTGAAAAGAAAGGGGGTGAATTTTACTGGTTGAGAATGCCAAGGTTAGTCTGAAATTCATTAGCTGCTTAAGTGATCATTAAAATGATGAAACAGTAGGTCAGTGAAGCAATCGTGAAGAGAGTCAGAAATGCTGCTAATCCAGTGTCCCTGCAAGGACATCTGAGGCAAGTTTACCACAACCATGAAACAACAATGTTTAGTTACATCCTTTATATGGTCAACACATGTTGCACCCCTAAAATAGGCCTTTCTCTTCTCTTCTAAATTTGTATCTCAATCTCTCTCTCTCACTCTGTGTGTGTGTGTGTGTGTGTGTGTGTGTGTGTGTGCATGTGTGTGTCTTATAATAAATCACCTGGGAACCTCTGATAGTCCCAAATAAATCCACCTGCTGACTTAGGCACATCTATCTCCTCCATGGCCCTATTTCTCCTTTATCTCTGTGTTTACCACCGTATGTTTTAGTGGTTTGTCTCCATTTCATTTCCCCGTAATAAGAGAAGTTTCCTGAGGAAATAAATTATACCTTTTACTATATTTTCCAAGAACTAAAGTTATTTTTGGTTCCGAGTGGGTAAGACATGGTCCTAGGGACAGGAGATGGGAAGTTATGGTTTTACTTAGCAAGGTAGCCTTAGATACCTAACATTCTGCAGGGAACTCAGGAGAGAAAAATATAAATGGTGCAATGGTCTGCAATTCATACTCTAACTGAGAGGTGACTTGGGGACAATAAGGAGTCAAAAGAGATTTGGTTGTAAGAACAAAAGAATGAGAGAGAGGGTCAAAGAAGTTGCTTGCCTTATAATCACTGAGCACCAGACTTTTCCCATTGCCACTAGATACAGCATCACTAGGAGGAGAAATGCTGAATTAGAGGTCGGTTTCCTTCCTCCAAGGAGCTGATGATGACTCAGAAGTCCACACAGGTCCAACATGAAAAAAAATTTTTTAAATTGAACAACAGGAAATAAATAGCTCAACTTCCTCCAGCATGCACCCACGGGCCTCACACTCCAAGCAGAGAGAAGAAGAATGTTGAGTCTACCTCCAGCCTCGTCCACACCATCTCTCCTCTTGGTCTGTGAATGCTTCCCCACTCTGGTGATTTCCCACACATCTGTGATACATTAAAGATAGCCGCAAGCCTTTGCTACTACTCTTATTGAGAAATGGGCATCTGTGTCCCTTCACTTTGAAACAGGCTGAGCTTTGTGACTGCTCAAGCAGTAGAATATGACTTAGCCAGACAGACCTCAGACTTGTGACTTCCCCTTTCTGCCTCTTGGAATGCATGTGGAGGACGAAGCCAGCAGCCATGCAATAGGTCTGGCTACCCGGAGACTGCCTTGCTTGTGGGAAACCCAAGGCACATGGAGAAGCCATGGAGTAGGAGCTGCTGTGAGGGGCAGAGTCCAAGGAACACTGGTACTAGAGGAATGGGTGAGGGGTGCTCTTGGAAGTGGGTCCTTTAGCCTAGGCTGCCTCAGCGGACACCACATGGATCGGAGATGAATCATACATCTGAGCCTATTATGATCCTGAGCATTACAATCAGGAGCAAAATTAGATGGCTATTTTAAGGCAGTGGGTCTTAGTGAAGTCTGCTGCATAGAAATGCATACCTGAAGTGATAGTCTTCAAGAGCCAGTTGGTGTATAATTTCCCCCAGATAGTACATACCCTGCTTTGAGGAAGAGTTCACCTTTCCCTAGTCTTCTACAGAGTCCTGTGTCAAAAGCAGCAGAAGTAGTCACCTTTTAGTGAATATCTCCTACATGTCAGGCATAGTACTTGCTGTCACACATTCATTTTCTTCACTCATCTCTGAAAACACATAAAGAACATAGTATCCTTATTTTGTACAGGAAATTGGGGCTCAATTATTGAAGATTATCAATGGTCACACAGGGGTTCTGAATCTATTCCTGCCTGGCTCTTTCCATAGTGGAGCACTGTCATCCTATAGATTATGATTATTGCTTATGAATCTTTCTTCCACACCACACAGCAAGGCATAGTTTCTGTTCACTGTGATGCTCCCCAGTGTCTGGCAGAGTGTCTCATGCTCAATAAATGTTCACTGAATGAGTGAACAGCCTGCAGAATAGCTCCTAGAAAAATCAATTACAAGACCCCATTCATTTGAAAACAGAAAACTGCTTTCCAGTGAAAAGGTGTAAGTCTTAGCAGTTCATTGAAAACCAGCATTTGCTCTTCCTACCTACACTGAGAATGTTAGGAGCATGCTAGCCATGGTAACATCTGGGTGTTTGGCCAAGGGCCTGGACTATCTTGCCTGAATCTTGAATAGACAATACCTCAGCAGGTTTACAGGGAGCTAATGTTGTTATCTGCAGTTGCTATGAGGCAACACCTCTCTAATAAAAGAGCTGACTCGTAAACAATAGGGAGCTCAGTCACCTCTGTAGAGGGTATCCCTCCATCTCTTACTGTGAAAGCTATGGGAATCAAGAATGCAGGGCCAGTCCCTACTTCACAGGAGAGAGGCAATAAGCAGTGTCAGATAATGCAGCACAGGCTAGATAGAGATAAGATGTTCCAGAGGGCTGGACTTTCCAATTTGCTGGTGCTCTCATCCTTGTTGACTATGGGCAAGAATTTCCCCTGGATCCTCTCAATCTTTGCTATTGCTGACACTATGCTCCTTCTGACATTTTATTGGCCAGACTCCATCAAATTTGCCTACCAAGATTCAGTATAAAATAGTTCAGAAAAAAAATAGCACAGCCTGAGTCCTTTGTGAAGGCAGAGCTGCTGAGAGGGATTTCCAAGTAGAACAAGACAAGTAAAATGCCAGCTTATAGCTTCAATCCTGCCAGATGATCTAAGATAACTTACAAAGTGTGCCCTGTTCCCCAGAAGATGTGCATGGAGGAATAACTGCAGTATGGAAAGAGAAACTGTGTGGAGGAGAGATTAGACATTGGGGTGTTTATTGTCATATTGTGTGGATACCCCTCAGAGTGCAGTTAGAGACATGTGAATCATGGGATGGTGGAGATTTAGTTAATTGTATCCTGTACTGAAAGACAGAAACGAATTCTCATTACAGGACTTGTACGTTTTTAATGCATTTGATAAAAGAGGAGGATTTGTGATGGATTGATTTTTAATTACCTTTCTTTCTGTTTCATTCTCTGAGTATTCTGAGGTTTAATTAAGAAAAAAAATCCCTCTGTAGAGGATATCTGTCCATCTTTTACTGCTAAGGCTATGGGAATCTCGAATGCAGGGCTGGTCTTGGGGTCCATTGTATGGGTTTTCTTATGTGCAGACACCCTTTTTTGCTGGCCATCTGAGAGTCTGTTCTCTTGTCAGTAACATGTCAGTATTGTCTGCCGTCTGAGGAATGTGTTTGAAACTCAAGGGGAAAATATGGATCATCCACTGCTTGTATTATATTTCTTTCTTTGCATGTCTGTCATTTTCTTTGGAACATTTAGTAAAATTAGGTCAGTTATGGTTTTAGTTAGCAATGCAGCTCTTGTGGTGTACACAAATCCTATGATGTTTTTAATTATCTCTGCTTTTTAACATTGATCTGAAACCAAACCCTTAACTATGCATGGCTTAGAGGTGTTTCTCTCTCCCTTTCTCCTTTTTGTTTTGACTTCTTTCTGGGACTAAAATGAAACTTAATCTTGCGACAGCAAGATATAATATTTTTTTGGCTTCATATAGGCAGTTTGAAAGTCCAGGGTTAGGAGGAAAAGATATGGATAGTTACTGGATATACAGTTGTAAATGGAACTTTTCAGAGTAATTAATGGGGTGACCTATTATTTTCTTGTAGGAGTTAGAATGATGCCTATCAATGAATTTTATAGCTATACAGAAGAGCCTTTTGGAAAATCTCAGTGGTTTGCTGAAGGCCAAGATCTCCAGATTTTCTGATTCTTGAACTGTGTTCAGTTTCCAAGAGTAGGGAGGCAGTTGGACAGGATTTCCTAGTTCCTCAGAATTTGGGCCTCGGCATGGCTGGCAAAGGGCGGAGAGTCTGGGAAGGCAGGACTACATAAAAGGAAGAGATTGGGATTGTTTTTTAAATAATACTAATGGGAATGGTGTTATAAAAATGGGATTTCAGAAGCATGTCTCTCTTGGTCCTTATAGAGGATTGACTGACCTCAGTCTTGTTTATTAGGTCACCTGTCAAAAGCACCTCAAGGCAGGGGCTGGATGACTTCAAAAAGCTTTCAGGTCTGTGATCTGTGAAGAGACAGGAAAACCTTTGGCACCATTCCAGCCCCTGGGGAGTTGCCCTTGGTAGTGTTCTTGTTAAGAGTAGTAGGCATGGAAAATTCTAGGGAGACGGAGGATGGAGGGGAGCTTCATGGTAGGGAGGTAGCCAATTTTTCTTGTAACCTACCTGCTTTTCATTTTCTTCTTTACATATATACTTATCGTTGACTGACTAGGTGTTTGGAGCTGTCATAAACTGAAGAGATTAATTAAGAAAAAAAGTTGTAGATGGATCTTGCCCTCAAGGAGCCCACAGTCTGGTGAAGGAGACATACACGTGATCACATCTTATGACAGTCGGCTGGAGACACATGGCGGATTGAGTTGTGTCCCACAAAAAGATACATCGAAGTCCTAACTCCAGTGCCTGTGAATGTGAACTTCTTTGGAGATGGGATCTTAGCACATGTAATTAAGAATCTCAAGATGAGAGCACCCTGGATTTAGGGTGGGCCCTAAATCATAGATTGTGTCCTTATAAGAGAAAGAAGGGGAAGATTTGAGACACAAAGAAGCCCATGTGACTATGTGGGTAGAGACCGGAGTCCTTCAGCTCCATGCCAAAAGATGCTACAGGTGCCAGCAGTTTGGAATTGGCCAGGAATGATTTCTCCTCAGAACCTACCAAAGGAACCAGCCCTGCTTACCCCTTGATTTTGGATTTCTGACCTCCAGAATAGTGAGATCATAAATTTCTGTTTCTATAAGCCACCTGACGTAACACAGGAGTCCTAGGAAACTGTTATAGGTGTGTACAAAATGTTATACAGGAAGGAACAGGAGGAGACTGTGTCTAAGGATCAGGGAAGCCTTCCCAGAGGAGGCACTGTTCAACTAGAGTCTTAAAAGAAGGAGAAAGTTTGCCAGTTGCACAAGGATGTGAAGGACATTTGGGGCAGAAAGAACATAATGTCAAGTTCAAATTTACTGAACTTGGTGTCTTTGGGAAAACACTGAGTAGCTTTAGTGTCCTTGGAACACAGGGTATAATGTGCAGAATGAGTGACAATAAGAAAACTGCAGCCAAATCGTGAAGGCTTTATGTGATATGCTAAGGAGAATTGGGATTTTTCTCCAGGCTATTTGTTCTTAACTCTTATGCCAAGGTGCTGTGTACCTCTGGGGGTATTTGTAAGTAATTTGTTGTGAATAATAACATGTTGAAGTTTTCTAAAGTGATTAGTCTTATTTTCAGGTAGAGAAGACTTGTGGTTATCCTGGTAAGTAAGTTATCCTACTCACTTGCAGCTTGAAATCTTTCTTCATTGGGAAAGACAGGGGCAAGGCTGTGACAAACACTCAGAGAATTGTGTGGCGCTGTGACCCACTGGAGCATATGAACATCTGTTTTGTGTATGTCAGAAAGGTGGCTGAGAATCATTGCTTTGGGCCATAGGGACCCAGCAGAAACTTTGAAGTTGATCCGTGAAAAGATGATTTTGAATTTTTAGGTTGACAACGTTGAAGGAAACGCTGAGAATGAATAGAAATGGAAACGTCTGTCCCAGGAAGCTGGTTGCAGTAGTTGTGACCAGAATCAGTGGCAATTGTGATCTTAGGCAATGTCTTTGTGAATGAAAAAGTGAGGGTGTTAAGAAACCTGAGATAGAGCTTGCTGGCGTATGTGATAGGATGCTTTCTTCAAAGCATGGAAGAATGGATAGATGATGATGCTCTTGGTTGAGTTAGAGAAAGGGAACCAGGAGCAAGCTTGGGGGAAGATCATGACTGAGTTTGGACATATTTGTTTTGAATTGATTGTATGGCATCCAGGAAGAAGTGTCTGATTTCCTGCAGAAAATAGGGTACTGGATATAACCACCCATGATGGGGTCTGATACCATTGTGAGGAATAGTTCAATTGAGGAAAAGTGTCTTAAGTTGTATAGAAAGGGCTACACACAAAGCCTTGTATGAAGCTTTTTCTCTCATAGTTCTAGAGAATAGAAGTTCTAAATCTAGGTGCCAGCAGGGCCAAACCTCAAGGGAAGAATCTATTCTTGCCTCCTCTAGCCTCTGCTGGCTCTTGGTGTTCCTTGGCTTGTGGTAGCACAGCCCCAATCTCTGCCTCATGACCTTCTCTTTGTACCTCAAATCTTCTCATGACCTTCTCTTTGTATTTTTCCTTGCTCTTTTCCTTACACGGAAACCAGTCGTTGAATTTAGAACCTTCCCTAAATCCAGGTTGACTCAATGGCATCTGTGAAGAACCTATTTTCAAATAAGGTCACGTTCACTGGTACCAGGCATTAGGATTTGGACATATCATTTTATGGGACACACTCAAACCTCCACAGTAGGCCCTGAAAAATACCAGAGAAGTAACTAGGTATACAATTGGGTGTCTCAATCAACAAGGAGAATATGAATGTCTTCCATCAGAAAACTCTTAAGATAGCAGTGTACTGGAAGCCAAGCTAAGGGGCCAGGTGACAAATGGGGAAATCATTACTCTTTCAAGATATTTATTCAGCTCATTACTTGAGAGACCTGAAGGTATTAGTATGGTCTATTGCTCCTGGAAGGAGGCAGCATCAAGAGTGCAGCAAGTAAGATCAACCAGTTTACAAATGACTTGCCAGAGAAAGGTCAAGTAACTTGCTTAAGGTCATGTAGTTGCAGCTTGGCCTATTACAAAAAATTTCCATTTTCCAGAACTCTGTCCAAATTTACATATATATGTATGTATCTAATGAGAGCAATAAAAAAAATCATTCATAATCCCATAGTGCTAGAAATGGCCTGCAGAAGTCTAGAGAGGTTCGTGTTTTGCATTTTGCCTTGAGACTGAAGGAACAAGGGGAGTATAATGACCAATTGTTCCTGTTTGCCTGGGCCTCAGTGTTTTCTGGGACATGAGATTTTAGTGCTAAAACTAAGAAAGTGGTTACTATAATTAGAGGAGGGAGTTATTACTGGGACCCAACAAGTGCTGTGGCCTAGGGACAGTCATGTCAAGGTAGAAGCAGAACTGAGCCATGGATAAACTAGGGTCTGACAGAGAGGGAGCTGGGCGTGGGGGAGGGCAGGGAAGTGGGAGATGGATTTGGGGAATAAATACCCCATCCCCACTCTCCTCCCAACCTTCCATCTGCTGGCTTCACCAGAGGGCTAACGAGCCTGGGTTTGCAGTCCACTGAGCTCATTTTCCAAGGCAGGCAGCCGGGCAGAAAAGGCTGATAGTGGATCTGGAAGAACAAGTAGCAAAATGGCCAGAGGCATCTACTGTGTACTAGAAGTTGTGCTGGGTGCTTTACAGAAATTATCTCCTTTAATCCTCAAAAATCACTTTGCGAGATAGAGATCAGTTATACTATGACTTACAGTCAAGGAACTCTGGGTAAGAGAAGTAACTTCCTATGTTTCTCATTTTGAACTATCACATCTATATGTCTTCAGCTGCCGAGGATACAGAAGTAAAGACCTCAGTTTTTGCATTCAAGGAGCACGCAGTCTAGAAAGCATGCCATCTGCAGTCATTAATTTATCCAATACATTTAAAAGAGTATTTGTTTAGAAACTGTTGTGTGCTGGGAATTCTTCTAGGAACAGGGCATGAGTTAGTGAATAAAGCACAGGAATTCTTGCCTTTGTAGAGTATGTTTTAATGGGGCAAATGAGACATGTGTTAATGTTCTCTCAGGTGCTAAGAGTTTTGAGGAAAATTAGAGCAGGATATTGGGGGTAGGGATGGGGATGGGGATGGGGAGTCAAAAGTTTGGTTGAGCCTCCAGGGCTTCCTGGAAATGTCTCTCACATTCCCAGGTCATATCTCACCTTGGTTAGAATTGCTGAGCTAGAAAGCCTTGTGCCAGACATAATCCAATAGTTTAGAAAACGGCCTGCTTTCTCTGAGCATTATTTCATCTCATCCTCCTGTGAAGTAGATTGTGATTTTATTCTAAGCTGAGGCTTAGAAACACAATAATGTAATCCGAATCATGTAGCTACTTTGTGTGGAATCATCTAGTTTAAATTCTAGAAGCTGTCCTCTCTCTGTTTTTCTTTCTCTGTTTCCCATTTTCCACCACTGTGATTTCTGATCATGATTATTCTCCCTAACTTCCTACTACTGAGTGTCCTTTGTCATGGTTGTTTTTGGCCACACAGGAAGCTGCTATCTACACCACAGGGATAAACACAGAGGCCATCAGATGCTTCCAGCAAAAGTCTTTACCTTCCATCTTCCCAATTACAAATATTCCTTCCCGAGATCATGATGACTCTTTTTCACCTGTGCTACAGACCCCAACTCCTTCTAATTTGGGAGGGATGTCCCTCTAGAAGTTACCCCTCTGTGGGAAGTGAGTAGGGAGAGTTATAGGAAGAGAGGAATTCTCCCAGGAGAGGTGCTCAGCACCTCTATACAATGATGTTCTCAAATGGGGCATAGGTGGATGTTCTCTGGAGGTTCCCTGAGCTCTCCTCACTGAAATCCTCTAAGATCCCTGCAACACACTTTCTGGATGACCTCAGAGACTCTCATGGTACAATTGCTTGAGGAAGTCACCCTTAAATTAACATCCTCCCCCTTTACAGCCAAACATTAAAACAAAACAAACATACCAAAACCTCTACTCTTGAAGTCTTTTCTTTCACCACTGATCTCTCCTAAAATTTTTCGTACCTGACTCTTCTGTACCTTTACTGAAGCTACTCTGGCATATGTCATCAATAATTTTCCTGTTGAAAGAAACTTGGCTGAACCTAGGTTATATTTATTTTACAAAGTAAGAACCTAATAATTATAAGTATTTATGGAGTACAATATGACATTTCAATTTATGTATGCATTATATAACATCTTTGAAATTAAATGTTACATAAGAGGGTTTCGAATATATTCATATAAATAAATGATAAAAGTTGAGGTGATGGATAAGCTAATTGTCCTGATTTAATCATCACCAGATAAATCCTTAAATATTAGAAAGTCTATAATTCAAGGGTGTTTGGGACCAAGTAGTGTTATTAGGAGTGCATTTAGGGCTGTTAATAATTCAATATGCTCATGTCACTGAATAAGATTTTTAATCTTCAGTTTTGAATTCGGGGACCTTCTGCAGAAGTTGTCTTCAGTTGAATGCATTAACTCAAGTTGCTGCCATGTGGCATACATGTTCTTTTTTTTTTTTTAAGAGAGAGAGAGAGAGAATTTTAATATTTATTTTTTAGTTTTTGGCGGACACATCATCTTTGTTTGTATGTGGTGCTGAGGATCAAACCCAGGCTGCACACATGCCAGGGTTGAGCCACATCCCCAGCTCGGCATACATGTTCTTGAGCAAATTGTTTATCTCTGGCTCTATATGATGGGTTAGGGCAATATGCAGAAACTCTTCTCACCAAAGTACTATGAGGATAGTTGATTTAGTGGACACAGGCTACATTTTACTCCTTAAACCATCAAAGCCTGCTGTGATTTCAGCAACATCTGTGACCCTGATGGAGACGATGTTTACTGGTTGGGTGTGCTCACCAGCATTTACAACTTGAACCTGATGTTTTCTGTGATGATGGCAACTTAGTTCTAGTTCTTCTGCAGAGATTCCAGAACCACAACTAAAAGCATAGTTGGAAGGGAGATGGCGAAATAAAGCTAGTGGCATAGGACTGTAAATGACATCTCTTATACTGATTAGGGTACCTACTCATATCCCTAAAACCTTCCCAAATGTTTGGGAAAAGATGTTCGAAATTTTTGTCATCCCAAGCATCTATCCTTCCATTCCATCTAATTCCTTGGCATAGACCTTGTCTACACGGTAACTGCTTTGTATTCATGAAGCATGCCACCCAGTCCTTCCAGAGAATATACCACCTGTCCACTGAGGGAATGGTATCTAACACAGTAATTCTGAAGATTGATGGTTCCTATTTTTTAAAATAGTTCACTGAGGTGACCTTAATATAGGCACTGTATTTCAGGGTTTGTTCTCAGTTTGGCAATTTAAATTGCTCAGGATTTCCCTCCCCCCACCCCCAATTTTCAGTGTCAATCAGAGTTTTAGAAAATGCACTCATGGCAACCAAATTCCCAAGAGAGTGTTATGTAAAATGAGTGCCCCATGGGAAAAATTCATTTTAGTTTCTCTTTTCAAGGAAAACCATTCTTTTTTGATCTATAGCTGTTCTTGTATAATATAGTCATAATATAGTGCCTAGATTTCCTCTTTTACATTATACTCACTTTAGCAACTCGGATTGTCATGGTACTTCCAAATTTAAATATTTGTAGCTAAAATTTATTGATAATTTCTAGGGTTACTTTTACATATTCTTCTCTTTCTTCTTTTACAAAGAATTTAAATCATGTTACCAACGTATTTACAATTTAATAATAAAAGTCAAAATGGGAAAACAATGTAGATTTGAAAAAAGTGAGACTGAAGAAAAAACAAATAGAACATTGATATTTAGGTTATAAAGCATTATCAGTTACTATAGTTGGGCTGGAAATTTGACCTAAGTTTCCTGGTGGTCAAAATGAAAAGGAGAATGTGGACAGTAAGGTAGTTCTTCAATTATTCACAAATAATAAAAACCTATCATGATGAGATAGATACTGTTCTGGTTTTCATATACGTATCTCATATCCCCTTGCCAACTCCAATAATTTTCATTCTGTAGATAAGGAAAAAAAGGCACTGAGAGGTTAAGAAACTTTCCCAGGAACCCATGGCCCTAAGTAGCAGAGCTGAGGTTTGAACCAGGCAATCTGATTCCAGATTAGACCCTGCTTTTACCAGTATAGTCAGCTTTTCTAATTTTTTGTTCCTGAGAGAAAGAAAAGCTTTTCAAGTACCTACAGTACTACCCCCGAAAGCCTCCCGTCAGTGTGAAGTGGGCATGGGCTTCCAATGTGGAACATTATATTGTGAACCCTGAAAGAAGTAGCAGGTCAAGTTCTTCATGATCCTTCTTCACTTCAAGTTAAAGACCTAGCATAAAAATGTGACTCAGTGGACATCATCCTTTAGGAAACCAAGACCATAAGGTCTACATTGGGCTAATCACATCTATGTGTTAATCTTTGTTAGTTTCATGGTTTTTATGCTCATGAAATGCCTTTCTTTATTCTTATGTACAAAATGGAACCCATGTGTATAAGGATGAGCATATGTGTGTGCACATTGTAATACTAGTGAGGCAGAAGAAGGAAAAAGAAAGAAAAGACTGATAATTCATAGAAATGAATATTAATGCCAAGAAATTAAAAGATCGGGGTCTTGATGGGGAATTTGATAACACTGCGTCATAACCTATTTGATGTTATGTTGAAAAGTTTTTGAAGCATAAAAAAATGTTCTATCCTGGAGGAATTTTTGTCCTTAAAAATTTTCAGAATGATAACTAAAATTGCTGAATCCAGAGAAACATATTTTGACTAACATATTTTTCATGTCAGGTGCATAGGATTTAGAGAGGTTTAGAGCTGTTCACACTTGGTTAGTCCACAGGTGGCTTGAAAACATATAAAACAATTTACAGTGGAGTTCACATTATATAGCTTGAATGAGAAAAATCTGGCATGAGAGTTTTTTTTTCTCTGCCTATTTGGGGCCCACTGTACAATCTGTATGACTATACACACAACACGTAGTAGGCTTTCACTTTCAGACATGTTTTCATTCATTGATTTTTGTTGGATCCTTTTAGTTTTGGAGTTTAGTTGTTTTAGTTTTCCCATCTGAAATATACATCTATACCCTCACTCTTAGAAGGTGGAAGACCTAAGGCATGTGAAATCTTTGGCAGAGGGGTGCTGTCACAGACACAGGTTGTTGACTGCGGGGAACATTTAAGCTGAAAATATATGAGGCACAGTCAAGGACATTGCTGTGCTTCATGTTTTAATGCACTGTTTTTTTTGGCTTTGGTTTGTGACTAAATTTAAATGTGGGAGGATCTTGTGGTTGGGTGGATGTTCTCCATGAAAAAAAAATTTTTTTTGATGATGCTATGAAATTTTTATTTCTTCCTTCAGGTACACAGCAATTCACATGGTCTGAAGCCATAAACATTACCTCATAAATGGCACCATGGAAATGTATTCACAAAATTTGACCCACTCAGATCAGGTCTTAGAATAACAGCTGCTGGTGCTCTGGCTCAAGAAGCAGGTGTGAGACCACCTACAGTACCAGCTCAGAAAGCTTCCTGTCAGTGTGAAGTGGGCATAGACTTTCCCCCAAGGTGCCAAATAACGCAGGGGATAGGAAGCAGCATGAAGACAGAATGTTAATTTGGTTTACTTTTTGCAAGCACTTGGGGTAGTGCCACAGAAACAAACAAAAAAAAATTATAAGACAACTGCCCAAATGGAGGCATTCAGCCTGCAGGCAATTCACCAGAGCCTGTTTCTGAACACCATTTGTATTTTTCTGTTTGTGGATTGCAGGGTATGAATATCACTGTGAATGGAGGTGGGGAGGGGAAGGTTGGTTTCAGTCGTTGTAGGACAGCACTTTGCATTTGTTTTTATAAGAAAGAGTATGTAATATAAACTGAATGTGTGTGTGCTCCAGGGACCCACTGCTTAAGAGTGGAAAACTGAGGGGGCCATCAAACTTGGAAGGAGCGCCTCAGTCAGGGAGGTCTAAGTTTTATTGCCTGAGAACAGTGTAACCCATTGCCAAAGGGGAAATGGGCTCCACCCTACCTGCTCAAGTGAAAGCTACAAAAGCAAAGGACCAGTGAGGAAATAATTAGGAAATCTTTGCTCCAAATGTAAAACAGCATGAATGCTCTCAGCTATCTTTCATGGGAGGGCCTATATCCCTTTAAGTTCTGAGAGACAGGCAACATCAAGTCCATGCTGCTGGGAAAGACATTATGCACACCCTGGTAAAATCTTGCAAATTTGGCTTGCAGTTGCTTATACCCAGATCTATTTAGAAGATAATTTTTTTTTATCACTGCATGCAATGGCCATGTATTTTAAGTTCTGATTAATTTTATAGTTTATTAAAATAAGGATTTATGGTGCAAGTGAGCATGGGCCAGGAAAAAGTATTGGGGAAAGGAGCAAACTGGCTGACCGTGTGTTAGGAAACTGGTGGCAGAAGGCTGGAAAGAAACTTACGTGCCTTTATGAATTTTATCTTGATTTGAAGGGCGTCTGGTTTGAGAGGGGCACATATGCTCTAAGTAAGGCTGTGGCAGCTAATAGCTTAGTGTGTGGTGAACTAGGAGGATTTTTATGATGTGGTTCTAGGGCATTTTTCACCCACTGTAATTTATTTTCCGTGAAATTGATATCTGCAAATAAAAATGTAATAGTTCAGTACCAAGGCAACAACAATTATGCTGATTAAAATTGAATCCCATTACATTTATTCTCTTTGGAGATCCAGGTTCCTCTGATGCGGGGGAGGTAGTTAAGCAAGGTATGTGTCTGAACTATTTTGAGTTCAGCTTGTCTTGTATCTAGACTTCTTGGGGCCAGGCATGAAATCTATTATTACATTTAAAAAATAGAAATCTAAAGCTATATTCTAAGGTTCTTCCCCTATCTGGGAAAGCCTAGAATGGTCAATAAGACCAACAAGATATTCCTTTATATTATTACATTTAAAAAATAGAAATCTAAAGACATATTCTAAGGTTCTTCCCGTATCTGAGAAAGCCTAGAATGGGCAATAAGACAAACAAGATATTCCTCTATATGAGCAGCTGGAGAGGGCTCTTCATAAGATATTTGATTTCTTTTTAACTAATAAACTTTATTTTTAAAGCAGTTTCAGGTTCACAGCAAAACTGAGCACAAGGTCCAGAGATTTCACATATACCTCTAATCCCCACATGTGCAGTTATCCCCATTAATAAGATCCTCCACATCCTCCAGCAGAGTGATACATTCATTGCAACTGTTGAGTCTACGCTGACACATAATCAGCCACCTAAGTCCAGACTGTACATTAGGATTCACTCTTGATGTAGATTTCGTGGGTTTTGATAAATGTATGATGACTCGTATTCACAATGATATTATCACACTTCATATTTTCACAGCCCTAGAAATCCTCTGTGCTTCAAGTATTCATTCCTCTCTCTCTCTCCAGCTCTGGCACACACTGACCTTTTAATTGATTTTCTCTGTCTTGCCTGTTTTTCTATAGAGTGGTATGCATTCTTTTTCAGGTTGGTTTCTCTCCCATGCATGTAAATTTCCTTCATGTCTTTTCATGGCTTGATAGTGCATTTCTTTTTAGTGCTGAAGAATTCTCCATTGTCTGAATGCATGTATTTAATTTCGAGTCAAGAATTCTGCTGAAGTGGAAGAAATAAATGTGGCTTATGCAATATCAGACAGATAATAGACTAAATAAACATTTATCTGCACTAGTAAAAACTGAGTGAATCAAGCTGAACCATTTTTCTTGAAAGAGTAGAGTTGAATTTTCCAATACGGAGTATTCCCTCTATTCTGGAAGTTACCTCGTTGCCACAAGGGAATCTCATTTGACTGAATTCTTCAAATATAGGACTGTATTTGTTAGTGGAGACAGGTCTTTCTGTTCAACCACAGAACATGTATTCTTTATATGGTAGGACTGGATATTTTCAGTAGAGAGGAACTTTCCATTCAAAGAAAGTTTCAGCCCCCATGTGTGTGAGAAATTGGCTTGCCATTCATGTGGTAACATACTCAAGAGTGCTGGGTTCTGTCTGGCCAAAAAGATGGTTCCATACTGATGAATTTGAGCTTGTATGCTTTTCTCGGTAAGTTCAAGAAATCTTTATCTTTTTTTAGATTTAGTGGTGACAGAAGGAAAGAAGTTTCACATAAAAGATAAAGAAAGTGCAGAGGAGATGTTTAAAGATGGTATGAGGAAGTGTTAAGACCATTAAAAGAAACAATTAATTACATAACCATGGTGTGCAATAGAGGAGGTTAAGGAACTGATTGATTGCTGCTTTTCAATGCTGTTGGGTTTAGTAGAGTTGCCTTGAAACATTTTCCAGTTTAATACTGACTGTCACGAGGAGACACATGGGCTTTGCAGTTTGTTAATGATGTGTTGTTAGCATTTAGTTGAGTACTGACATGGAAGAGCTGCTGCTGCTGCTGACTCAACTCAATAAACATTTGACTCATCATGACAGAGCCTCTTTTCATGGTGAAGGGCACCACCTGCCAGAGAGAGAGAGAGAGAGAGAGAGAGAGAGAGAGAGAGAGAGAGAGAGAGAGAGTTAAAGACTGATTTATGGTCCCAGAAACATCAACATCAATGATTTCCAAATTCTCTCAAATTGCCAGCTACCTTTTCAATGCCAGAATGGCATGATCTTTTCCTATAGCATCAACTTCAGGACTAGTGAGCTTTCACCCTGATATTCGACTCCATGCCCCCTTTTCAAATCCTTTATCAGTGTGGCCTCTTTTGGTTCAAATTAAAGAAGACACTTTATTTCAAAGTTGATTTCTATTAGGCATTATAACCTAGGCATGCAAAAATTCCCAGAATAGATCCTGAAAAATTATTATCTGTATAAACATGAAGAGAATCAAGAGGCATGAAACAGTCACACCGGATTAAAAGATAGATTGAGCTCTCACCCTATGTTAAACACAGAGTTAGATAATAAGGCAATATTGATGCTTTGTCAATCCATAAACCTGAGAAATTGACAGTTGAGTGTGACAGACAATCACATAAATGGATACTTACAGGGCAGTCTAATATAGGCAATTGTATAAATATCAATACAACAGTAATTAGCCAGGGGGGCAGGGGGCCACGTGGGTGTGTGCCATGGAAGTTCATTGAGTTCCTAGGTGATTAAGAGGAGATGAGGAGATGCATTCCACCAGAAGGAACTGCATGACGAAGGCACAGAAATACAGTGTATTGTAGTAAGTATAAATTAATTATTGCTGAATCATAAAGAGGGTAAAGGCAGCTGAGTGGCTGTAGGTCTAAATAAAAGCCACCTCAGAAGGCAGTTTCTATGCCACTGTGAAAGAGCTTGTGTTTATCTTGTAGATCCTGGGGGAGGCATTAGAGGATTTAATCAGCAGAGCAACTTGGTTGCCCTTATAATTTAGAAAGATGTTCCTGAGCCCCATGGAAGGTGATTTGGAAAGAGACAAGGTGATGAGTTAGGAAGCTAACATCATATTTCAGGGGAGAGATTATTACTTCCAGAAGTAAGGAGATGGAGACATAGTGAAAACAGAACAGAGAAGACAGAGTAGGTGGCAAATGGATGGAATTTGGAGATCTGATGGGGAAGAGGTCCTAGCTCTCTGTTGTGAAGTAGTCACTGCCACAGTGAAGCCACAGTGGAGGTAGGGAAGACATGGAGATCTGTGAGTGTATGTGGTGGGGTAATGATTATAGCAGCATTAAAAAAAAAAAAAAAGAATCAAGGCTGGGCACTCTGTATTTGGAGTGTCCGTAGGTCAATAGGTGGAGGATTCCAGTGGATGATGGTGTTCAGGAGAGGGTGAGATAAGATCATCTGGACTTCAGGCTCAGGCATATTTCACAGGATTTCTCTGGCCTGGGCATTTTGTCCTTTTAAAAAATTTAATTGCCAGGCATGATGGCGCACACCTGTGATCCCAGTGGCCCGTGAGGATGAGGCAGGAGGTTTGCAAGTTCAAAGCCAGCCTCAGCAATGGTAAGGTGCTAAGTAACTCTGTGATATCCTGTCTCTAAATAAAATACAAAATAGGGCTGGGGATGTGGCTCAGTGGTTGATTGCCCTTGAGTTCAATCCCCAGTACTGCACACATCCCACCTCCCAAAATACTTTGAAATTTATATGTTTAACACTACTTGTCAGGATTTAAGCTTGGCAGAATTCTGCTTTCTAAGATACATGTTATTCCAAATAAGACTCAAAATTTCCATTTCAGTTTTAAGTGCTTATGGGTAAGACAACTATCTGTTAATAGTCTTGCTATTTATCGTTCCCTCTTGCAGCAGAGAATTATGAATAACACCTACCTTGAAACAAGAAGAGATATTTCTCCTAATATTCCAACTTCATCTTATGCCTCTCTCTCTTCTCTTTCTCTCTCTCATTGTCTTCTACTCATTGTGATAAATGCAACACCTGTCTTATTCTATTTAACCTTCATGGAAACCTGATGGGAAATGCTTCTCAGCTCCATTGTAAAGAAGAGCCATTAGGTAGAGACAAGCTAAGTGAATTATCTGTTAACATATGGCTGGAACAGGCAGAGCTGGAATTGAACCTGATGATTCCAAAGCATATGTTTTAGATGCTAACTATTATATTGACACTTGTATTTTTCATGATTTATATAATATGTTAAAACAATTTTTTTTCTGTATCCAATAACATTTATTTAACATTCCATGGAGTTAGAAACATGAACAGAAGAATGCAACTCAACATAATCCTATCACTTCTTTTTACTTCATTTACAGTATAAGAATCTACACATGGAAAAATTTCACTGTCTAGACTGGCACAAAATAATGCATCTATTTGTATGAAGAAGACAAATCTTTATTTTGTGGTTTTTCAACTAAACATATCTCCATTTTCCAAACTTACTGTGAGAATTACAGTAAGTTCTGTATGCCTTTAAACAAATAATTTAACCTTTCTGTTAAAAAAAATGGTATATTGAAAGCCACGCAATTGGATATCTTTGATAGCCAATGTCTTTAATATTTACAGATTGGACCTTAGACAAAGTGGTGGTGGTATTTTGTTTCCTAGTAGCTTTATGTATGATTGACATACACCATATTGTATATGTACAATTTTGTCATGTGTATACTCATAACATCTTCATTACAATCAAGATAATGAATGTATCAATACTTCCTTGTGACCCTCCCTGCCTTCTGTTGGATTGCCAGGCAGCCACTGGCCTGATTTTACCACCATAGATTAATTTGTATTTTATAGAGCTTCATATAAATGGAATAATATAGTATTTACTCGTTTTTTTGGAGGGGGTTTGGCACTTTTCACTCAGCATAATTATTTTGAATTTCATCCATGCTGTAGTGTTCATCAGTGTATTTGTTTTCCTTTTAATTGGCAAGTGGCACAACATTGTATGGATATACCACAGTTTTCTTGCTGGTGGACATTTTGGATGCTTCCAGTTTTAATCTAGTAAAGTATAGCTGCTAAAACCTCATATACAAGTCTTTTTATGGGCATATGCTTTCTTTTCTCTTGGGTAAATACATAGGAGTAGAATGTCTGCGTCATACTATTGGCATATATTTAACTTTCTACGAAATTGCCAAATTATTTCCCAAAGTGATTGCACAATTATACATTTCTGCAATTTGTGAGAATTACAGTTTTTATATATCCCTTCTATTACTTGCTATTATCAGATCTTGTTACCTTTCGTCATTCTGATGTGTGGTACTAGTAGGACCTTACATTTTTAAAATGATGAATGATATAGAGCACATTTTCATGAGCTTATTTACCATCCCTGCAATGTAGCTGTTCAAATAGTGACTATTTCTAAAAATTGATTGGCTCTCTTATTATCATTTTAAGAGTTATTTATTTTTGGTAAAAGTTATTTGTCAGATATATCATTAGTAAATATTTTCTCAGGGTCTGTGTCTTGCTTGTCTTTTCATTCTCTTAATAGTGTCTTTCCAAGAGCAGACGTTTTTAATTTTGATGATGTTGAATTTGCAGATATTTTCTTTTGTGGAGATGCTTTGATGTTATATAAAATGTGTGCATTTACTATTATAGATTTCCTTGTAAATATTGCTTCTGTGGCTTCCCACAAATATTAATGTCATACCACCATCTTCACTCTTCTTAATATACTCTTTGTTTTCATCTGTTACCAATGGATTATTTAGAAGTGTGTTACTTAATTCCCTAAAACATAGGTGAGTGTTTTCCACATAATTTTCTGCTACTAATTTTTCATTTACTTCCACTATGGTCAGAGAATATATTTCATATAAATTGAAACCTTTATTTAAAGTTATTGACACTTGTTTTATGGCTCAGAATGTGGTCTATTTTGAACAATGTTCCTGTGCAGTCAAAAGGAATGTGTATTCTGCTGGTGGTGGAATGTACATATCAACTAGGTCAAGCTTGCTGATGGCATTATTAAGTCTTCAATAAGATTAATGATTTTCTGTCTATTTTTTGTCCATTATCAAAAGACATGTATTGAAATATCTCCAATCATACATCTATTTTTTTCTAATAAAAAATTGTATTTACTTAGAAGCATTCAGAATGTCAACAAAACAGCTGCTTTTTTTTTTTGCAATTACAGAGTGATATTCAGTTAATAGAACAACAATTATTTCGTATAAGCTGCATCAGAGACAACTGAAGATGAAAAACTACCGTCCCCATATATAACTAATTTGTGCTGTGCACCAACAAGAACCTGCTTTAAATTTCCATGCCAATTTACAACCCCCATACTGTACCAGGCAAGGTTAGTGACTATTGAAAATACCACCAGGACAGGGCTATCTAAAGACACATTCGGTAGTGTGTTAACTATACAAAAAAAGACACTGTACAGTTTAAAAACAAATCTTACACAGCCTTACATTTCAATTTTTTTCTTTAAAAGGAGTGAGTTGTGTACAGGGGGGTTAAATGCTTTATAGACAATAAAAAAAAACTGCACTAGAACCAACTTATTCATCATCATCATCTTCTTCTTCATCTTCATCTTCTTCATCTTCCTCCTCTTCCTCATCTTCCTCATCTTCCTCCTCTTCCTTCTTTTTCTTGCTTTTTTCAGCCTTGACAACTCCCTTTTTTGCTGCATCAGGTTTTCCTTTATCTCGGTAGGCAGCAATATCCTTTTTGTATTTTTCCTTCAGCTTGGCAGCTTTCTTTTCATAAGGCTGCTTATCATCTGCAGCAGTGTTATTCCACATCTTTCCCAGTTTCTTTGCAACATCACCAATGGATAGGCCAGGATGTTCTCCCTTAATTTTGGGGCGATACTCAGAACAGAACAAGAAGAAGGCCGACGGAGGCCTCTTGGGTGCATTGGGATCCTTGAACTTCTTTTTTGTTTCCCCTTTAGGAGGGATATAGGTTTTCATTTCTCTTTCATAACGGGCCTTGTCTGCCTTTGCCATGTCTTCAAATTTTCCTTTCTCTTTAGCAGACATGGTCTTCCACCTCTCTGAGCACTTCTTAGAAAACTCTGAGAAGTTGACTGAAGCATCTGGGTGCTTCTTCTTGTGTTCCTCCCTGCAAGTTTGCACAAAGAATGCATATGATGACATTTTGCCTCTCGGCTTCTTAGGATCTCCTTTGCCCATGTTTAGTGATTTTTCCTCAGCGAGGCACAGAGTTGCCCAGTGCCGGTCCGGCTCTCACTTGCCCTGGCGCTGTCTCTATGGAGCTCAATGTACTGCAGTGGCTGTGAGAGCGGGAGCCAGACACAGCCTCCTCACTCTCTCTGCTCTGTAACATTGATACATCTATTTTTACTTGTAGTTCCATCAGTTTTTGTTTCATGCTGAAGCTCTGTTTTATTGGTATATAATGTTTATTCACCTCTTGGTGAATTTCCCCATTGATTATTATGAAACACCAGTTTATTTTTATCCTTACCACCATACTTTGCTCTGAAATCTGCTTTATCTGATATTAATACAGCCATGCCAACATTTTTTTGATTTGTGTTAGAATTTTCTACTTCTTTGTGCATAATCTGTATCTTTATATTTAACGTGAATTTATTGTTGGGTCATAAAATCAGGCTTCTTAAATCTAATCTGACAGCCTCTGATCTTTAATTGGGGTATTTATACCACTTACATTTAATGTAATTGTTGATATGATAGGTTTAAATCTGTCTTCTTTTAACATTTGTCTCATGTATTCTTTGCTCCCTATGTCTTCTTTCCTGCCTTCTATTGAATAAATTAAGTATTTTTAAAGATTTAACTTAATCTAATTTACTGGCTTATTAGCTCTAACCCTTAGTTTTATTATTTCAGTGATTTTTTTTGATTTATGACTGTCACCCTAAATAAAAAATGTGGAGTGATTCATCAAAGATAAATAAATTTATTTAGGAACAGCAGAGCATTGCAATGGGGCTGCACATGACACAGTAAACTATGAGCATATTCAAAGATGTTGAAGCAGGAACAAGTTTTTAAAGGCAAAACGAGGACTTTGTAAGTCATTTTGAATCAATCAATTATCTTTGGCTACAGGTGTCATTAACAAGGTGGCATCAGTCCACGCTTAAACAGGTAGTTGTCAGAGACAGCCTTACAGAAGTACTTTCTGTGTAAGGCTGCTTCTGGCTTTTTTCCCCCACCTTTTCTTTTTTAATTAATTAATTTATTTATTCTAACTAGGTATGTATGACAGAAGAATGGATTTTGATTCATTGTACACAATTGCAGCACAACTTTTCATTTCTCTGGTTGTACACGATGTAGAGTATTGTACCATATGTGCGGTCATACATGTACCTAGGGCAATGATGTCCATCTCATTCCACCATCTTTCCTGCCCCCACACCCTATTTCCTCCCTACCCTACCCTCTGCCCAATCACAGTTCCTCCATTTTTCCCATGCCCCACCCCCTGCATTATGGATTGGCATCCACTTATCAGAGAGAACATTTGGCCTTTGGTTTTGGGGGACCTGCTTACTTCACTTAGCGTGATATTCTCCAACTCTATCCATTTACTAGAAAATGTCATAATTTTATTCTTTTTTAATGCTGAGTAATATCCCATTGTATGTTTATACTACAGTTTCTTTATCCATTCATCTATTGAAGGGCATCTAGGTTGGTTCCACAGTTTAGCTATTGTTAATTGAGCTGTTGTAAACATTGATGTGGCTGCATTACTATAGTCTGCTGTTTTTAAGTCTTTTGGGTATAGATCAAGGAGTTGGATAGCTGGGTCAAGTTTTCTAAGAAATCTCCATACTGCTTTCCAGATTGGTTGCACAAATTTGCAGTCCCACCAGCAATGTAGGAGTTTGCCTTTTCCCCCACATTCTCGCCAACACTTATTGTTGCTTGTATTCTTGACAACTGCCATTCTGATTGGTGTGAGATGTCATCTTAGAGTAGTTTTGATTTGCATTTCTCAAATTACTAGAGATATTGAACATATTTTCATATATTTGTTGATCAATTGTATAACTTCTTCTGAGAAGTGTCTGTTCAGATCCTTAGCCCATTTATTGATTGGGTTGTTTGTTTGTTTGTTTTTGGTGTTAAGTTTTTTGAGTTCTTTATATATCCTGGAGATTAGTGCTCTATGGTGCATGTGGCAACCTGCCGACCCATGCCAGAACCCAGGCCCAGGCCTAGGACCTTTGTTTTTGGAAAGATATTTTCAGAGAATCTCAAGTTGATAGTTTTATAGTTTTATTTTTTTAGTATTTTGAAGATGTTGCCATATTCTTTTCTTACATGATTTCTGATGAGAATTGTGTTGTCATTCTTAAGTTTGTTCCTCCTTACAGAACTTGCCTTTTGTGCGCTTGTGCAGGTGTGTATGTATGTGTTTAATTATTTTGGCTTCTTTAAGATTTTCTCTTTATTACTTAGGCTCAGCTACCAAGCATGCTGAATCCATAATGTGCTTCCACTTCTGGTAAAGAAATCTTGGAATAGGCCTATATATTGGGGTGTAGGTGGTAGAATTCTGTCTTTACTGGAAAGTGGCTGGTTAGGATGGCCGAGGAGGACAGGGGCCTCAAGTCAGGAGTCTTGTGGTATAGGGTGGGTCACATGACCAAGTGTAGGGGAAACACTGAACAAAGACATCCTCATGTTTTTGGCCTGTTACTCATTCCAAAAACTGTGATACAGGGTAATAAGCTCTGGGACATAGGGTAGGAAGTGAGGATGCCCAAACCATGAAGAGTGGGTATTTCTTATAAGGAGGCATAAGAAAACTTTCTAGAAGGGGTAGTGGATGGCAGACTTTAAAATGACCTAAAGTAGGATTAGTGAAAAATGATGGATGTGAAAGAGAGGAATTGAACATCTAATTCTGAGCCTATGACTATTCAATGAAAACATTTAGATGCACCTCTCTTCTCTCTCTGCATGTGTGTATGTGGTTTTGCCTGGTAGAAATCTGATACATTTTCAAAGTAGCCTTTTCCGAACTGACAAAAAAGTAAGAATAATTTTGTACAAAATAGCTAACTTATAAAATGTATTTGGAAAATATTCTTTAATTTTGCAAACTATTAATAGTATTAAGAAGCAGTTTAGTTTTAGAGTTTTTGGAATAGTATCAGGAAAAAAAGTCTAAAAACACTTTTACTGTTCCCATGTGCTCAATTAAAAATTTTCAAAAATTTGCATTTGATGTACTTTTGTTTTTAAATTCCATTATTTGCCTCTTATTCTATAAGGACAAGTACCTATTGCCTTTTGCAATCTTTGCAAACAGGGCAGACCTCTAAAACTTTTTATTTATTCTGGTTAAATAAAAATATTAATTGTCTTTAAGCAGGGGCATGTCCAAAGTCACCACATGCAGGATAATTCATAATGATTTTTTAGGCAACAACTTTCTTTTTTTCTTGCCAAGCCAGTCAGCAGTCTGGCAGTTTGGTTTTTGCAATGAATCAGAATATATGTGCCAGGCCATTTGCACCATCTGTTACAGGAGTGTCGAGAGAGAGGACTGTGGACACCTGGTGGGTTGATGTTGAAATGTCAGCTCCAGGGTAAACACCAGCTTCAGGGATGAAAGATCAAAAGAGTAAGAGTCCTGGGAGGAGAAGATGCTGCTGGTAGAAGCAAAAGAGAGACACCTGTTTCTGAACTTGGAAGAATGTATATTTGTACATATGTCTCTTCAGCATCAGTGAATTTTCAGAATTTTAATGATAATGAGATTAAACTCCTAGGAAAGGTAAAGAACGATTAGGTAATCTTACACATGAAAGTTCTAAAGACAATTGAAGCTATTTGTAGAAAGATTTTTAAAACATGCCTGTATTTATATTGTCTTTAGGTGGCTTGATGTGAGATTCAAAGAATATCCTTTGGGGAATGAAGAGTTAACCATCAACTCAGAAAAAGCTGTTATTATATCCCATCATCTTATATATAGGACACCTACAAAATTGTTCAATGTAAATTTTTTATAAGTGTCCTACTGATGGGATGATGGGACACAATGAGTTAACTCTCCACATCATCCAACAGTTTTGTTTTTGCTTTGTTGTTGTTAGGTGCTATGAGTTAAGAAACTATGCAAGATCTCATACTTTTTAAGGCAATTGAAACATCTACTAGTTGGAACCAACCTGGAGTGCTTATGGATTGTTTTTTCAGTACTGGGAATCAAAACCAGGACCTTGTATTTAGGTCAGCCCTCTACCACTGAGTTAGCATTCTTGAATATTGGTTTTGGGCAACAAAACACCTGGGCATGATGGGCAAGGAGTTTTGAGACCTTTCTCAGTTATAGACTCCTATAGCTAGTTCACTATTATAATAATTCATTATAAAAATAAAAAAGAATTGTTTGTGGTATTGTCAGCTCATGTGTACACACACACACACATACACACACATACATGCTCATCACATACATCCTTTCCTTTTATCTGACGGTGCATAAGGAAGAAAGATCATCATCAGTATAATGTTTATTTCTGACTTTGTTTGAGTTCAAAGTCATATAGCAAATATTGGAGGCTTGTTCTCCATTCAAGATTTTCCCAGCCCTGGGGATCATGCCTATGTTACTCTACCAAGTTTGGTATTATAAGATCTTTATTCATTAATTCCAACCTGCCCATCATGGACAGCAGGGCCAAGGGAGATCCTATAGTAGGATGCAGTTGACTTCATTTTAATCAATTTCAAAAGTTCAGACCTGATCCCAGGCATTTCTAACTTCATATAAGTGTAAAGTTATTGTAGTCAGCATACATGCATCTAAGAGAGGTGCATCTAAATGTATACATATTTGGTATACATCTAAAATGTTCTTTTCTGATTTCTCCATTCCTTCTCTCTCTCAAGTCTGCATCCATTTTCTCTGTTCCTGTCTTGGGCTCTGACAGTTTTTCCCAGGGAATTCTGCAACTCCCCAACAGGATTTTCTCATTTTGCTCCTAACTGCGACACACAGGACAGTTTTTGATGAACTTTAAAACCTTGCTTTCTTCTGGGCATGGTGACCCATCTGCTATTCCCTGAATGTAAAGTGCACAAGACTGCGTTGTGCTCCTGGATGCTTCTCTCGTCTCTGCTCCACTTCTCTTCCTGCTGAGGGACCTATTCCTCAGACTCAGCCCAAAGGTCTCCACTTCTTCTTCCTTGAGGTCTTCCCTGATTGTTTGAGGCTTTCTCCTCATTGCTCTCTTGTTTATTGTAATTACATTGCTCTAATTACTTGCTAATTGCCTTTGGACCCTGTTGCACTGTGAGCACTTTGAAGGCAGGACCTGAGTCATGTTCATCTCTGCAGCCCAGAACCAAGCACAGCCCTTGGCAGATAAGAGGTGCTTAATGAGCATTTGTGCTCGTTCATTGTTCCTGAATGCCTTCTCAAGTCTTTCAGAGACACTGTTGGTGTATTGGAGAAGTATTTTACTGAATATCTGTGGTGTGTCTACAGGGGGATATCTGAACACAACTGGGAGCTACTGAAAGAAATTTGACAAATTGTCTACTTTGTAAACATATCTAAATGCCTTGGAATTGGCATAGTTCCTCACTTCTGATCCTCAGTAGGCCAGAGACTTATGCTGCCAAGTATATATGCAGATGGTTCTAGTCTTAAACTACTGCTCAGAAAGTTCTGCAAATGGAGCACTGCTCAGAATCCAGAGTGCCTTTTCAACATGCCAGCCTGCATTCCTCCCAGACCCCTAAATCCCTCCCTTCACTCCCTTGATAAAGATGAGTGGTACCCAGATGCCAACCAGCTGGGAATCATTCTGGAGTACCTGTCCTCCCTCCTTTTCCCCTACACAGCAGTCACCAAGGTCAGCCAATTCTCCCTCCTTAACCATGCTGCACTTCTGTTCTCTTTCCTCAAGTTTCATAGCTATCCCTTCTCCGAATGGGGCTCTCTGGGGAACTCAGAAAGGCTCTGGTTTGTGCCATCTTCCCTCATCATTTGTTCTTCACAAAGAAGTTAAGTGACTTTTCTGAAAGGCAAATCGGATCCTGCCGTGGTCCTGCACCAAGATGGCTGCGGCTCTCCACCAGCTCCAGTGTGGGTCGGATTTCCCAGGAGCTTCAGGTGTGGCATTTGCTTCCTTCTTGGTAGAGCTTTGACTCCCTGCCTTCCTCTCAATTACTTCTCTGAAGTCTTTTTTTTGTTTGTTTGTTTGTTTGTTTCCCCTTCAGGTTTTTGAACACAGTGTTCCCCTTTTCTAGAACTTCCTTCCCACCTCCACATTTCCCCCTCCACATTCCCACCTTCTTCCTCCTACTCATCTTTTTGTCCTTTACTTAAACATTCTCGCTTTTGGAAAAAAATTCTGAATTCTCTAAACTGGGTTAACTGCTCATCCTCAGTGCCCTATGAATACATCTTTTATGATTCTAATGACAAGCATTGTGGTGATGAATTCCATGTTTATCTCCCTCTCTAGACTGAATTCCACAGGGACAAGACTGGGTCATATTAATTATTATAGTCACAGTTTCTAACACAATGTCTGGAAACAGAAATTGCTCAAGAAGTATCTGTTGACTAAACAACAACAAAAAAAAATGGACACTACCTAGCCACGTAAATATATTGGGCAATTTGCTTTGGAGATCTGCTCAAGCAAAACTTGCTATAACCAATACAGTCTTGACATTTGTTTTGACCCAGGTACTTAGAGTATTTAAAATATACTCACTGCCCATTCAGATCTTTATCTATTTGTTTATGAAGCTGTGAGAGAGTCAGTCCAGTCTAATTAGGAGTGGAAAGGGTCTGGGGTGTGTAGCCCAGCCCTAAAATACTCATGAAGGGTGAGTATTGTTCTGGCCTCTGCCAATTAAAATAATAGTGATGGAGAAGTGAAACTAGGAAAGCATTCATTTGTCTTCTTAAGGCAGAGAAAAGTATAAGTTTAAGACAAGATATATTACTTAAGTAGAAAATATTTTGTCCTTGTATAATAAAAAGAGAGAAGTTTGTGTAAACAGAGAAATAATGCTCATTTTTTGCACTTGGTAAGTGTTGAGGGCAAAATTTACATATGATTCTAATCCATAATGGATGACCTCATTTAAAAGGTGTTGAAAGTCAGACATCATTATATATACTTGAGGTCCTTTGCCAGTTTCAGGTCTAGGAGTAATGGTATAATTCATGAAACTTTCCTGGGAATATCAGTAAGACAAGTTAAAAAAGGAACAACCTTCTCAATCCACACCCATAAAGACATACACTAATAGCAACTATTGGTCTGTTGTTGCATGTATAATTTTTTTACGCTTGAGGGGAAAAAAAACTATTTGAGATACACACACACAAAATCATATCCGCAGTAGATGCAGAGAGAAAAGTCAAACTCTAAAACTTAAGGAAAATATTTAGAATTCCAGAATTTGTTGAAATTTTGATAGCTGATAAAAGAGACAGTGAAGGTAGAAAAGATCACTATTCTGTGTGAGCTTGATGATTTGTTGATATTTCCTGCGTGTTTCTCTTTTTGCTTTATCTATGTTGTGACTTCCTGGTCTGTTCATTCAATACTCAGGACTCAAATTCCATTGTGTGCTACAGTTTCGGTGTGAAAATAGCCCATGGTGGGGATGTGACTGTGAGGAGGGGACACAAACACACATGCAGAATTACAATTCAACAGGAAGGATAAAGTGACTAGGATGGGGAGCAGAGGGATTGAGATGGGATTTGTTGAGAACATTCCAGCCAGAGGGAATGGAATGGGCAGAGCAGAGCAAAGTAAAGGTGCACTGGATTTTAGGGGAAAAGGCATTTTATAAGGGGCAGGTAGTAAGACGCATGGATGCATGGATAAGGAGTGACTATAGAGATGCTGCTACCAAGGTTGGCTGTTTTTGGATTGTGAAAAGCATGGCATAAACAGACTGGTAGACCAATGATACAGAATAGAGGACACAGAGACTAACCCACAAGAGTATAATTATCTTATATTAGAAAAAGGTGCCAAAAACATGCACTGGAGAAAAGATAGCATCTTCAACAAATGGTGCTGGGAAAACTGGAAATCTATATGCAACAAAATGAAATTAAACCCCTATCTCTCACCATGCACAAAACTTAACTCAAAATGGATCAAGGACTTAGGAATTAAACCAGAGACTCTGTGTCTAATAGAAGAAGGCCCTGATAGAAGTAGGCCCTAATCTTCATCATGGGGGATTTGGCCCTAACTTCCTTAATAAGACTCCTATAGCTTAAGAAGTAAAACCAAGAATCAATAAATGGGATGGACTCAAACTAAAAAGTTTCTTCTCGGCAAAAGAAACAATCTGTAAGGTGAATGGAGAGCCCCCATCCTGGGAACAAATTTTTACTCCTCACACAACAGATAGAGCACTAATCTCTAGAGTATCTAAAGAATTCAAAAAGCTAAGCACTGAAAAAACAAATAGCCCAGTCAATAAATGGGCCAAGGACCTGAACAGAGACTTCTCAGAAGAGGATATACAATCAATCATCAAATATATGAAAAAATGCTCATCATCTCTAGCAGTCAGAGAAATTCAAGTCAAAACTACTCTAAGATTTCATCTCACTCCAGTCAGAATGGCAGCTATCATGAAGACAAACAAAAATAAGTGTTGGAGAGGATGTGGGGAAAAAGGTACACTCATACATTGCTGGTGGGACTGCAAATTGGTATAGCCAATATGGAAAGCAGTATGGATATTCCTTGGAAATCTGGGAATGGAACCACCATTTGACCCAGGTATCTCACTCCTCGAACTATACCCAAAGGACTTAAAAACAGCATACTACAGGGACACAGCAACATCAATGTTTATAGCAGCACAATTCACAATAGGTAAACTGTGGAACCAACCTAGATGCCCTTCAGTGGATGAATGGATTAAAAAAACATGTGGCATATATACACAATGGAATTTTACTCAGCATTAAAAGAGAATAAAATCATGGCATTTTCAGGTAAATGGATGGCATTGGAGAAAATAATGCTAAGTGAAGTTAGCCAATCCCCCCAAACCAAATGCTGAATGTGTTCTTTGATATAAGGAGGCTGATTCATAGTGGGATAGGGAAGGGGAGCATGAGAGGAATAGATGAACTCTAGATAGGGCAGAGGGGTTGGAGGGGAAAGGATGGGGCATGGGGTTATTAATGATGGTGGAATGTGATGATTATTATTATTATCCAAAGTACAGGTATGAAGACACAAATTAGTGTGAATATACTTTGTATACAACCAGAGATATGAAAAATTGTGCTCTATATGTGTAATAAGAATTGTAATGCATTCTGCTGTCTTATATAAATAATAAAAAAAAAGAAGGCAAGGAAAAGATTAGAAAAGCCATTCTCAGCTGTGTTCCTAAAACTTTTTGAGGGAATGTTACTACTGTTATATGAAAGAGAAATTGTCCTCTTCCTATCCTTAGGTTTTCCAGCTTGGGTCATGACAAAAATAGGCAACCAGCCTTGAGCAAGGAGCCCATGAGATTCATGTTTGTAGAAGTCCTATTTGCAATAACTCCCCCCTTTGACCAGCTTATCCTCATCTTTTATAACAAGGAAAGAGAGCTAATCCAAGAAGATCCTCCTCTGAAGCTGCTGAGAAAGAAGACTAACCCGGAAATAAGTATATGAGAAGCAGATGAGTTTATAAGTGGTGCAAACTGACTGGCCAAGGGCTGTCTACTTTCTCCCCTGAGGAGTTTCAACATCACCTTCTTCATCACTGAGGCAAGTCTCAGGGGTGGCGTACACAGGGATAATTTGTCAAAAATACAGAGGCTTTACATGTCAGAGGTCATGGTCTGTGAAAACAGTTTCTTATTTCATTAATTAAGCTGTTTATTTATTTTTATTTTAAAAAATCCAGGCTCTAGAATCTATTGCGGGGGCACCTCTAGAAGGATAGAGATATGGGAGGTTAGGGGATGGAGGTGAAGGTGAGGGATAAATGGTCAAACTTTCCTAATTATAGTGGCTTGGGACTTTTACATGCTATCACCTCTTTGAGTTTATTATAAAATGTGCTACCACCAGAAAACAATATAAAAGAAGAAGAAAAAAAATTAAAATTAAAAGGAACAGCTGATTCAGTGGAAACTAAAGTCTAAAAAAGAGGGAATAAGGTAAGCTAAAAGGGAATGAAGTAGAAGCTAAAATAAGAGATTTTAAATGTCTATGAAGGTAAAAGGTTAAGAGTTTAAAAATACAAAACAGATGAGATTTAAAAATAAAAGATAAAATTCTATAAGCCCATGAGATGAAAGGTTAAAACATGAGTAAAAGCTATAATGGTTTAGGCTAAAAGGCTAAAGCTTATGAGATGAAAAGCTAAAAACAGACCATGCCTTGGTATTAAGGAGTTAATACTTAATTAATTAAGATAAAATTGTAAGAATAAAGTAGATTAGGAAAGATATTATTATTATTATTGTTGTTGTTGTTATTTAAAAATATGTAACAGAAAAGCAAAAAAAGAACTTAGAGGAGATAGTATGTGGCAGTTCTTAGGGCAGCGGGGCATCCCTGGGGACCAGTGGGGTGGAGGCCATGTTGATTGTGCCCCCTGCATATGGAGCCCATGGGCAGAGGTCAGGGACTGTCTTCCAGGAAGCTGCAGGAGCTGCCTTGCTCTGGAGTCATCAAAGGGAAACACTTCCTGCCTCTACTTAAAATATATATTAACAAGCAAACAAAAAAAAATCCAAACATTTCTTGCTGGCTCTCCCATTTTTCATCGCCACTCAGTCTTCAAGATCTCTCTGATCTCTGAGGTGGCTGCAGCTCCATGCCTGCCTCCTTCCAGTCTCTCCCCACACTGCAACCAGATGAATCTTCTGAAAACACTATTTTGGTTGTGCAATTATGTTGTGTAAAAATCTTCTGTGCTTATCATTCTCAAAACCAAACTCCTAAAAGGTCTAGCAAAATATGGCTTCAATATGCTTTTTCAGATAAGTTAGAGATTGTCTAGGTTCACTCCTAAACTGAGACTTCTCTGCTGCATTGCATACACTAACGCCAAGATACCTGGGGATTAAGTATTCCAAAACTGGAAATTTGATCATGAGATTTGGAATTATTTCAGAAAAAAAGGAATTCTTAATTCCATTTTGGAAAAGTCAAAGTAAATTGATATTGATTTTGTTTCAGTCTTTGGTTCTTAGAGAAAATTAGATAGTAAGAGGGCAAGCAAACCAGAATTCATGTTCATGTGCTTCTGGGAAAATCAGAATTTTTTGTTTATTTTTTTTAAGGAATTAATGCTAGAGCTCCTTTCTCAGCCATTCCTCAAAATAACTTTCTTTCCCAAGTTTAAGAATATACTGTCTTTTAAAAAAAATTATCCTTGAACATTTTTCTGTTCTCAAAAAATGAAAATTCAGCTTCTCTCAGTGTTTGAAGGTGGAAAAAATTGGGAAAGAAAGTAACCACGTATGAGATTATCTCAAAGAGGTCTTTTTTTTTTTTCCTCCAAAATACCAGATGCTACTGGAAAAAAAAATATATCTGCTGCCACAATTTTCTGCCTGGGAACTGTGCCTGACTCTTTAACAGGGATAAGGAAAGCACTGTAGAATGAGGTAAATGGCAAACCATTTACCATTAGTAAATAATAAATAGTGCTTTTATGTAAAAAATGTTCTAGTTAAGAGTATTATGATTATAGAATTACTTCACTCTAAAAGTTCTATTATTTATCAGAAAATGCAAGAGCAGTTTAGAGCAAATGCAGTGTGAATACCGTCACTTTCAGTCATCCCACTTTTTCAGATGTTTGTAACAAACTTTCTGGCAATATTGTCAGTTTCAGCCTGGGAGTTATCTCCAGTCAGAAGTAAGGTTTATATTTCTATTTTCCTCATGTTGGTTGTTTTCTTTTTAATTTTTACATGCATTTAGATATGTCCAAAGCCTTCTATAAGCTAAATCTATGTAGCATTTGCCGTATCCAGATTTAAGCCCTTTTCTTTCCCTCCTGGTGAATAAAAGTGGCTTTAGGAATAGAAATGAATTTTTAAGAAATGGAATACGCATGTAACTTAAAGGGAGGCAATTAAAGCAATCTAATCAGAAGGCAGTTCCAATGTAATATTATTTTTGAGCATAAAAATGCTCAGGTGACTTATATCCTTTCATTTTTATCTAATTCTGTGCTATCTGGGCCCAGCCTAGCAGGAGCAGAAGTTCCCATAAATTGTGTGAAAGGCAGACTTTGCTATAACAAAGTCTCAACACATTAGGGTACATAAGACACCCAGAAGGAAGATGTTGTCTAAATTTCCTGCCTTACGCTTTTCAAGTTACCCAAGTCTTATTCAGACAGGGCTTTAGATTATTCAATAGTTCATTAGCAGCAACAGCAACATTACATTATTTGTTTTGGACTGAATGTCCATATCTCCTCCAAATTCATACATTGAAGCACATCACTCCATGTGGCTATATTTAGACTAACAAAATAAATGAGGTTATAAGGCTAGGTCTCTGATTTGAGAAGATTGGTATTTTTGCAAGAAGAGACACTGGAGAGCTCACTCTTTGAGTGGACCCAAGGAAGGGCCATGTCAGAACTCAGTGAGAGGTTAGTGGTGAGAGGGTAGTAGTGAGAGGGTACTGGTGAGAGGGTTGTCTGGAAGCAAGGCTTCACCAAAAATTGAATTGGCTGAAACTTTGATTTTTGGAATTCCTCACTCCAGAACTGAGAAATAAATTTCTGGTTTATATCCACTCAGTCTAAGGCAATTTGTTATAGTAGTTGAAGTGGAGTAGGCAACAATGAAACTTTGCACATTCTGAGTGGACATAGAGATCTCTGTTTCACATCCCTAAATTCATTGAAGAAACCTTCTCTTTTTCCTTTATGCTATCAGATGTAAGATTATGTGAGTATCTTTGTGTGTGCTCTTATGCACAATGAATATTATCAGTACAGCCAAATCTTTTTGTCTAAAGAAACGTAGTAAAATGTGCTAGTTAAATTAATAAAAAAAAAAGTTCCTCTAAGTTTCTTGGTTCATTTCTGAGACCCACATAGAAACTCTTATGGCATAGAGTTCAACATAGCCTTCCCAGCATTAGCACATTAAGCACCTTATAAAATGTAATTTATTTAATGTCCCACCAGTCATACCACCCTCAGTGTGATGTCATCAACACGTTAATTGAGGACATTTGGGACCTTCAAGAAAACAAGAAGTGAGTTTTGGCAAGTAACCCAGAAGGTAGTACGGAAGTAGTAGTGTGGCCTTCTTCAGTTCTACCTGAACAATGTGCTCATGAGTGATGAGCTGTGTGCTTATGGGCAAAAATAAAGGGACTTGAAACTGAGTCAGAGCCCTTGATTATGACGAGATTGAGGTGTTTCTCTCTGCCTGACTTTCTGTGGGAATATTTTTATTGGAACTTATCCAAAGTTGAGTCAACTCAGGGTGAGTAAAGCAGCCTCTGGGGAAAAGAGTGTTCGTCCAGGAGAGGTGATTATCTTGGCCAGAGTGTTCACCTGAATGAACACTTTACTCCCAACAAGGTCTTCAACCGGCTCAGCCTTACTTGTGAGTTGGGCCCATTGTGCCTCCTTAAACTCTTGAAATTGTATTGGTTGTTCATATTTTACCTTCTGTCCTGGGATATAACTTAATGTAAGTCACAAACAAGAAATGCCTATGATTCAGAAAGAGAGAGATACCTCTGGATAGATAGTAAAGGAAAGTTCTGGACTGAAGATGAATGTTGACTCAAACTACGAACTCATATAGAGGATTTTTAGTGGTTTTTTTTTCCTAGTTCAGGATCCCTGTTTGAATACCTATTATACACAAATCAGTGTATTAGATCTAAAAGGGTGCAAAGAAAAATAAGCAATGGCCCTCCCTTCATATAATATATTGCTAGACAAAAATCAAATGCACTATTAATAAAATTCAGAATAGTAGATATACTAGAATGAAATACAGCAATAGAGGTTGTGATTCTATCTGCACTGTTAAGATACAAAGAGAAACGTAAATTGGATGAACATTTCACTTTGTTAAGAGCTGAAGGTGTGTCTGGGCAAAGTGCCTTGTATTTGATCACCTGTAAGTATTTTTTAATCTCACAGGTGAAACTTCATAACCCTTGCCCTTAGGGTTTTGTTATGGGGCTATTATCTCAACAAACTAGAAGTCAACTTAAGAGCTCTCATCTGTATACCTTGGCAGTCCCAAATACTGCACCCACATTCCTTGGCAGAAAGAGGCTCCCAAGAATTCTGAGTTCTTAGCCTCTAAGTTTTCTTGGTGGTATGTCATCTACCACACCCGTAGTCACCCTCTTCATTCCTTTAGCACTCTGCTAGGCTTATATGATCACTTAATCTACCTGACACATACTCTTAATTTTCAAAGTGTTAGGTGATGCAATAAATTGGAAGGCTTGCAAATAAAAATACATGTGAAATCATTCTAATGACTTTCATATTTATTAATTCCGACCTGATTTGAGTGATCTGAGGATTTTCTGAATAGGTCAGCTTTGGAAGGCACTGCCCAGCAATCATGATCCCACTTCTGTTTTGGGGAATGGAATTTTGTCCTGAGGTATTCAGGGCTTTCTTTGTTTCCTCACTTTTGAGTGTGGGAAAGTTTGGAGCTTGGAAATGTTCCTTATTATTGTGTATTCTCAGCAATGGGTTTAAAGTAATTTTTTAAGTTTATTCAGCATTTAGACTTCTAGGGTTGAAGAACTTTTTGAAATGTTTGATTCATTGTACTCCTCAAAGTGGAAGTTTTCTCTAGAAACTCAAAGGGGTAAATGAGCTTGATTTGATTTCTGTCTTTTTAGCTCTATCTCCTGCTCTATACATAAAACATTTGTTGCAAAGAATAAATGAGGTTCAGCAGCCAGGTACACTGATTACTAGAAAATACATAGACTTCTGTCAGGTTCTTTGAACAACTAAGATCTTTTAGTAATTTTTGTGGAAATGGGAGATGTGCCCTGGTCATCCTCTGAAAAAGCAGTAGAATGTCAGAGTTTTACTCTTTCTCCAGGCAAGTTTTTCTGGTAGACTTGGCCTTATGCAAGAATTTGAAAGAGTTTCATGGTGGAGCATGAGTTGGTATACCAGTACTAGGGCTCAAAATAAAATAGGGGTATCATCTGAATAGCTAAAAGGATCATTTAAGATTCAGTAGTACAGTGTCCCTCCATATCTGGGGTTTTCTCTCTATAGTATCAGTTACCTGCTGTCAACTGTTGTCTGAAAACATTAATAAATGGAAAGTTCCAGAAGTTGACATTCACAAGTTTAAATATATTTTGTTGCAGTATATTGGTGTAATTGTTCTATTTTACTATTAGTTACTGCTATTAATCTCTTACTATGCCTAATTTATAAATTAAAATTTATCATAGATACATATGTGTAGGAAAAACCCATATATACAGGGTTTGGCACTATCTGTTGTTTCAGACATCCACGAGGAATCTTGGGACATATTCCCTGCAGATAAGTGGGAGGGTGGACTACTACTACCAGCCAGGCATTAAACATGCTGTATATTTAAACTGTGTAATGCTCACAACATCCCCATGAAGTAGAAACTATGATCGTCTTCATTTTATATTGTACATATAATTTGATCAAGGTCATCCGGACAGCAAGTGGAAGATCCAGGCCCCAAGTCCATGTTCTCTGTCTCCATCTCACTGAGTCACAGGATGTGGCTAATGATACGATTGCACCTCCTTAGATATGTGGAAAGAGATACATTTCAGTTGTGCTTTATATTAGCAATAGGTAATTAATTACATCTAGGCATTTTTGCATATTTACTTAATAAATTTGTACTTTTTGCTTCTGAGGTAGATGCTAAGGTCTGATTAGGATGAGTTATTTTTTGTGTTTAGGACACAAGCCTGAACAATATACCAGACATAAGCTTAACTGAATTCAATTAAGCTGAATTCCTTAGGGTCCTTTCCATCATCTGTTTCCAACTGGTGTCTGTCACTTGGTAGATGAGCAAAAAAGAAAATTGAGTTTACTTCTCTGCTTTAATGGATAGCCATGTTCAACTACAATGTCCAACAAATATCTCTTTTTCAGTGTCCTCTACAGGCCAGTTGTTTCATTAGGATCTGGAATGACAATGCTGAAAGGGCAAGCCAGGTCACTGGGCCATGGAGGTTTAGAATCTGGTGAAGTTATTTATTTTTTTTTATAGTTATTTTTTTTTATTGTTGGTCGTTCAAAACATTACATAGTTCTTAATACATCATATTTCACAGTTTGATTCAAGTGGGTTATGAACTCCCAATTTTACCCCGTATACAGATTGCTGTATCACATCAGTTATCCTTCCATTGATTGACAAATTGCCTTTCTAGTGTCTGATGTATTCTGCTGTCTGTCCTATTCTCTACTATCCCCCCTCCCCTCTGGTGAAGTTATTGACAAGTAAGTACGAAATTAGAACCCATCTGGACAAAATGGAAGAGATAGCTCAGCCTCTTCTACCGCGGACACAGTTATTTAGAGATTTTGCTATTAAAGTCAGAATGTTAAACAAAAAATTCCACTAACATGGATGTAAGGAAAACACGATAGCGGCTGTTGGTTTATGAAATTCTGTATTGATGATTCCTCAGTATAGTGAAATTTTACACAATAAAAAGCATGACTGTTGGGGGGGGGGTCTGTAGTTTTAACCTGCACAAGTATATAATTTAAGTAGATGGAAACACAATGAAATTCAGAAAAAAAAATTAAGTGGATAAATCAAAAAAAGCAAAGCTAACTGGAGAACTCTTCCTCCCATCCCTCAGTTGAGGATGGCTGGACCCACTCTATGTCTGAATCTCGCTTAATTTCATTCCTCATGTTAATGATTGCCTTGCTAAGTCTCAATTATTTTTTCAGGTTTTATTTTCCTTCGCAAAGAACTCAGCAATTCTCCTCTTTGCTTTGCTTTGGGAACATCTGTTACAAATCTAGTGTTGAGTTTATTTGAAAGTAACAGCTGCCCAGTAGCCCATTTAGAGAAAAAGCCTAGGTAAAATAGTCCTGTAGATTCCTTTCTAAAAGGGCTAATTTCTAAAAACGATACCTTTAGTTACAGTTAAGTGATGTGATATGGGAGATAGAGGAAGGGCTACAATATTCCCTGTTTAGCATGCTAGATCAGTGTTTTGTGCTTATCATAATCCCAATGTATTTAAATCAACGTGAAGACATTTCAAGGCTACATAAGAGAACTGGAGGCCAACTGGCTGATTTGGCGCTTGGCTAATAATGCTTTCCAAGTGAAGTGCTGCTGCTCAGAATCTGTAAGTTTCTTTGACAAATCCCCAACTTATGTCTTCTTATAAATCCCATTAAAATAAAAGTGAGTGCTATAACAGTCTGAGTCTTTGAATGGAGTCAGTTACTTTTCAGAACTAAGCAAACAACAAGCTACTACTAAAACAACCATTAAAAAGAAAACCACAAGACTACTACCAGACTAGACTCTACAAATCTTGGAGCCTCTGACGCCCTGCTCAGAAGTTTAGCTAATTCACCAAGGGCATTTATGAAATGTTAGCAAAGACTCCTGCGACTGCATAAAATATGATAGCAATAATATACTCTTTTAACCTTCAATGTGTAAGAATTACTCAATACCCAAACAAGACTTATGCTTATATAGGTCACATTTTGTATAGCATCTACTGTGGGTCCCAAACTATCTTGAGCTTCTACACATACCATCTCTTAACCCAGACAACAGTCGTAGAGGTGAGAACTATTGCTAACCACAAGTGGCAAATGAGGAACTGAAGGTGAATAACTCATTTAAAGTCATGTAGCAAACAGATGGGTAAAGTCTAAGGTCACTGAGCTAGCAAATGTCAGGGCTGGATCTGAGACACGGTCCTTTCTGATTCAAAACTCCATCTACCTTACTGCACTTGAGGACCCATCTTTTGGCATCTGCCTTGGGGGATTGCAAAAGTAATAAAGGAGACTTTAGGAATATAACTGAAGACACAGAAACACTGAGTAATATTTGGAAAGATGCTGATTCTTTTTTTTTTTTTTTTACCCAATTTCCTGAAAGAAAAACCTTTTTTGCCTTCCCTTTCTCCTTTTCTTCTCTTGATTCTCTATGCCTTATTTTCTTTGGTCTCCATCCTGCTTATTTCTGAACTAATATGGACGATTACTTATAGATGTCCATTAGATATTCAAAGCTGTGTACATATCACAAGATAAAGAGAGGGTGTAGAGACCAAAATGTATCATTTGAACCTCAGAGTTGGGTGATATTTTTCTCAACTATTCCAGTAAACTGGCCATAGAGAATCATTAATTGATGACATTTTAGAGGTGGAAGAACTGTAGCTGTAATGAAGTCAGTCTCTTCACAGTTTAAGACAAGAGAAACATGTCCTAGGAGCTGAGAAGAGTTGTCTAAAGTAGCAAAGCAAGCAAGTGGCAGATCTGGGACTGCCACAGGTATGCTCACACTTAACTCATGCTTATTCCCCTGACTCTGTGTGACAAGAGTGTCTTCCTTGGCACACAGAGTTACTTCTTGGCTTCTCCTCACTGGATTCTGTGCCATGCTGGGTAAGGCAGTGGATCCTGCCTTGAGTTCTGGAATCAGGGAGCTGGATTCAAATCTCAACTCTGCTACTTATTAACAGCAAGATTCAAAGTATGTTACTTACCCTCTTTAAGATTGTTTCAAATGTAACATGAGAATGATACTCTATGCTTTCAGTGAAGATTGAGGAAATAAAAGAAAATAGCAGTAAATGCTTATAGACTGCTTGCTCTGTGTTGTATTCTGTGTTAAATGTTTTATATTTTTTTTCTAGAAATACTTATAATGAACGCGAAGTGCTTAGACCATATAATAATAAATACGTGTGTATGTAAACAGAAACATACTCATACACATATTGGTTAGTAATATCATACACATGTCAGGTATTTTGTTTAAGCCTTGACTACATTGGCTTAATAACTGGCTGTAGTCCTATGGTAGACAGTTTGGGGCCCTTGTGTTTGCCTCATGACATTATCAAGGCTCTGCCAAAACTTTAGAAGAAGACTTATACTCTCCAGGTCACAGGATGGCTACACAGTCATACCATCTGTGCTTCCTGTGAAGAAATAGCAGGAACAAGGCAGAGGAGCAAAGCCCGCTCTCCAGAAGGGCTGCCTGGTGATAAACACTCTTCTTGCCTTTGTATCACTAACACCTCTACTTATAGGAGAGGCTGTCACACATAGATAGTTTTTATTGGTGCGTATTCAACCCCCAAGAATAAGAAATGAGATAGCTGGTAGTTTCTGCCATATCCTTGTAGAGGTCAGGTGAAGATGTCCAACTCCAGTTTACTGAGGAAGTTACTGTGTGTGTGTGTGTGTGTGTGTGTGTGTGTGATTGTAAAGAAAACATGGCTACTTGTCACATGTAGAGCTCTAAAAAACAGATATGCTTTCCATATCATACTAGTGAATTGGTGGCTGGAATTTGGGACAGTGAGTCAGCAAAAGAACATTAGCAAACAAAAGGATCTGGGTGTTGTAGTTTCTAAAGCAAGATGTAGAGCAGAGGCAAATGGGCTAGAAAGGAGAGAGAACAAAGGAATGGGTATGGAAGGAAACCAGGTTGGGTAGAGAGCAACTGTCTAGGAAAGGCAGCTGTATCAACAGAGAGGAGAGCTGAAGGCTCTGAAAGCTGGGGAGCTGGGTTAGGGCCAGTGTGGCCTAACCTTGAGGTCAACTCAGGGGGAATCTGGCGACTAGTCTGTCCTCATTGACTGAAGAAGGGTGGGTGGAGGACGGGTGGCAGGGAGAGAGATGACAAACTATCTCCATTTCATTTTGGGGGACATGAGGGAGTTTGGAACAAAAGGAAAATATAATACTTTGTGATAAATTGCTCTAATTTTGCTTGATATACTGAATTTATAATTAATGACATGTAATAAATTTTTCTACCCTCACTGCCTCCTTAGGCTTGGGATTTTTTCAATACCCCTTACTGAACAGGGTCATAGGGGAGAACAAACAGGAAGGAGCCTCAGAGCCGAATTTGTACCCCTAGGACAGAATCTCCTAAGACACTGGCTGAGGACCAGAGAAAGCTAACTTGTGGCAGAATCTTTCTGGAACATTTTCCATCCCAGGATACTCTGAGTCCATTTATTTAATTGGTCATCATGCCTTGATAAATAAATGTCATGTTGACTGTCCCTGTAGCTTAATATAATTCTTTGCTCAAAGAAAGCATGAAATCTTATGGCTACATTAACCTCTTCTTAGCTGTGATTGAGGCTTAGTGCCTTGCACATAGTAAGCACTCAATAAAAAAGTAATTAATTAAATGAATGAATAACCATTTAGAGAGTGGTTAGTGTGGTTCCAAGAAAGACCAATTTGCTGATGATGTTTCATTATTCAGCTGTTGATAGTTTTGGCAAAAAGTAGCCTGTATAAAGCAGCTTTTGAGTTTTTCTTTTATAGCATTTGTTTGACACCATCATGGTTGGATTACTTCCAAGGGGTGAAAAATTACCTTGAAGGAATAATAGTCACAATTTCTTTAAAACATGTAGGTTTTCTATTAAAATGCCTTGAAATCATATCACTTTTCCCAAATCTACTATTTATGAGGATTAGAAAATCATTCCTTGTGCCCCTGCCCAAGCAAAGAACAGATTAAATTATATCTAATGTTTTATTGCTATTCATAACAGATTGGGAAAAATCCTAACTTTAGGCTGTCCTCTTCAGCTAAACATTCTTTTCTGAAAGATAAATTTTAGATACACAGACTTGACTTGCTCAAACTCTTTTCAACTTTGTACATCTGAATGTTCATTCCTTTAATAAGAGTATGGTCCTACCACATTCCAGTCAGTGAGTCAAATGAGATCTGATTCTTGCCCTCTCTTCTGATAGATTTCAGTGTGTTAGAAGATAGAGATGAATAAATAATAAATATTCAGTTATAAAATATATTTATAAAATATATTTATTTATGAAATATAAAATATAGTGCCGTCAAATGATATAAGTGCTCAAATACAGTGATGTTGGTGTCGTAATGGTGATCTATACAGGGCCTGCTGGCAGTACAGGATGCCGTTTAGTGTCATTTTTTTCAAAGAACTCAATTTGGGTTTTGCAGTCTGTTTTCTAATACTGCCTATGCTCCTCATCGGTTATGCGATGTGGGGCAAATGACTTTGCCTCTCAGAACCTCAGTTTGCTTATTCATAAAATGAAGATAATGGTAGTGCTCATCTCAAAAGGTGACTTGAGGATTTATCATGAAATCATGTAGAATAAAATAAAACCCCCTTGGCACTATGCTAGATTCTAGCCTCTACCTCGCCCATCAATCTCATCTTTCCCTTCTTGCTTTAAAAAAAAAAAAAAAAAAACACATCTCACTTCCTCCAAGTTCTGCAGTGCACCAAGCTTTCCCTGCTTCAGGGTCTTGGCCCATGCTGATTTAATGTCCTCATTCACCCCATTAATGACTCATTTCAGAAGTTCCACCCAAATATCTTTTAGCAGTCCCAGCTCAGATATCTTTTTTCTGACCCCAAAGTATAAACCAGTTCCCTTCACTTTGCTGTATTCCGTCCTACATTCCTATTGTTGTCTGACACAGGCTCATCACAATTCGTAATCTTATATCTTGCTGTGTTGAAAGGATATTTACCTTCCTCACTAGACAGCAGTTCAAGGAGGGTGAGGATTATATCTTTGGGGTTCATCACCATAAACTCATTTCAGCACAGAGCCTAGTGCCAGGATGCACTTTAAATATTTGATATTCAACAAGGAAACAAATGAATGGAAACATGGCTTTGCTTATAAAAAATTAACAGTGTGTCCATCTTATCACATGTGTTCTACAAATGCCACTTATCCTTCCAAAGAGCAGGTATCAAATTTAAATGGTTGTGGGTGTCAGAAAACTTTCCTAAATGAGTTGACCTTGGAATTGAACTTTGAAGTTTTTATATCACTCATGTTTTTCAGCCTTATAGAACAGAGGTTTTAAAACTGTATCAGTATAGTTTATAGCAATCTATAAGGCTTTTAGGGAAAAAAACTATTAAACACTTCACTTTTGAAATTATTTGTATGGTTTCTTCCAAAGTGCATAAAGCATTGTCTCACATTTTCTCTTCAAAGTAGGTCACAGGAAGGGTGCTTATTTTCTGTTTCAGGTAGAGAATGAATGAACAAAGAATAAAAAAAACTATATCAGGTTATGTAGTGGCACTTCTGCAACAGATGAAAAAAATAATAATAAAAGGCAAAGGGCAGCAAAGCAAACCTTATAGCTAACAGGTTAAGAAAAGAATTACTGGATTCTCAGCAATGTACATGTTCAGCAGCACCAGCTATATGCTAAAGTTCATCTGCCTAACAAGGGCATGCAGCCCAAGGGAGCATCCCACTTCCTAGCAGTCAGAACTTCTAAGTGCAGCTCAGTTTAGCCATCACCAGGCATCAGCACGGCTCAGTTGTAGTAGGCCGTGGCCACCAGTGCCTGGACTGAAATGACACCCTGTAGGCTAAAATTAGGTCTGACAAAGTCTGAGGAATTGCAAGGTGCTCAGAGTCTTGATTTAGGAACATTTTCTAGAAAATACCAAAGATTTCAGATTAGAATGCCTATTTATGGGTTTTATAGGAAACCATCATTCTACCACACACTCTATGATTTCAACTTTGCCAATCTAGGCTCACTTACAGAGCTTTAAAAAACCAAAGATGCTCCAGTATTTAACATCTGTTTTCCTTAAAATAAGAGGACGGCAGAAGGATTAGATCTTCCTTTTGGGCAATGCATCAGTCTGCAATAGGAAGAAAATAGTTCTGATTTTTGTGCAAGGACAACTTTTTTTCTCTTCTCCTTTGTTCTCTGGCCCTTGAAGTTCCAACTCTCAGAAAAGATGACAACAGAGACTATTTATCCAGTATAACTCCTCAGCTTCCTCTATTTTGGTGTAGGAAGATGTTTCCCAGACCATCTGAATCACTGAACTTTGTCATTCTTAAAATGAACATGGATAAACTTTCTTGTGCCTGACCAGCCAGTCTCATAGGTGGAAGCTCTGACTCTTTTGAATCAATGTTTAATTATTATTTTTTTTTAGTGTTTGTTTTAGACTAAGCTCTAAACTAAGGTCTAATAATGCAAAGAAACTAAAACACAATCACTACCTATAAGAAATGATCTACTGATTAAGGAGAAACCAAAAATATTTTTGTAGTGTGATAAGTGTACTCCCTGGTAGACTTTTTTTCTTTTTTTCTTCTTTCTTTCTTTTCTCTTTCTCTTTCTCTTTCTCCTCCTCCTCCTCCTCCTCTTCCTCCTCCTCCTCCTCCTCCTCCTCCTCCTCCTCCTTCTCCTCTTCTTCTTCTTCTTCTTCTTCTTCTTCTTCTTCTTCTTCTTCTTCTTCAATTCTTCCTCCTCCTCCTCCTCCTCCTCCTCCTCCTCCTCCTCCTCCTCCTCCTCCTCTTCTTCTTCTTCTTCTTCTTCTTCTTCTTCTTCTTCTTCTTCTTCTTCTTCTTCTTCTTCAATTCTTCCTCCTCCTCCTCCTCCTCCTCCTCCTCCTCCTCCTCCTCCTCTTCTTCTTCTTCTTCTTCTTCTTCTTCTTCTTCTTCTTCTTCTTCTTCTTCTTCTTCTTCAATTCTTCCTCTTCTTCTCCTCCTCCTCCTCCTCTTCCTCCTCCTCCTCCTCCTCCTCTTCTTCTCCTCCTCCTCCTCCTCCTCCTCCTCCTTCTTCTTCTTCTTCTTCTTCAATTCTTCCTCTTCTTCTCCTCCTCCTCCTCTTCCTCCTCCTCCTCCTCCTCTTCTTCTCCTTCTTCTTCTTCTTCTTCTTCTTCTTCTTCTTCTTCTTCTTCTTCTTCTTCTTCTTCTTCAATTCTTCCTCCTCCTCCTCCTCCTCCTCCTCCTCCTCCTCCTCCTCTTCTTCTTCTTCTTCTTCTTCTTCTTCTTCTTCTTCTTCTTCTTCTTCAATTCTTCCTCTTCTTCTCCTCCTCCTCCTCCTCTTCCTCCTCCTCCTCCTCCTCTTCTTCTCCTCCTCCTCCTCCTTCTTCTTCTTCTTCTTCTTCTTCAATTCTTCCTCCTCCTCCTCCTCCTCCTCCTCCTCCTCCTCCTCCTCCTCCTCCTCCTCTTCTTCTTCTTCTTCTTCTTCTTCTTCTTCTTCTTCTTCTTCTTCTTCCTATTCTTCTTCTTCTTCCTATTCTTCTTCTTCCTTTTCCTCTTCTTTTTTAGGAAGCCCAAGGGACAGAATAAAGCAATGAAATCATTGATTTCTAGAGTGCCCACTTAAGGTGAAACCTTGTTTTATAGCCAAGGGAGATTAACTCTAAAAAAGAAAGTTACCTTTCCTCTAGGAAGTCAACATGTTCTTATGAGAGGTAAGCACAGAGGCATAGAACATAAATAATATGCAATCAAATCTGTCATGGTCTCCTTAAAATAACTATGAAAATGTACATTTGCTGGGAGGACTACCATTTCAAAAGCATTATGGCAGACTAGAAATTCTAAAACCTTCCCATACAAAGAACAAATTCATAGAGATAAGCCAATGGACCAGCTGTTTCCCTAAAATTGTCTGCCAGTTCCCCATGACTTACAACGTTGGTTTAGTGGCTAAATTCAGGTTCAGAAGAAAACCTGAGATCACAATAAAAGGATAGTAGACTAGAGATTAAAAACTTCCAATATACTCCTGGCCAAATGGTGAACTAGAAATATTCTTGCCTTGACTATGACTCTGGGTAGAAGGGAAAAATCACGGAACTGCACATTGCAGGATTTTGTGGTCAAAATTCATACTGCTCTTGTATTTGAGATATACTTAAGCTGAGAATTTATTATAGAGGGACCCCAGTTTGGTAGTGTCTAAAGATGATTTGCAGAAACAAATATAATTCCTTCTGAAGGAATACACCTTTAACCTAGGCAGGCCTCAAAACTTCCTATAGATGAATGTGGTTATGATAACAAAATCATAAAATGCAAGGAAAGGAGAAACCTTGAGCATGCATCAGCAAAACAAAACTAAAGAAGCAGAAAATAGCTAAATAAATTTAAAAAAAGAATTTCAGCTTCATATTCAAAAAGTTATCAAATATTATAATTATTGAATTAACATATTACTGTATTTAAAGAAATAAAAAAGAATATTTTAAGGATGAATATAAAAGAAGAAGTCCTTGAGAAGCAAACATTTGTTTTTAAAAATTCAAATGGAAATTGTGGAAGCATACATAATAATTGAAATAATAAACAATGAATAGGTTGAACAGATTAGACAAAGCTAAAGGGAGAATTAGTGAATAGGAAGATATCCAAAGAAATCCAGAATGTAGCAAGAGAAACAAAGTGACAAAACATTATAAAAGAGGAATAAAGAAACATGAAAGCTAGAAAGAGACAATGTAACATATGCCAATTGGACCTCCAGATGAAAAGCAGAGATAAGTCAGAGAGCCAATATTTGAAGTGATGAAGTCTGAAAAACATTAAAAAGTTGTATAACAACACGAATCTCTTAGAATTCTAGAAATAAGATATTCATAAAATTTCCCAAGCAAGTTAAATTAAAAGCAATTTACATCAAGACATTTTGTAGTGAAACTTCTTAATATCAAATATTCCTCTTCCTTATCCCTTTCTTAAATAGTGAGAGAGAAAAAAAAAAACAACAACAGGTGTCTCTTTGTAGGAGAGGAATAATTAAGTTGACATATAACTTCTCAGAAAGAGCATTGTAAAACAATAACAACAAAAACTATCTTCAGCCTGAAGAAAATACCTGTTAATTTACTTTTGTGTACCCGGAATACTTATCTTTCAAGTTTGAGAATAACATAAATTTTTTTTCAGATAAGTAACATTGATGAGTTTGATCAATAACACACCTTAAGTAAGAAGATCAGATGAACAAGAACAATTTGTATAAACAATAACAACAATGTCTAATGTTGTGGTCACAATAGTGATATAACCAAAATATTGTGGTAAATGTGTTTCACTAGCTTTATTTAGACTTTGTTAAATTAAATACACATGTTAAAATTTCTAGGTTAATGATTAAAATAATAAAGAAGGAATTTATATTTCCAAACTATATATATGACCAGCTTTAGACTTTGTTAGATTAAATACATATGTTTGTTAGATTAAAGACACGTGTTGAATAGAAAAGGCAGAAATTTAGAAAAGCACAAAATAAGAAAGTAGAAATGAGTTGAAATATGTCAATTGTAATAACAAGTAAGTATGAGCTAAGTTTTTTTTTTAATCAAAAGACAAAACTACCAGATTGGTTAGGAAACAAAATTCAGCTGTATGTTGAATTCAAGTGGCATACCTAAAAATAAAAAGGATGGTATATGAGGCATAGAAAAAGGTACTCAAACTCTAATACAAATAGTGACAACACTAACATACATTCCAGTTACCAAAGATTTTAAATTTCATGGACGGGGAGGATGGGGACCAATAAGAATTTTTATCTTATGTTGGCAGTAATATAAGTTGGGACTATCATTTTGAAAAAGTGCTTTGACATTATCTAGTAGAGAAATACACACATGGGATGTGGGATGCATATATAAGAATATGTGTAGCAGCACTGTTTGGAATAACCCAGACTAGAAACCAAATGTCCATCATCAAAATAATGACTCCCTGTGGAATGTGGTGCTAAAGACTAGGAAAAGGAATGAAAACCAAGAATAAGCATGGAGGGCTGTTGATCCCTGACTGGGAACTGTTAACCTTGTGTAACTGTGAGGTAGAAATGCTGAGAGGGTATTGCTAATGCTGGACTCCAGCAAAATCAGGTGTGAGTGTCAACATCTGTGTTGGTAGTGGATGTTCAGCAGCTTCTGAAAGGAATTTTTTCAGTGTAGAAGATCCTACCCCACAAGGCAAAGTGAGAGGAGAGAAGGATGAGGAATTGTGGAGGCCTGGCGTCTGCTCCTCTTTAAGAGGTTGAGTAGGAAAGAGAAAAAGAGGAGCAAATGGTAGACTGAAGGAAAAGGGGGTCAAACCTGTAACAGTTGCTGGCATTTATTATTTATTTAGAGCCTTATATAGTTAAACTAAATCATTCAACTCACTACAATGGTACTTTTACAATTTGGGAAACTAAGGCCCAGAGAATTTAAGACTTCACAGAGAGTGATAAAAGCAGGATTTATACCTAGGCCATCTGACTGAAATACACTTTTTAAACATGATATTAAAGCAAAGCAGGTTCTCAGCAATAGGTGAGATTTCAGCATGCCTGTGGCATGAAAGGAGTGGAATTAGGAGAGGGCAACTAATAGCCAGGAACAGGGTAGGTGGGAAAGGAGATAATGTTTCCCTTTGGGACTAAAGAGAAGGAAGGAGTCATGAAATTAATTTAAGGTGTGTGTGGCAGGAAGTTTGGGGGTTCTGTGTCTCAATTTGGTCATGAGAGCTCATCTGTGGAGGAAAAGGGAGACCAGACTGACTTCATGGCATGGATGACAATTAGGGTTTGAAACAGCTGCAACTGAGGAAGCTGAATTAGAAGTCAGAACAGGAAATGGTGCTAAACCAGATTTGTGGGACCCCAGTAGACATCCAAGAGCCAAATTCGATGCAATCACAGAAGAGTCTTTATTGCAAACTTGAGCCTGGACCACAGCTGTTTCCAACACAGTGGTCCTGGCCCTTAGTTCAGTAAGGATTTATAGGTTTTGGGGGATATTTTTTTGTGTCACAACATCACACAGCAAATCATTTCACACCGAGGGGAAATCAAACAACAACTCTTAACATTGGTTAGCACATTCATTGGCGGGAACAAGTCGGGTAAGGGTGATTGGTTAGTCCAAGTGGTGGATACATTTGAACTGATTGGTTTAGGCCATGAGGGGTTGCAAGAGTGTATATGCTAAACTGCAGGATTTCCTAATCATGTTATCAATCACCGAGACTACTGGGAGGGCCCCCTGGCATTCCAGATGTCTTCCTTGTCTCACACTGATTGGTTGTTGCTGCGGGTCATTATGGTCAGAACTTAGGCCTCAAAGATTCTTTGTCTTTCCCGGAACTTGCATTGCTGAGTTAAGGACATCTGGTACCGCAGTCAGGGAGATCTGGCTTCTCAGGCCTTTCCTGTTAATTCAGGGACAAATGACTCAGCAGGGTAACTTTGTGCCTAGGAATACTCTGTGGGTTTTCCAAGAACAAGAGTCACCTCAGTTTCTCAATGGCACAGACTCGATGCAAATTGCTAGTAGAAAATAAGAAAATCTAAAACCAAACTGTATTTCCAGCTACTGTGGATAAATCCAAGAAGGATGAATCAGGGACCTGGCCTAGGTCAGGAAGCCTGAAGCAGTTATTCATTATTTGTCCAAGATGGTCACAATACAGAGCCTAAAGTAAGGAAGCATGGGTTTGAGTTTACCCAGAATTGAGGAGCCACATTGATACAGTGTACAGGCAGCGTAAAGTCAAAAGCAATTGCACAAGGGTTCCAGGGAGGACAAGTGTTGAAAATAATGGTATTAGGAGGTTACTCTGGGTGTCCACAGAGGTAGGAGGAGATAATATGCCAAGAGAAAAGGGAGAATGGAGGAACTCAGACTTTACACTGGGAGGGATGAACAAGATCACTTGGGATTAAAGAAAAAAGGAGGAAAAGCCAGGGAGGTAATGGTAGTGGGGAGGCAAGACTTTTCCTTCACCCTCTCAGGTTCCATGACTGGGACCAATAAATTAAGCTGACCAAAGATGGATTAACGGGAGAAAAAGGCATACAAGTTTTATTGGATATTTATATTTCTATGTGGTTGAATGGCTTTAAAGAGGAAGTGAAACCCTGAGGGAACAGTAAGACCCAGGATCTTAGATACCATTTTAATAAAGAATAAGAAATTAAGGAGACATGATAAGACAAAGAAAAAGGGGATTTGGTGAGGAAGCAGTAATTGTGGGAAGTGACTAGGAAATATGTGGGGTAACGAATGGGATATAAGGATTGTTTCAGTAAGGTTAATTTGCATAGATTCTTCGTGGCATCTACTCCCATCTCTGGTGATAAGAATGTTCTTGTCAGGTGTGATGGTGCACGCTTATAATCCCAGGGGTTTGGGAGGCTGAGGCAGAAGGATCATGAGTTCAAAGCCAGCCTCAGCATTTTAGCAAGGCTCTAAGCAACTTCATCGAGACCCTGTCTCTAAATAAAAATATAAAAAATGGCTGCGATGTGGCTCAGTGATTAAGGCTCCTCGATTCAATCCCTGATACCAAAAGAAGAAGGAGGAGGAGGAGGAGGAGGAGGAAGAGGAGGAGGAAGAGGAGGAGGAGGAGAAGATTCTTGTCTTTCTAAAATGAGGAGGCCCCCTTTCTCATGGGAAAGTAATGTCTTGATTTTAGATAGAAAGTCACAAATCCCTCTCTGCATCTGCTGTTTCTCAACTGCCTTTGGTTCAACATAATCAAGAGGCCAAAAGGGTGTATTGTGGGGTAGTATGTTCTGATCTCCTTGAGTGGGGTTCAGAGGAAGTCTGTAGAGATCATCCTTGGTGATTTTGGACCTCTTCCTTCCACAGTGAAGCTTCTCATGGACTCGGGATAATCAGACCCAAAACACTTCTAAGCTCAGATTTGAATAGTGTGTCACAGCATATTTCTTTAAGCAATTATTGGAACCTAGTTATTTTTAAGGATGACAGCACTATATGCTATTAGGATCATGGGGACCCTTGCTAAATTCCAGTGTTGGCTTTTCCTTTGGCTGGTGCATGACCTCAAGCTATGGGACTCACTTCTCTGTCTCTCAGTTTTTCTACATATAAAAACAGAGGAAATGTGATTGTCAAGAGGTTTAAATGAATAATTTACTTGGAACTGTAATGAACCCATAGGAAGTACATGACAGGAGAGCAGTTACTGATATGAAAACGGAAAAAAGAAACTCATTTGCCGATAGGTGCTTTGCTTTTTCTGAACTGGTTGTAATTTCATTGTCTAGTTTTCTTTTAATCAGTGGCGGGTACTCTGGAGTTTCCTGGTGGGATTAAAAGGGCTATCTGTCTTGGTCCTCTCAAGCAATGACAGAGCCACTTCCACATTGCCCTTCTTTAGCCACCACAGGGACAGATCTGTATCCTCACTTTTTTATCTAGGGATGTTTTCATCTTTAACAGGATGTCTGTCTAGCCCCAGCTCCTGGGCTACCCTTACAGGGAGTCTTGTACAATTACACTTATTGTTTTTTTTTTTTCAGCCATATTTTAAACTTTTTTTTTTGTCTGTGTAGTTTACAACCTAATGACTGTAACATCCATCACTCTGACAGAGATAATAACACCCAAGTAGAATCAGGAATGAATAATTTAACAGGAAAAATTAGATTCTCAGTATAATCTTCTTCAAAGAGATTTTCTGAATTAAAGGTGAGGTAATCTGTTTGGTATAAAATAAGTTAACCCTTCCTTTTATCCTCAAAGTTCCTGGGAAGATTGTTCATATCTTACAGGAATGAAGCTGAAACAATTAGATAATGATCTAGACCTCTGAACACATCTGTGTAAGATATTTTCCTCTTATTATATAAAAAGTCTTTTGAGTGGCTATTGCGACAACCTGTGTAGCCTACATGTCTAATGTAGGTCCCTGTTGTAGCCTTTAAAAACGTCTTTCACAGCACAGGACCTGATGCGGCAGGGCTCTCTGAAGCCATGTTGCCTGTGAGTCTTATTGATTGGAAAACCAAACTGCTTTGATTCCTTCCACAAGGCTTAGAAACTGACTCTGATGAGACCTCAGCACTGTATGCTCTTAACATTAGGATGGGACTGAAGCCAGTTTTGTGATGCATTTTTCTTATACACTGACAGTGTTTGCAATGCTTGCTAACAGAAAAGCACAGGAGAAGCCATTAAATGACACTGGTATTGCCAAGCACCATAGGGGTTAAGGAAGACATAGGGGCCTCAGTGAAATGCAAGTTTAAACAAAGAGGAAAGATGATTTATAGTTTAATAATCCATTATAATTTTTTTTACTTTAGAATTTCTTCTTGAACTAAAGACCTGGTGAGCAGTAGCCAGGTAATAGTAGGAAAGAATTTAAAGAAGAAAATATATTTGGAGCTTCACTAATGCTTTTAAATCATGCCTTGAAATGGGTAATGGATGTTTAAGTCTGCAGCTGGGAGGTCAAAAGGCCAAGGGAGAAGAGGTTCTCTTTTATTGTAAACATATGAATTAATCATGACCCAAAAATGGAATCAGGAGAATATCTTCAGCTGGAAGGAGGAGTGAAAGAAGGAAAGATGTTTTCATTTAATTATTTGTATATATACACATACATGGTACAACTTTGTCACTTTGCCATTCACTTATTTGTATGCACCCTCATGGTATAAATATGCACTCATATTCACCATCCAGGTCCTGAACATCATGGCCACCAGTGTGGAAGTGATACCAACCTACACTTGGGAAGAAAAGCAGCATATGTACTTTGATCTTGGGCTCCATGTTATCTAGAATTTGTGCTTAAGCAAGAATCTTTTTTCAAAACAAGACTTACAGGTACATTATAATTATATGTAATAGTGGCATTCATTGTGACATATTCATACATACATATAACAATTTGATCTGTTTCATTCTCCAGTACCTACCTTTCACTCCCCCACATCCCATTCCTCTATTCTACTAGCATCTCTTCTCTTTTCAGTTTTTGAGATCCTTTTTTTTCCTTTTTATTCTTTCTAGCTTCTACCTATGACAGAAAACATATGGACTCTCAGACTTTTCTGAGGCTGGCTTATTGCTTGACATGATACTCTCCAGTGCCATCCATTTTTCTTTAAAATCATATAATTTTGTTCTTTATGGCTGAATAAACTCTATTGTGTTTATACATCATATTTCTTGTATCCATTCATCTGCTGATAGACATCTAGACTGGCTCTGCAACTTCGGTATTGTTAATTGCACCGCTATGCAAATGGGTAAACTGTGTATTGCTATGATATACTGATTTTAGTTTTTTTTTGATCAATATCAAGGAATGGTATAGCTGGGCCACATTGTGGTTCCATGCCTAGTCTTTTGAGGACCCTCCTTACTGTTTTTATAGTGGTTGTACTAATTTATAATCCCAACAGTGAATAAGAGTTCCCTTTAGTCCCCACATCTTCACCAGCATTGATTATTATTGTTTGTATTCTTGATGTTTAAATAAAAATCTTAATAGTCTCATACAATAGGCTCTCCTTAGTTCTATTTGCACCCCAAATCTGAGATATTTTTAAAAAGCAGCAATTAAATGTCATGTGAGCTCTTATATGATAGAGCTTTAGAACTATAAAGTGACCAAGCAGTCACAGACAGACAGAGAAACCAGTGGGAGGTCAACCTTGCAGTAAACTAGGTTCTTCCTGACTCTTTTAAAGATTTTATTTTTCCTATTTAAAATTTTATTTACCTATCATCTATCTACCTACTTACTTATTTACCTACCCACCTACCTATGTATCTTTACCACAGTATAATGTACAAAGACCTGGGACCTTCATTTCTATATACTTTGCTCTTTTTCTTTCTTTTTTTCTTCCCAACTAGACTTTCAGAATTTATAGCCCAGAATCCTGACTCTAGTCAATGTGGTCTTGGGTTAGCTCTCCCTCACAATTACTGGCTACTCCAGAGGGCTGGGGTCAGAGGCTTGATTAAATAAATTACAGCTTCAGGTCCCCTCCAATAAACCATGTCAGGCTTTAGGCAATCCAAAACAATGCTCCCTGTTTTAACCCATAATGGGCAGTTGAGTTCAGTAAATGGCCTAATCACTGCAGCATAAATATTTATGGGAGAATTTTTCCAATTAAGGTAGAGGCTTGTTTAGATGCTATCAGTTTAGAGAGGGCTTTTCCAACAAGAAAATTACTGTTAAAAGACATCAGGAAATGGTTAAACTCCAGAAGGCTAAAAGGTCAGCGAGTCTGCAATGTGCAAAGCCTGCATTCATAGCCATGCTGTCTATATGCATTAAATCCTCCCCCTACCCTTTATAAAGGGGGGATTAAAAAATAGCCCTTTGTACCTAGGGGAAAAACGTTGGTTCATTCATATAAAAAATATTTATGTTGAGAAATAAAAATGTGGGGCAATGGCTCAACCAGATTTGGTGTTATCCAACTTTTACAACAGGCTGTACATAGGTCTTACTTGTTTGCTGGGCCCAGTGTAGGGAGGGTGGCGCCCATGATGGTACTGAATGATTTTCATCGTAGGTGGTGTCAGCAGGGCCCAAGAATTCCTGCTGCATACACCCTGCAAAGAGATGTAAATATGTGATTTGTAAGTCATGTTACCAAGAAGGAGCTGTATAAAATCCCAAATGTGACATACAGGCAGAAAAACTCCCAGAGGAGAAGACTATGTGATCTCAGTGGGAATTCATTAATCTCCCAAACAGTGTACATGTGCGTCTGCCATATGGCATTTTACTCTAAAGGCAAACATAAAAAAGAAAAAGAGAAGGTGGGAAAAAAACAATCCCCTCGAATGTGAACATGAGGCACCTTTGCCTAAAAAAATCAGCTTACTAAGTTTATAGCAGAAGAAGCACAGCCGGGTCTCCTAGACCATGCCATTGGAGCCGAGAAGGTTTTGGAAGCATTACCACGTGATTTTGATTCTCCTAGGAAAATAAAATAAAGTATTAAAGATTAAGGCTAGTTAGCAACCATTTCAGCAGTTAGCCGTGATGTAAAATACAGCTTAAACCACACAAGGGGGGAGGTTTGGTCTATGTCAGGATAGCTTTGGTTTGTTTAAGCCAAAAGTACTAACAACTCTTTCCAAGGCACAGCTGTGGCCAAACCAGAAGGCAGTGAGACACCTGAAAAAATAGGAGACTATGAAGAGAGGCATTTGCCATCTGATGTAATTAAACTGCAAGACAATCGACTTTGAGCTCCTATCCAATTTCACCTCCACCCCCCTCCTCAACACAAAATTCTTAAGGATCTAAAAAGAGGAAGGGAGTTGGGGGTGGGTGGGGGAGAAGTCTCAGAGCTCAACACCCCAACAATGACACTTGGCTTTGGCTTAGCACCCTTTTCCTCCCAGGACTATGGATTAACCAAACCAATTCCTGGATCCGCATGGGAGTGGAGCCTGAGGGGTCCCCAGAGCATCCCCTCCACCAGAAACCATGTTTACCTGCAGATGGAAAGTGTGTATTTGAGGGCAGGTCACTGCAACCATAGCAACAGTCAATGTGGACTGGGGTTCTGCACAGAGAGCCTCGGGTTTGGGAGAATGTAGGGCGAGTTATCTGGTTTGGAGGCCAGAGAATTGAAATTTTAAAAAAAATTTCCTAAGTTGTTTTTCTCACTCTTCTTATGCACTTCTTTTAAAATAGCATGAACCCTTTCATTTCCACTTTTATTGTACATCTTCTATTTCCTATTATTAGTTGCTTCAGAATTGAATGCTCCCAGCGAGGGAAGCTGAAGCACCTTTTGGTCTGAGGAACTCCTAGACCCAATTAGACCCTGTGGATGGGAAGGCAGTCAGTTTCACAAATGTAAACAGATTCTTCTTCTACTCATACTCCTATCCTATTACTAAAAGTATGTTTGTTGTTAGGGAACTTGAGTTTTCACTTAGAAGAGGCAATGTTGTACAGTATGGAAGATAGGAGTTGGCTCAGATCCCTGTCACTACCCTTTTCAGAGGCTGATGGGCCTAGGTTTAGGGGAGGACACACTTTTTTTTCAGCCTGTATCTGGCTCAGGATCCAGCAGCAGGGAAACAATGGTAATCAGAAGCATCCTTCTACATTACATTGCTAATACTCGTGGAGACTTGAGATTTAGGTAAATTTGATATGATTTGCTGATTTCCCATCTAGAAGTGCTTTAGAGATTAACAAAATGATGTTGATGACTGTTTTAGGGAAATGCTGTATAAGTATAATAGGTTGGAGATTCATTGCTAATTAAGAAAAGGAAGTTAATCTTCCTTCAACACTGTCCCAGTCTGTTTAAAGAAACCACTGCAGACAATTTTAAGAGGTTTGGCAGGAGTGCTGGATGATCGTGATTATCACACTGGGGCTTTGGTGGAGGGGCGATTTCCTCCTGCCTCTAGCTAATGCATATTGCAGCCTTGACCATCTGTAACTCGCTGTAATACTTCCTTTTCCTGACATAAAGTCTTCAGCATGAGTACTTATTCAGGAACTTTTCAAAATGGGTATTTTTCATTATTAAAACTCTAATCCGTTGTTTAAAACCAAGCCCTCGAATTAAAAAGACAGAATGTTCTTTAGGTTTAGCAGATAGCTCATAGCAACACTTCTCCATTCAGATAGCTGCTTTTCACCTACTGAAGAGAAGGAATGACAAAGGCGACATGCTGAATTTAACTCTGATTTGTCCTCTGACCCCAAACGCTGAAAAGAGAGTTATTCTTGGTAATACCACCATGATTTGAATTGGACGGTTTGTCTTGAGTTTCATAATGCAGTGGCTGTGTCTAGCCCAAACTCAATAACTAAACCCCCAAATCATAAACAAAATCACAAAACCGGAACATGCAGTAGTCATTACAGGAAGTCTGGTATTTATGTGTAAATAAGTGAGCCTGTCTGAGACTAACGGTGAGCCAAAGCATTGCATCCATTTCGACACAATAAGCTTTAGTATCTAGCTGGCAAAAATGGCTTTGAACAAACTGTTTATTCCCAGCATCCAAATTTATTATTATTATTATTATTATTATTATTATTATCATTATTGATGGTGCTGGGGATTGAAACCTTGCCCTTTGCATGTAAGGCAAGCACTCTACAAACTGAGCTATATCTCCAGCCCCAAATTCATTCTTTTCTAAAGCTTTGCAGCATCATTTAGTGCAGTTACAAAAAAAAAAACAAAAAAAAAACAAAAAAAAACAAAACAGAATTGTTGGGCCTGGTGGTGCATGCCTGTAATCCCAGCAGCTTGGGAGGTGGATGACAGGAGAATCACAAGTTTGAGGCCAGTCTGAGCAACTTAGTCAGACTCTTAGCAACTTAGACCTTACCTCAAAATAAAAAATAAAAAGGACTGGTGATGTCACTCAGTGGTTAAGCATACTTGGATTCAATCTCCAGTACCCCGCACCCCCCTCAAAATAAAAAAGTTTAAAAAGAAAGAAAAAAGCAGTGTTCTGCACACACAGAAAAATGACGACCAGGCTATAGAAACTTTTTGAGATAGTAATTTGATATATTCATTCTCATTTTGCCTTTTTCCTTTTGTTTTGTTCTCATGGAAACCACCATTTATGAGAAAAGTCTGAATTTGTTTGCTGTTAACATGAGTTTGTGCTATATTACTTACGTTATACAAAAGAAAGAATAGTTTCCATACAGTCAATTGTATTGAATGGAAAATTTTAATTTTGAACTGCTTGGTGAATAAGTTCAGCATCTTTCAAAACTTAACATCTTATTCTTCAGTAATTTCTTATTTTACTGCATGGGTGTAATTTTTTAATATTTATTTTTTAGTTGTAGTTGGACACAATACCTTTATTTTGTTTATTTTTATGTGGTGCTGAGGGTTGAACCCAGGGCTTTGTACATGCTAGATGAGTGCTCTACTGCTGAGCCACAACCCTAACCTGCATGGGTGTATTTATTATATTCTTTTCTTACATTCCATATTTTTTAAACCAAATTTAATTATAGGCACCATTAAAATATGGGTACAATACAAACCATACAAAAATACATACAATGTAAGAGAGCACTGTAGTAAAAAAAAAAAACATAATTTTAATAATATGTTGTATGACTAAAATGAGCTTCAGGTGTGCCAGCTTTTGTTTGTAGCATATTACTTTAAAAAATAAGCCCATAATACACAAGACTAATTGCTATAGTTTGGAACTTGAATATTTCCCAAGGACTCATATGTTAAAGGCTTGGTCTCCAGAGTGGCACTACTGGGAGGTGGTGAAACCTTTAAGATGTGGGATCCACTGGGAGAACTTTATATCCTTGGAGAACATGCCATCAAAGGGAATTGTGGGACTCCAGCACCCTCCCCATGCTCTTTTTGCCACCTGGTCACCAGGTGAGTGAGTTTGCCTTGCCAAGCCTTCCAGCCAGGATGTGCTGCTTTGCCACTGGCCCAAAGTAGGAGGGTCAACTGATTATAGACTGGAGCCTCCAAAACTGAGATCCAAAATAAACTTTTTATTCTTATAAGTTGATTGTCTCAGGTATTTGTTCTAGCACTGGAACGTTGACTAACACACTTTGACTATTACGGTTTTATAGTACTTCAGAAGTTTTTAGCTGGAGCTCTAGCTCAGTTGTAGAGTACTTGCCTTGCATGCACAAGGCCCAGGGTTTGATTCCCAGCACACACACACACACACACACAAAGTTTTAAAATTATTTTGTATCTGCTACTCTAAAGCAGCTTTCAAAATCAATATAGAAAAGTGAATTATATTAATAATGTTTGGGGAGTAATATATACCTGGTTTTCTTCACCAGTGTCCCTAATGGCTAATGATTGAGATTTCTTTTTAACCAGATCACTTAGCAACTTGGCCAGAAGTCGTTTTTGTTTGTTTGTTTGTTTTTGCTGTATTAAAGATTAACAATATGTCTATGAATAAAAGGCATACCTATTCCATTTTCCCTAAGTAAATGGCATATGAATGACATATGTGAAGTTTGAAACTCCAGACAATCTGTTGATTTTTAAGATGGACAACATGATGATCTAAAGAAAAGAAATTTTCAAGATTTAGACTCAGTAAATGATGTCAAGCCATGGGCTTTAATTATTTTCAGAAAGTGGAGGCCTCAGCTTAGAGTTTCTGACACAAGTTTATAATCCCAAAGTTGGCACTTGGGTCATTGTGGCATAGACGACATTGTTATAACTCAAATACTTCACAACTAAGGAATGCATGTCTGGAAATTTCCTTCTGGAGGTAATTGTTCCTCATGCTGATAAATGCAGTGCTGAGAGTGACACTCTACCCCACAATTTCCCGTCCAGGGCTAGTCCAACTCCGTGTGTGTGAGAAGTCATGTGTTCAGACAGCTGGGGCCTCCTTGCCTAAGACCCCTCAGAAGCCTCCATCTTTCACTTCGTTGTACACCTGCTGACAGTTTCTTAAATGGATCAACGGTTTCGTTACCACTCAACAGAACTGATGACAGTTTTCAAGGGCGTATGAAAAATATCCCAGCCTTGAAGTTGTTTACACCAATATTCACAGTTGATAAATTGGGTTGTCATTCTGATCCTACCATAGAGGGCAAAGAGAGGATTTAGTAGTGGTGTTGATCTCAGCGATACATGGCACAAACTGATCCTACACCCGTTACCCAGTTTCTGTCTGCCACCATCTGTTGTTCTCCATCTCCACTGATGGTGGGGGAAAAAAGCCCAAACCGGCCACAGGAAGGATGCAGGCTGCCTTCTAGAGGGACATATATCTGGGAAGCAAAGGCTGTTAGATCCTGAACTTGACACCTGAGACAGTTTATGGACCCACCTTACGCTAAAGGCTTTTAAATAAAAACTAGAAGCTCTACCATCTGGGGAGTAGTTACAAAAAAAAAATCCTTGTTGGAAGACAGATGAGAAACAAAAATGGCCTCTTGGGGTGGTTTCATGACCTTGGTTGTTCTTTGTTCTCACTTCCAAATGACTGAAATGTGTGGATAGGCAGGCTAGGTTACAGAATTTAGAACATACACTGCTAAATTTAGGAAATAACAATTTCCAGTGAAATCTCTACAGCTCTGATTCCCAAGTGGTAGTACAGGTTAAAATTCTCTGGATAATTTTTGCAAATCCAAGAAGCCTGGCCCTCAAAACTTCAGTGCTGCTAAACCAGACTCTTGGGGCTGTGGTGGGTGGCCGTGGGGTTAGGGAGGTCTGGGCATGGGATTAGCCCTGTCCTGCTGGTCAGAATCACTGTTTTGATTAGGCCAGTCTTTCCTGATATTGCAGCCCACCAGGGGTGGGCTTCACTGAAATGTCAATATCCAGGTCCTAAACAACAGTCTTGAGGGGTTGTAGTGGAATAGCACCTAACTATTTTGAAAAATGACCCCAAGTGATTTGGAACCTTCCTCCGGCAGCATTGGGGATCATTCCCTGGATGATAGAAGAAATTAGTGGAATGAGTCCATTCTCAGTGATGAAAAGGTCACCTAGCACTGAGGAAGAGATTCATGGGACTGGGAAGGGGTGGGGTTCAAAACAGATCATGAGAAGGCTATTTTCATTCCATCAGGGTGCCACTTACAAAATCAGTATATCTAAGTTGTCTCTTCCCTCCCTGCCTCCCTTCCTTCCTTCCTTTCCAGTTGGAAGTATTTATATAATGATAGTCAAAGCACACAAATGTTTCTGAATCCTAGTGTAGCAAAGTTCAGGAATGGCCTTTATTTCAGAAATTAGTCTAAGGTCTAAGGCTCCTGGAACAAAAATACAATCGATGCAGTCTGGCCTAACTCCCGGGCTGTTGTGCAAATTAACAGGGGAGGAAATACGGATCCAGTGGCTGAACTCTTCTCAGCCTTCTTGCACTGTGCTCTTCGTGGTGACTTTGCCTTGAGAAAGATTGAAACAGAGTACTGACTATTTAAATATATAGGCAGTCACTTCAGTCACCTGAGATTGGCAGAGTGCTACATGAGGGTGGGTTGTGGTGCTGGGAGCGGGGGAGGTGTAGGAAGAAGCTGAAAGGCTTGAAAGAAAACAGAAATCACTATGTGGTCTGATCAGGGTTGAGAAATAGACAAGGTGTCCTATTGCAGCCCAGTCTTGTCAGCTTGTAGGAATGACAGTGCAGCCTCTTTCTCAGTGCTAGCTTTCTAAGAATGGAATCTGTAAAGCAAATTAACAATCGGATGTAAAAATTTCACTTGAGATTGTATAGGAATACAAATATGAATTCCCTGGTTACCAAAAAAAAAAAAAAAAAACAACCCATTTATGAAGTGAAAACTGGCAGAAAAAGAGTCTGGATTTATGAAGTTAAGTCGTTTCTGTCAGAAGTGGCCCCATTAACCTCAAAACTGGAGTTACAAGAATGGTTACATCTTTTGTAGAAATTGGATAGGAAGTAACTGAAGCTGGTTTCTAAAAGGCAAGTATCAAATCATTTGGAAGCTATAGATAGCAGGAACAGAAGGGTCTGGAGCCCTGCTCTGTGAGCCTCACTCTAAGTCCCTTTAAAGTTAAGCCTCTGACTGAGGAGATAAGTAGTGATAAGAGACAGATAGCAGCAGGGTCTGAACTGTTCTCTTTCTGGCAAACTGCCTCAATTTGAGCTCCTCCACTCCCACCCCTACCCCTATTCTCCAAATTATAACTTTTTGCTTTTCAAAACCACCAGAGTTCAAATAGAAGATCCTAAAGGGATAAGGACTATTTCATTTGAATGTTTTACTGTGTGTTTCTCAATATAGAGGGAGTTTTTAATAAATATTAAGTAATTGTAAAGTTCATATTTACCTTCCTGATGTGTACTTGAAGAAACATTCTATGATATCAGATGTCTTAGAAGAGAATGTAGCAGATTTCACAGAAACTTCTTAGCACTTTAAGACCAGAATGGAAATAAAGACTTTTGCAAAACAAGCCAGGCATCCTTGTAATAGGCATCCATGCAGAGTTAATATGTAATATGATCAATGACCAATATCATGTTAATAAAGCCAATCTAACATCATTTAAATTCTCCCACAGAAAATGCCTATGGGTTTATGGTTTAGGGCATGAATCTAGATCACATGGATTTTTGTTCATTACCAGAATGGTATTTAAATCAGTTAACAAGTATTTGAGGGAATGCTGAAAAACTGTTTTGAAGTCCCTTACAACCTTCTTGGAAGATCTCATTTTTTTGAACAGTTCTATCATCCCTGACCTGAGGGAAAGCTTTGGCTCCTAGGACCTGGGCTGCATTGATACCCTACAGCACAATAACCTGAAGAATAATAGGATCTGATGAAAATAAATGTCAGACACAACTTAACAATCACAACTTGCAAGCAATAATCTGATTTAGAAAAATATTAAATTAGGACCTAAATGGCAAGTGGTGTTTAAATAGTTCCATTTGGGGGACCCCAAATGTGCTCTGCTAAGTGGTATTGGTGGGCAAAGGGTGCTCATTTCTGTTGTGGCAGTGGCATGATTGATGCAGCTGCTCGGGCAAACCTAGTAACCAACTTATTATTACAGCAGCTCTGAGGTTTGTCGCTGGTCTGTGCAAACAAATGATCGACATCATGTGGGAATGGCCATAAGTGGAAGGGTCTCGGTGGAAAACCCTGTTTGTGAAATAAGCTTTTCAGCCCTGAATTTAGCTACTGAGAGTGTAAAAACAAAGGTCTTTGCAAGAGAGACAGTGAGCAAAGCATGATGGATAATCTCGACCATGCACATAATTGCTTCCAGGTGTCTGGCCACTTTATTACTCTGGGGGTTTTGCTACCACCCTGACAATGTTTTCTTTCTCAAACACGATAACTCCTCAGAAGGCCGGTGCCAGCAGTTACTGTTACCTACATGACTCTAGGTCGACTCAGTTACGGCCCAGTCTCCAGACAACTGCCACATTAGAAAGATTTAATAAGGTGTGCATGTAAGATGGAGTTCAGGGAAACCCCAGGAAAAGTCAGCTGAGTGCTGGAAGTTTGTTTTCTCCATCTGGGTGAAGTTGTCAACTGGTAGAGCTATTGATGATTTTTTTCAAAGTCAGTTTTTTCCTCCTCTGTGTGACATTTTCAGATAAAGTACATAACTTTCTTTTTTTATTTAACTGATTGGATTTCTAATACCATTTTTTTCAAAGACTTTTGGTATCCATGATTTAGTGTTTAATGATTTAATTATGGTGCAGAGTAAATATATAGTATGTTCTTGCCTGAATGTCAACACCTAGAATTAAGAAAGCTGAAGCAGTTTTCTTAACCACCTGCTTTTCTAGGCTAGAGAAAATAACCCCAAAAGCTTAAAAATAATATATCATGTTTCATTTCTGAAAAGTTTGCCCCAAGAATAATCAATACAAACTCTTATGTTCTTTAAATTCTTTCATACAGACAGATTTAAGAGTTGTTGACAATTCAAGATCTGGCTTTAAAAATTGCTCTTAAAAAAGCCCAAAACCTTATAAATGAAAATAAGTACTATGGATATTTTGTAGCTAGTCAATTGTTTTCCTCCAGGTGATCCCTAGAATCAATAGGGAATAAAGATATCATTTTTTAAGTTGAAAATAAGTGATATGATTTGATTAAAATGTTATAGTGTATAGGATAAATAAATATAATAACACCTGTTTTACATTTAGATAGCACTTTACTTAAAATATTCTGAACATATAACTATATAAGTACGTATTTCATAGTATCTTATACTCCTAAAATAATATTGTTACATTAATTTAAATTCACCAGAAAAAAGTCATCAAATTTGAGAATAATTACAACTTTATTCAATTTTTCCCCCATTGTTTTAAACAAATGGCTTATTCTCATCTTCAGGAAAGTCCTTCTATCCTGAATGCTATTTGCTGGGTGGCTTCTATGAGTTGAGGTCCTGCCTTGGGGCTCTGGAGGACATTCTGTTTCAGAACCCTCAGTCATCCATGTGTATCTGGGTACTTATTTTCTTTTTGACCTTATTAAATTTATTTGCAATTTAAGAATGTGTTCAAAGGTTGGATATTACATGGAAAGATTCAAATGTATTTTTACTTACATGGCTCAATCAAACTTTATACTAAAAATGAATTGTGTTAGAGCCTAGACTTAATCTCCAGGGATGCACTGAGGCATCACTTTTGACCTGGGTGAGGCCTAGATGCATCTGTATACTAACAGGGGATGCAGCAGAAGCAAAATGGTTATTAAAAAAAATATAATAGCATGAGAATTGCAATGAATTTTAATAAACTCATCTTCCTATAATTCAAGTCCATTTCTTCTACAAGAATACAAATATGTTATGTATGTATGTATCTATAAAATGGTCTTCCGTCTTATTAAAAAAGATAATGACCTTTCATTGTTAAACATGCGAAGCAAAAGGCTTTTTTTTAATAAAGCAATTTATTCAGAGACCTTGAGTAAACCATTTTTACATATTTGCAACTGCAACAATTTTAATGCTTTGTCTAGATTTAGCTTTCATTCTCTGTGACTGAAGTGGTAGGTCTAGAATATGTAAAAGCCTGAACATGAGTATTTCATAGATATCTGGTCTGGGTCTACTCTTGCTCTGTTGGTCTGCTTTTGCGAATTTTGCCTTCCTGTAATGGCCCCTTCTTGCTGTGAAAGTCTCTCTTGCTACTGAGCCAGTTAATGCTTTCATTCTGTTTCTCTTGGACACCCTGTTTCTTGCCTGCCTCTCTCTATTTCCCGTGGTGATTTAAAGGGAAATCTCCTAACAAGACCTGCTCCTTCCCATGATGCCCCCGGGGCCTCCTTGACAAGCTTGCATTTGTAGAGAGACTCAGCTGAACCCCGCTCTCAGAATCTTGCCTGAAAAATTAAAGGTGAAAAAGGAACAATAGTGACTCTGAAGGGAGACAACCAAGGTCAAAGAGTCCTCCTCAGCTAGGGTCCTGGAAAGGTTTTCAGCAAAGAAACCTGTCCTGATGGTCATTTTTCGCCCCCCCCCCAAAGGTGTTGGATATTGGAGAATATCAGAAAACAGGAGATGAAAGAGAGAGTTGTATTGATTGTTCACAACAGGGGATCAGTCTGAGAGCAGTTAGCAGAGGTTTTATAGTTTAAGTAGGCATCTAGGTTAGTCACCAGCAAAGGGACACAAGAAACAGGAATGTAAAGAGGGGGCCGAGGCAGGAATAACTTAGTTCCATTTTCAGAAACATGGCCAAAGTCGAGCAGCCCAGAGACATAAAACTCTGTGGACATTGTTTCATCCAGAAAATGGCAATTTGAGTTTGAGTCTTTGGATTCTTTTTGCCTACTGGGTCTAAGATCTGCAGCTGTCACCATGACCCTGATTTCTATCCTATGTACACCAAACCCAAGTTTCCTCTCTGGCATGGAGCACTCTCCCTCATCAGTCCTATCTCTGAGGCTTGGCTCTTGCCTTTTCCCCAGATGGAATGTCTTCCCTCAGCCATATCTACCCAAACTTTGACCATTCTGTGTGGTTTATTTTACATACCGTTTCCTGAAGTTTTCTCTGATCATCTTGTCAAGGACCAATGTCTTCCACATGAATTAATCGTAATGTACTTTGTCACAGTGACAGAAAACTAACACACTATCATTTTAATAACATAAAATTTTAATATGATTAATTTAAAAAATTTGGGGGAGCAATTAGCTTATTTAAAATACAAATTAAAAATAAGAGATGGTCTTCTGATTTCCTTGATCATTTTCCAATGGATAAGCAGATGTTGAACTCCAAGTTATCCTGAGAGCAGAGAAAGTCTATACACCTGGTCTAGAGTCAAATTTTCTAGAAAAGGGATAGTTTTGAGTATGGTTTAATGCAATGGTCCTGGAATTACCCAGTGGCCCAATTCAGGGGAAACTTGAGTCAAGTTAAAATAAAAAGCCACAGCAAAAAATTACCTGAAGGTCTTCTGTCTGCTGGCCAAGTGAGAGAACACAGTACAAGGGAGGCAGTAGGAGTGTGTGTGTGTGTGTGTGTGTGTGTGTGTGTTTCCTCACTAGCTACAGAGAGGTTGGGAGTGACATAGAGGATCCATGTGGCCTTGGCAAATAGGGAGAGAGGGTAGAAATAAGGTCAGGACTCCAAACTCAGGGGCAGATAGGAAGTCTCTCTTACTCATTCTTTAATCCCTAGTATTCAGAACTTGACCTGCAAGTAATACCCAAAAAACAGTTGCTGAATGAAGGATCATTAGAAGCTGCTATGAAACCAAGCATTTGCCAAAATATAATTGTTATGTAATATGTTAATTAATGTTAATTATGTGAGAGCAAGAGAGAAATTCTTCAAGAACACTTGTGAGACATTCAGAATTACCCTGAATTAGGTAGGAAGGATTTGGAGGCTGATGGACAGATTTTTCCAGAGTAGTAACTGGGATGGGGATTAAGATTCCTTTTTTTCTCAGGTCCCATTACTTCCTAGGTTGTTATTGCTGTGAGAACATAATATGCTTCTGTATTTATGCTGAGATTTATGCCATGGGAAATGGCTCCCAGGACAACAAGACAAGTACTCTTGGACACTGCATTATTATTTTCAGATTAAGCTAGGGACTATTTAGTAAATTATTCTTTTTCAATTATTAAATAGGTCCCAATATAGCCAGAAAGAGTTAATGTAATTTCCAAAAGTCCTTGACACCATCCTAAGGGCTGAGAAAGTCCTAGGAGAAACTATTTCCAAATTTAGTTTACAAACAAAATATAATATATGTGGTGGAAGGGTTTGAAGATATCAAAGTATTTAATTTGGTTCTGCCTTTAGCTCCAGTTTAACTCACCATGTACAGCCTGGTAGAGTACTTCTAAGACTGCTGACTTTGAGTTTCATTTTGAGCTTTCAGGCTTTTTTTTTTTTTTAAGTCACTTCCTTAAAAGGAACAAGAAGCCCTGTTTTGGTCCCTCACAGAGGAATTTGTGCAGGAAACAAGAAGGTAACAGGGTTAGTTATTTAGGCAAATTCCTGCTGTATGCAGCATCCTTGAATAAATTGCATCTGAGACTCCAAAGACAGTTTACTCAAAATAGATATAAGAGCTTTCTGTTGATCCTAGAAAATAAATGAAATCAAGGACACACTGTATATCTTCTGCATTTCAGAATTCTTAGAAAATGTTTTTTTTTTCTTTTCTTTCTTACTGGGACGCCATGCAAAAATTCATGGCAAAAGGCAGATGTTCTTAATTAGCACCTTGAAATATTGCTGATAACATAGAAGTCTATACGTTTGGTAGTAAGTCCCTAAATGAACTTGGAAAGCAAGGAGTGTTTTAAGGGAAGAGAAATGGAGAGCCTGAGAAAAATGGAACTCTGTTAGACTGAACTGGGGAATGACCCCAATTCTCAGTTGATGAATAAGGTTTTTGTTTCCAAGGAAGTGACATTTATTCAGAGGATGAAACAAAGAGAACAAACCTCAAACTGGGGACATGATTTCCTTGGCTTATAAGGTTTAAGGCAGCAGCCAGACCCCAGCACATGGTGATGTCCTGTGGGTTTTTAGAGAATGTCATCATGCTGCACTCAGAAATAGGTTTTTTTTTTTTTGTTTTTGAAAAACATTGTTGCTTAAGTCAGAATGATAATGTGCATCCAAGGTCTCTAACCAGATGGCTGCAGAGTTGTCCTTTACATGACTTGGGTTCACTCAGGTCATCCATTTATCTGTTATTATAAACAAAATATAATCAAAATGGTGAGGACTACTATCAAGTCCAGACAAGTAGCCTAAGTGAAGAGGGAAGAAGGTCAAGGCCATGGGAACAAAGTGGGGCCTCTGTGTAATGTCAGGTTAGGTGTAGCAAGAAGCAGAGCAAGAGCAAGATCAACAACAGAAAAGTCAAGGTCAGAGTGGAGAGAGGCAGGAAAGAGGATCATGGGCTGCCACTAGAGGAGCTGCATTGAAGCCTTTCTTCTCTGTTTTTTGAGGAGAAAGCTGGCTTGTACCTTCTATGATAGAATAATAATGCTTTGGGTTTACATAAAACCTTTATACTAAAGAACCCCAGTTTTATTAACTATTGACAATTAAGAGCACTAAATATTTTCTTTAAATATTTTATTCTTAAGAATTTTTGGTTTTCCATGCAAGAAACATCTCTTAAATCTTAAATGTAACCACCACAAAAGAAAGAGCTGTGTTTCATTCCCCTCTGAGTTCCCAGTGCATAGGACAGAGCCCACAGACTGTTTATTAAGTGACTAAAACAGAAATGAAGCTCTCCTGTTCCAGGCACTGTGCTGGATCCTGCAGAGACACATTGCTCTGGCCTTCCAGGGCTTACTGAGGATTTTGGACATGTCTGTAAATAACCATACACAAGGTAGAGAGAGGGATCAGCCAGGATGGAGTCTTGCTGGTGGATGGGCTGTGGGGGTAGATAAGAAAAGACTCTGTGTGGTCAGTTACAGATATACAATTATAGGATGAGGCAGGGTTATAAATGGCAAAGATGGATGAAAAGGTGTTCTAGGCCAAAGAAAATACATAAATGAAGGGATCGGAGACAGTAGAGGGAATTTTGAGTAATTATACCCATGAAAGTGAGAATGGCTTAAATCACTATCATGGGAAGTTAGGTGGCCAATGTGAATCTGGATCAATTGACGGAAGCTCTTGAATGCCACAGAGAGGATTTTAGGCTACTCTGTAGGAACAGTGGGGAGGTCCTAGAAGTTTTGGGAAAGGGGAAACATGGTCAGCGTTGTACTCCTGGAAAGTGCCTCTGGCAGCAGGGCAGCCGAAGGATGAGAGGAGCATGGGGACAGAGGCAGTTAGGGAGCCACTTGTAGGTCTCCAGGCAAAAGGCCATAAACATTTGAACCAAGGTGTTGATGACAAAGGTGAAACATGGAAGTGACTGTGAGGTGTATCATCTCCAGGTGGGGGCTCAGTGCTTGTATCAATTCATTTTATATTATTATGAAGACCCGAGGTCGTGTGACCTTATAAAGAAAAAGAGGTTTATTCAGTTCACTGTTCTGGAGATTCAAACGTCTGCATCAGCTGATGGCCTTCTTGCCAGCAGTGCCCCAAGGTGGTGTAGGGTGTTACATGTCAGGAGTCAGGGAGTGTGTGTGTGTGTGTGTGTGTGTGTGTGTGTGTATGTGTGTGTCGGTCTGTCTGTCTATATGCTCTGGTCTTTTTCTCTCCTTGTATATCCAACAGTACTCAATCAGGGACCCCCACCCTGATCACTTCTAATCCTAGTCACTTCCCAAAGGCCCCACCTCTAAACACCTAGTGGGATTTTGTTTGTATACCCTCTTAATACCTTGCAATGGGAATTAAATCTCAACACATGGACCGTGGGGGACACACTCAAGCCATATCCAGGCCATAGCAGTGCTGATAGAATACCCAGGTGTCATTGTCTGATGTAGAGTTGGAGACATGGACCAGAAGCTTGGCAGGAAAATCAGGGGCAGAAAAAGAATGGGGAGTGTTTGAAGAGAGCTGTGAGTTGAAGCTGTAAAATTGAACAGGGCACCAAGTAAGCAAAAGAAGAATGAATGGAGAATTTTGCTAAGGCAGGATCCTTTAGGAATACCCGAATTTATGAGATAATTATAGGAAATCTACAGAGAAATGTAGAAAAAGAATTGTCAGAATCAGGAGAGAGTGAGGAGAGTACATTACAGAAATCGCAGGAGAGGATTTCAAGAGGTCTAGTAGTTTCCAGTGTGGCAAAAAGAGGAGAAGAGAATGTAAGCTGAAGAAGAAGCTCTGTCAACAACAAGTTCACTAAGACACACAGCAGGCGGTGGGGAATGGGGTGGAGGGAAGTTTGTGTTTCATCACAGTGAACAACATGAGGCAGGGATACATTCACTATTTCAGGAAGTTTGGAGGTCAAGAGCAAAAGTAGCATCCTGGTGGGCAAAACTAAAAAATGGGAGAGGCTCATGTTGCTTGTGAGATGGATGATTGGAGAGGGCTGGGAGGAAAAAGAGAGGGAGAGAGAGACAGGGGAGGGGTGGAGATTTTATAGTGTAAGTTGCCAGGAAGAAAAATGCTCTTTAGATTGAGAATCCTTTTTACAAGTTATAAACTATTCTGAAAGCATGGCGTGTTAACAGTGCAACTACTAGGATGAAAGTTGGAGACGAAAAGCATTTCATTGCTTCAGTTGGTTAATGTATTTGTGTGTGTGTGTGTGTGTGTGTGAGAGAGAGAGAGAGAGAGAGAGAGAGAGAGAGAGAGAGAGAGAGAGAAGAGAGGGAGAGAGAGAGAGAGAGAGAGAGAGAGAGAGAGGGAGGGAGAGGGAGGAGAGAGAGAAGGTGGGGGAGAGAGAGAGAGGTGAAAAAGCATTTTGGAGCATTTGGGAATATCCTGGAATTACGAGGCATTTTTTTTTCTCCGATTCTTTCCAGTGGTGCTTGGAGAAGGTGTCCCATGAATACAGATCTGTCTCACCAACTGCTCAGCACAGAATGATGATGACCTGAGCAATTTTTTTGATTTTTCCCTCCAACATCCAAATTATGATTTTTTTTTCTTATTTTCTTATCATTTGTTGGCTGAAGTTTCCCCTGAGGGATCCTACTCTGCCAGTTTGGAAACAGATTTAGATTTTGGGTTCCAAAGTATAAAAAACTTAATTTTGAAACTATAGCCATGATCTAGTTATTCATGTGAACGACCAGAGATTGGACAGACTCCATCCAGTCAATTTGTACCTTTTAAGGGCTATTTCTGTTAGTTTCTGGGCATGGTTTTAGGCTGCTGTTGAAAATGGAAGCCAAGGCCAAAATTACACGCATATTCATAAACTATAAACAAACACACAATTATCCATGCACAATCCGACACACCCCCTATAATAATAAAACTGAAACCAAAGGCACCACACGAAATCCTTTCTTGCTTCACTGGCAGAGGTTGTGGACAACGTTTTGTAACATGGGGCTCAATTTTCATAGTTTGTTACAAGTCCACAATTAAAGATAGTCCACACGAAAGAATTACTCTCAGATGTACCACTGCAGTACTGTTTGCAACTCAAATATGCATATCTGGGGCCCTGTTCGAGCCTCACAATATAAGGCATCCAATTGTATCTAGCCCTGATCCAGTTTTCAATATATTCTTAGAAAAGTTCTTTTATTTGCTTTTTAGCCTCCATAGACCTTCTCAATTTGTTCTCTCATGTGAACTATATAAACAGCATCAAGATGCTTTTTTCTTTTTATTTAAATAAACAATGACTTTGTAGCTAAGATGAAAATTAGTAACAGGTGAAAGTTTATTTTTAATGATGTTGAGATCAAATTGCTGTTTAACTTACAGAACAAACTCCCCTCATGTCTCTTTTAATGTTTCAAAATTATTTATAAATTATACTTACACAACCTCTAAACATGCTCCGAGGACAAAAACAGCATATTTATTCTGTGCTACTCACAGAATACAAAAGATATTGCTTTGTTTGGACTTTTCTTTTTGCGATTTTGTTTTTAAAATGTCTTGAATTATAAAAATTACATAGAACTCTCTTGGAGATTATTTTAATTGGTAAGTAAATCAAAGTTCCGTGCTCAGAATTATGTTTCTTCAAAATAGGTACTGTTTGCTTTTATTTGGTAGGTTGTATATTGTATATGTAATTGTTGTGTTCTATTTCATTATATTAACATGATTGTGTCTTTTGGGGACTTTTGGGTAATTATCCTCTTTCATTATCTCAATTTATAGAGCTTATAATAATCAATACAACAGGAATATCTATAAGGGCTCAATCTTCCCTACCTCCTTCATCTTTCTTTAAAGTCAGAGCGTCTAGCACCTTTAGAACAACATAGACAGTATAAATTTAGATCTGTTTTTACACAGCATTTCTCTACTTCTATTATTTATTTCTTTTAAATTCAACTTTGAATGATTTTATTAACAAACGCTTTATAAAATATTTGAACCAGAGGAAGATAGATTTTTAGCTCAGCACAAAAAACGTTTTAACAGTCAAGAGCTCTTTGAAGAAGAGCAGTAGCCTTGGAAAGTGGATAGTTCCCTAACTTGGTTGATGAGTCCTGAGTGGAGAACACTCCTTCTTAGGTGAGGTCCTGGGGGAAATCACCAGTGCCTGTTTGGACTTTTGTGTAGGTAAACTATCTACCAGACTATAAGAATCAAAAATTTGAGTGCAGCCAATCTGGAAAGCAGTATGGAGATTTCTCGGAAAGCTGGGAATGGAACCACCATTTGACCCAGCTATTCCCCTTCTCGGTCTATTCCCTAAAGCCCTAACAAGAGCATGCTACAGGGACACTGCTACATCGATGTTCATAGCAGCTCAATTCACGATAGCAAGACTGTGGAACCAGCCTAGATGCCCTTCAATAGATGAATGGATAAAAAAAATGTGGCATTTATATACTATGGAGTATTATTCTGCATTAAAAAATGACAAAATCATAGAATTTGGAGGGAAATGGATGGCATTAGAGCAGATTATGCTAAGTGAAGCTAGTCAATATTTAAAAAACAAATACCAAATGACTCCTTTGATATAAGGGGAGTAAACAAGGACAGGGTAGGGACAAAGAGCTTGAGAAGAAGATTTACATTAAACAGGGATGAGAGGTGAGAGGGAAAGGGAGTGAGAAGGGAAATTGCATGGAAATGGAAGGCGATCCTCAGGGTTATACAAAATGTCATATAAGAGGAAAGGAGGGGTAAGACAAGTTAATACAAATGGAAGAAATGATTTACAGTAGAAGGGGTAGAGAGAGAAAAGGGGAGGGGAGGGGAGGGGAGGGGAGGGGGGATAGTAGAGAATAGGACAGACAGCAGGATACATCAGACACTAGAAAGGCAATACGTCAATCAATGGAAGGGTAACTGATGTGATACAGCAATCTGTATACGGGGTAAAAGCGGGAGTTCATAAACCACTTGAATCAAACCGTGTAATATGATGTATTAAGAACTATGTAATGTTATGAACGACCAATAAAAAATAATAATAAAAAAAATTTTAAAAAAAATTTGAGAAAAATTCCACAATGGAATTGTTATCAATGCCAGTTTTGAATATCAAGATTTGATGTGAGTGAACAATTTTGAGGAAGGGGAAGAATGCTTATATGACATTGAAGATGAGTTCAGTGACAAATTAGAATTTTAGTTTCTTTTTCTCCAAATATTTTCTTTTCTTTTGCTCTAAGAGATCCCCCCCACCCTGCTTTTTTGTGGTGTTGGGGATCAAACCCAGGTCCTTGTGCATGGTAGGCAAGTCCTCTTCCACTGAGCTACATCCCCAGCTCCTATCTCTATTTTGAATGGTTTTACTGGTAATGCTGTAAGATACATGTGAATAGCTCCAAACTAAATTCTTTTAATACTCTCACCTTTCCCAAGTATAGAAAAAAGTTACTTAGTACAAATCTTTGTGGGCTGAGAGCACAACATCTTCACTGAGTCCTTATCAGTCTTGTGCTGTATTTTTAAAATTCTTGTGAACGGTAGGTTTGGCAAATACTACATGAATTTATTTAATTCAGTTAAACTTAGTAAGCAACATATTAGATATGAGTCATATATAGTTAATTATTTAAGCTTAACACTCATTGTATAATTAAGAGTTTTGTATCTAGAGGGAATTAGAAAGTAGGTCTGGACAGCTAGATGGGTTACATATGCTCTTTTCTTCTCTTCTATGTTCTCCTTTGCATTCCCTTTCCTTCTTTCCCCACTGGGGAACTGAATGAGTATATCCAGACCTGGGAGCCTAGTGTGACCTGAGAGCACTTTAGCTTTGCAAACACATTCAGGTAACAAACATTCAAAGCAGAATTCTGATAATGGATAATGACTTAGAGATGAAACTTGCAAAATTCCTTTAAGCCAGAAAATGATTTTAATTCATTCCCCTGTTGCCAATGTCCAGCAATGCCCAGCGCACCCATGGTGCTCATCCATGTGGATCCAGCCAATGAGTGGGCAGGGAAAGTTCCATTGTCTCTCTCTCACAGACTCTTCTTGGAATCCACCCCCCCCTTCTTTCATATAACCTCTGTTCTTATGTTTCTTAGGGAGCCTGTGTCTTCTGATGGCCTCTTGCTACCCCAGGGTCCTCTCAGACCTAGGCCTGGGCTCAGAAATGCTCTTCTTCCTCCTATTCTCCTATTCTAAGTACATTATTCTGGTTATTCCTGCTCTTGGCTGAGTGAGTCCCAGGTTCCTAGGATGTGTTCACACTTGAAAGACAGACATGGATCAAATCAAGTTATTATCTAACTAGGACACAGTGTTGGTGACAATAGTGGAGACATAATTCCAAGCTGGGTGTTCCTGCACCTCTGTTCTGCCTTTTCTTCTCCAAGGACTAAAATGAATGAAATCAGTATGTACAGCAGGAACAGATCATGAACTGTTACTTCCTGCCACTTTTGCAGAGCTGCTGTCCCAGAGTCTCAGAAGAAGATAGTGTTGTTGCTAAGTAGAAGAGTGCATATTGACAATATCACACATATTTGAAATCTGGGCTCCCCAATGTAAAAGCCTCTTAGTTCTCTTGTAGCACAGTCCAAAGCACATATCAGCATTGTTCCAGTTCCCTATTTCCTATATAAAAACCCATCCAAACATAGAGGTGTGAAATGGCAACATTTGGACCATGCTTATGATTCACATGGAGCATAGGACCTCAGTTGGACAGATGTAAATGACTGGGGGTGACTCAGAGGACAGGGGCTGGCATCACCTGGAGGTGTGTTCAGTCCCATGTTGCCATCTGGGCTGGCGTGACTCCAAGGCTGGGCTCAGTTGGCATCGCTTCTCCCAATACCTCTGTGTCTCCTCTCTCTGTGGCCTGGGCTTCTCAAAATGCAGGGGCTGTGTTCCCAGAAGGAGTATCAGGAGCGTGCAGCCTCCTAGGGAGCCAGGAGAAGTCACATGAGTCTCTCACCTTGCCTCAGAAGTCATGAAACATCACTCCTACTACATAGTCTTGGTGATAAGGAGGGCAGATTCAAGGGCAGAGAAGGTCAGCTCCACCTCTAGACAAGGAGGTGTTCTTCTGTGGAGGATTGTGTGGGGTGGGAGTTGACGAAGTGGTTGTGTTCAGAAAATAGAGTATACTACAGCACTTCACAGTGTTGTCCCTTATTCGTGTAACTCATGCTTCCGTGCATGGTCTCTGATCCCCTTGATGACCCTGCAATGTACACAGTCCTCATTTTTGAGTGAAAGCAAATAAGGCCCAAGAAGCCTTGGAACTTGCTTGGGTTGCACAGCTACTGAGAGCTGGGATTGTACCCTAGGCCTACTCTGCCCATACTCTTCTGCCGTTATGTGATATTTTTATATTAGATTATATGGTAGAAGGGAAAATTGTACTTTAGGAAACTAGTTTTAATTTTCTATCTTAATTAGCATATTATAAGGGATTATTTAAATGAAAATAAATGTATTTTTCACTTTTGAGAAATGAGGAAGTCCACATATAATACAAGTTATTTTTTCCTTCTTACTGATTTTTTTCCTTCTTTGTGCTGAAATGGGTTAAAAATATGAAGTAAACATTAATGTAGACTTTTACAATTTTCTGTGCTGTTTCAGCATTATTGGGGAAGTCAAGATGCTTTGGGGAGAAAAGAACAACTTTTTTTGCAGTCATTGAACAATAGATTATCTGAAAATGTTAACAATGTGGGACAGACACATTGTGAGAGGGAAAAACCAAGATTGTTTTAAAACTACATTCCTTTTTTTTTTTTTTCAAAAATTTCCAGAGCATCTCTCTGTAGACTCTCTGACATTAATTAAAAACAACTTGTTGAAGCATTTGTGATGTACCGAATAGAATTTTAAGAGATTTTGTTTTCAAAGGAAGTGGAAGTCGACAAAAGATTGTATCGGTATCTGAAAGTATTTGAGTACATTGCTATGGCCTGGAAGTAGCTGAAAGGATAGGAGATAAATTTTACAAAATATACACAAATGTTAAATTTCTGGTTCTAGATTCCTGGTGCTTGTGTGTATGTGTATGTGGGAGGGGGGTAGGTGGTAAAAGGGCAAAGTTGCTGGGAGAAGCATATTGTTTTTTCTATGAGGAAAAATATTACTTTTAAACTAGGTTTGATTTATGTAACTTGCATATATTTACATTAGAGAACAAAGAGCAAATTATCAGGCCTCGGAATGGCTGGTGAATTCCACGAACACAGATTCCTTAGAATAGTGTGCTGTTATGCTTTCTAGATAAATGTGTTAATAATTTATAATTCCCAGGCAGTTAGAGGGGTGATCAAGAAGAGTTTTCAGGGAAGGACTCCTGGCCCTGATAGATGTCATTATTGCTAATTGAGCATCTGTGTCATTATTTACAGATTGGTTTTTAAAAGTTCTCTCTGGAGTTCCCACGGAGTACAAGCAACTGGTGTGTAGGGTGGTCTGTTATACTCCCAGTATCTAGGAGAGTGGTGTTTTCCTAGGGAGGAAGGCTCAGAAACTAAGACAGAGCAAGAGCTGTGCCTCCTCCTTTGTACTGTTGCTCCTCCAGGGCTGTTGTAACAAAGCCCAGCAGATTGTGCGGCAGAGCCTTTACTGTCTGTGGCTCTGGAGACCCAAAGCCTGAGATCCAGGTCTCAGTAGGTGGGATCCTGTGAGGGAAGTATCTGTTAGGAGCCTCTCTCCATATCTTGTGCAAGCCATGTTCTCCTTGTGCCTAGCCACATCATCTTCCCTTAATGCTTGTCTCTGACATTCCCCTTTTCACAAGAATGCTGGTCATGTTGTATTAGAGATTGCCCTAACAACCCTGTTTTAATTTGATAACTTCTGTAAAGACCCTGTTTCCAAATAAGATACATTCTGCGGTAGTGTGGGGGGGTAGGATTCAGCATATGAATTTGGGAGGGAATGTAATTCCACTCCAAGGTTTGGTGCTGAGATAGTATCTCCTCAGAATCTCAGACATGGACCTGGAAAGGGGCATGAAACTCTCCATATGTTTCAGAATCTGGCCACTACAAAGTTAGCCCAGGAAAGAAGACACTAAATTTCCAGTGTGAGGGTGATGGTATGATTTATCATCCAAACAGGTACCTGGTGAGCAAAAGGTATACTAGCCAGATGACATGTTGGGCCACAGGTATATCATGGGACTGTCCCTTTTCTCTAAACAGAAGTATGCCATTTCAAGAATCCCCAGCTGAGAACAAATCCATCCCCAGGATTGGTGCTGCTGCCTCTAAATGCCTGTCAGTCATGGCATATAACAAGAGCTGGTTTCTGAGCAATGGATGTATGCTCCTCCCTTTCCAAATGTTGTCTCATTTAATAATTTTTCGCAAGGTAAGTCTTATTTCCATTTCATAGATGAGGAAAATGAGGCACCGAGAGAGTTAATGATTCAACAGCAGTCAAAGAGCTACTAGAATGAAAGGCCTGGATTCCCACCCAGGTTTTCCAATACTCAGACTGTTTCTCTCTCCTCTCCTCTCCTCTCCTCTCCTCTCCTCTCCTCTCCTCTCCTCTCCTCTCCTCTCCTCTCCTCTCCTCTCCTCTCCTCTCCTCTCCTCTCCTCTCCTCTCCTCTCCTCTCCTCTCCTCTCCTCTCCTCTCCTCTCCTCTCCCCTCCCCTCCCCTCCCCTCCCCTCCCCTCCCCTCCCCTCCCCTCTCCTCCTCCTCCTCCTCCTCCTCCTCCTCCTCCTCCTCCTCCTCCTCCTTCTTCTTCTTCTTCTTCTTCTTCTTCTTCTTCTCTCTCTCTCTCTCTCTCTCTCTCTCTCTCTCTCTCTCTCTCCTTCTCTGGAGATTCGTTTTGCTTTCTTTTTTTGCAAGCCTTACAGACAGGCCACTCTGGAATGCAGCAAGCTGACCACAGGGGGAACTTTTATGAGTCTGAATTTGCATCTGCTGCAAACAAAGGATAGGCCTGATAAACACGGTGCTGCGAAAGGCTTGTTGGTCTTGTGCTAGTTCTATAACTGCATGTGCCCAGAGCATCCTCAGTGAGGAAAAATATTGTCCTCATACATTTTGTTAAGTTCACTGATATGCTTTCACAGAAAATTCTTACCAAAAAACTGGATAGATTGTGCACGCATGTTGGGTAAACTAACACGGGTTTGGTGAGCTTGTACCCCCCCACCTGAGTCTTTGCCTCTGTTGTCTGCTTGCCACTCTTTTCTCACAATGCATCATTTAAAGCTACTTTTAAGTCTAAGTTCTGGTACAGGATTGCACAGATAGCACTTAGCAGGAGAGATAATTATGCCCTTTGACCCAAGAAACAGGATTAAGTGATTCAATTCACATTTAATCATTTTTATTTCGTTCTGATGCAGAAATCATTTCCTTCAGAATGAAATAAATGATCCAATCTTCCTCCAGGGAAGAGTTAAGGTAAATGCAGTTGCCACATAAAAGCCAAATGGCTCAAGGTAATATTACATATTTTTAAAAGTAGGCAGTTGAAGATGGAAATGAAACTTAATAATAATATTGCAAGCATGCAGTGGGATTTTATTATAAGTTTATTGCAATCATAAATATGGAATTTACATGCTATATATATATATATATATATATATGTTTCAATATTATATTTTATTAAATTAGTTCAGCATTTAGTCATTAATTTGTTGGTGGTATGTTGCTTATATTCCCTTTGCATTACATACTCGACTTCTGAGACCTACAAAATGAATTAAAAATCAATTCTTTACCTTCACAATATGTTCTAAAGCTGAGTTTGTGCATATTCTCAGAGTTTTAACCACTTAGGAGGTTTTTGGCTAAAGCACCTGTGAAAAATTAAATCTGTTCTATAATTTGTGTTCTTGGTGGGAGTGTGTATGTGTGTAAAACTGAGGGTTTGACATGGAAATTAAGCCATAAATGACTTAATAACCCACCTAATGATCCACTAAGAAACCAAACGACTTCCTTTTCTAAATTCCTAAATGAAACTTCTACGACATTCTATCATATTCATTCACCAAGCAAGCCCACATGTTGTCTGTATCTGAACTGCCACTTTCCAAACACAGGCCTGAGCATATCTCGGCTCAGGGAGGCTGCCACCGCACTGCACAGTGGGGAAGCGATCCTGCCCATTTGCCTTTCCCTTGGACCCATCCCTTTTTCCCACTTTTGTCTCTGTGTCTCATCTCCCTCCACATTTCTCCCATATGCACCCTTCCCCCCATATCGTTAAGCATTTAAAAACAGAGTGGCCCCTTATTTTCCTAATTTCCTATTTCCAAAGTCAAGTCAACTTGGTTAGGACAGGGTGTTTCCCCTTGTTTTGGACTGCCCTGGGTCTTCCCGAGTTCACATGAATTTCAGAGTGAGTGTCAGAGACTTATTTTCAGTCGATTCTGATTCTGTTGACTCCATTGATTCTTAAAGTGAATCCTGTTTATGTTAAGTTCCATTTAGTGTAAGCTTATCACATGTGCTTTTAGAAAATGAAAAAAAAAGTTTTGAAAGTATTCAATTTGCAGTATTTATTAAAACACATAATGTTCTTGAAACCACATTATAATATCATTTTATAGTCCAAGACACACAATTGCAGAAACAAAAAGTGTTCCAGTACTTTTTGTAACTAAATTTACTTGGATAATATTCAACATAGATCAAGTTCATAGACAAGAATTGGATCATTATATCCATGAATTAAGCTATGTCTGCACCCATGCTGCATGCTGGGTAATGTTTATTGATAGTCAGTAGTGACTAGAGAATCTTTCTACAAGAGGGTGGGTGGTGGGGGGAGGTATTTTTGTGATGAATATATATATATATAATTTAGAATATATGTTACAAATCAATTAAAGTAGCAGCTTCTATTTCCAGATGCTTTTGTTCACACCTTATTAACCTTGAGAAATGTTGAGGGTCTATATGGAAAAATATTACTCATTTTACTCAGGGAGGTTAGGGATTGATAGAGAACATTTGTGTGTGGGATTCAAGTTCCCTCCCTATATTTAAGCCACCTCTTGGTGTCTGACTAGTGAGAATTAAAGCAATTTAAGAAAACAAAAACCAAACATAAGCATCACATTTTTTACTGGGTCAACTGGTTGGTTCATTCATTACTGATTTTTCTCATCCACACCTCCTGTGGCCTGACAAATATCTTGGAGGTGACGCATTGTAAGCAAAATGTAAGTAGGGGAAGAGGAAGACAATTTAAAACTTGGAAGGGGAAAAAATCATAAAGATGCATGTGAAAGATCATAGGAGTAACATGAATGTAGAAATTCTTCCAGATATTCAGGGGAGACTCTTGACGTGACTGTTTTCTCCTATTCCGCTCATGTCACCATACACAAGGGTGCAATAGGTTTCTTCCTTGCTCCTTGTGGCCACCTCCAGCTCACTGGATCCCCTTCTTCCCTACCTGCCCTAGACTTGCTGTTCAGACCTTCCAACTGTAACGCCCCACCTCCTCCTTGTGACAACTGACCACAGAGCTTTCCTTACTTTCTCTCATGCCTTCAAAATTAAAACTTTTGTTTACTGTCTTTCCACTCAGTTCCTGAATATGTCAGTAGCCATGTGGATATCCTGATGGCCAGCCCTTAAAATCTTCTGATTTTCTTGTTGTCCACCCAACTGTCATCAAGGACCCCATGACCAAATTACCCTTTCTGACACCTGCACCTCTTTCCCAACAGCACCAAGCATGGACTCTGCGTACCTCCTCTCTTTCCAACTTGCTCCTCCGTCTAGAGTTTGGCTCAAAAAATTCTGATCCCTAGGATAAACAATCCATTGATTTTATTACCCTTCCACTGTTTTTCCTTCCTTTATTGTGACTGTTTCTTTCTGTACCCATCTTAGATTCTATGATCTTCTATCATAATCATCACCATCATCACAATGATTAGCTCCACAGTGGGCCTTTTCCTCCTCCTTCTGTTCTTGTACATACCGAGAAAATCCTAACTGCACAAATTCAACCCTGGATCCATGCAGCAGACTGTGGCTGGAAGTAAAAACTAAAAACTGAAACCTACCATTGCTGCCTGGTCTCTCTTTTAAATTCATGGCTGCTGTCCTCACATGGGCTCTCAGCATTGCCAAGCAATCTTGTCCCATGTCCCCTGTCAGTTCACTCCATCACCAGCCTACTGATTATTTTATTCTTTCTTATCTTCCTTAAAACTCTAAAACCTCTTCACTCACCTTCACTCTCATTGATAACCTTATTTTCTGTATCACTGGAAATCGGATCTTCAATTCCTCCACCACATGTACCAATTCACTGGCTCCTACCTGCCTAAACCTTCTGACTGTGCACCCAGTGCCTTAAGTGCCTGTCCTTCACAAGGCCTCCACTGAAGCAGATTTCCCTTCTTTTTCCCTAGACCCTAAATTTTTCCTTTTATGAAAACAGAATCCCATAAAGATATCCATGTTTGTTAAAGTCCTCAACTAAAAAAACAAAAAACAACTCTTTGAATCTACTTTCTTCTCTATTTACTGCTTCTTTTCTTTACTGACAAATTCCTTCAGATAGAGTGACATTAAAGTTTAGTATACCCCCACCCCTGCACACACCAAATATATGTTAGTGGCTAAGGAATCCCAACCAAACTGTAAATCAAAGAGCATATGCCAGGGTCAAGAGGGAAAGGCAGGTAGAAAGCAGGTGCTTCTCAGTCTTTGTCACCCAGGCTCATGAAACTTACTGTCCCTCTCACTTTTCTTCATACATCACAATAATTAATTTTCTTATCCATAAAGATCAAACTTAAAAGGAACTTAAAATTTGGAATCTGGTTTCAGCTTTGCCAGAGCTATTTTGTGAGATATGTACTTTCTTCTTGAACATTGAAACTGTTGGTCACCTTAGTTGGTACTTTACGTGGTGTTAAGTCTTTCAGGGAATTTAATGGAAAAGGATAGGAACATGAGGGACCAGCAGGAAGAGGTGTCAGAATAGAGCTCATTCTGCATTTATTCGAGTCTTCTGTTGGAAAAATTTTCAAACTTTTTAGATCAGACTGAATGTATTCCTTTAAGTAGAGCCTGGATGACCATAAGTCACATGAAGAATATTTATTTGCTTTGCTTACAGCTTTCTTTAAGCTTGGCAGCTAAAATGAAATCCTGCTTTCATACCATGTTTTATGATGTTTCTTGAAAGAATATTTTAAAACTGAATGCCACCCACCTTGATGTAACAAGGGGCCCAAACAGAAGGGGGAAAAAAGTCAAAGTCAAATTCCATAAATAAATGAAATAAATTGGAAAGTCAAAGATAACTCACTAACCAAAGAACAAACAAACAAACAAACAAAAACCCTTGCACAGTTGAATTTTCTAGAGCAACAGGTAATGAATTAACAACTCTGAAGAAGGATATGCCACAGAATTGATTCAGACTTTGTTTCTATTCTCACCAGAAAAGCTCACATTAAAAGAGCTTTATGTCTCTTAGATATTTTGTCTCTATGGTTATAATGTTTCACAATGTAACAGAACACCTGATTGATTCAGGAGTCCAGAAATTTACATACTTCAGTAGTCAAGAGACACAGAATGCTGTTGAAATAGAATCTTTCTTAGAACAACTATTGGGGACAAAGTTTTCTTGAAAAACGCTTGCAAGTCCCACTGATTTTGTATTTTATGTGTATATGACTTCTGTATTTAGTTATTCATTTTTTTCCCATAAAAATTCAGCATCAAAGTCATTCCTTGAGGCCATGTATAAAAATGTGAAAACCAAGTCATACAAGAATAAACAAAAGCCATGTGTTATGTGAGTGAGCTGTTTGAGGCATGATTAGGAGATGCTGCCTTAGAAGTCTTCCTAAAGACAGAGCTAAAAAGTGACCCAAATATCATCATTTCCGAAAACTCCAATTGTTTTGATTTATTGGGAAAAAAAAAAAACCCAACCCTGATGCTCTAAATGTTCTTAAGCTCACCTTTTCCTGATCTCTCTTCCTGAAGAATACTTCGCTGGTAAGAAGGAACAATAGTTATTTTGATTTCTTTCTTTGTGTTTTTCTTCAGTCAGTGCCAGTCCCTTCCTCCTTCTTTTTGGCACTTCTTGAGTCAGCAAAAGCCTTTCAAAGCCCTCCCTGAGCTGGAGCCTTACAGCTAGCAGAGGCCAGAGTTCTGGCAAGAATTCAGTTCTTATCATTCAAAGTCACCCTTGTTTCTTCTCTGTAGGGGACAGGAAAGGGAAGATGATTTCATGCATTGCTTGCAGCCAAGTCATTTTGTATCTGTTCAAATAAGATATTTTCCATAAGTCTCTATCTATAAAACTTTATGTAAATCTTGAAAAAAGCATTTCTGCAGAAACTGGGTTTCCTGAACATTGCTTTGTATAATTCATTGACTGGCTGGGTAGAAACCTTTCATCCAACATAAAAATATCTTTTATTAACATATTTGAGCCAAAGGTAAAATGGAGAAAAATGTATTTGTAAATTTCCATCCTAAATCTGTTCAAGCCATCTTATTTTGATGAAATGTTTTATATGTACAAAATGGTGTAAGGTAATATAACCACCATGTTTCCAATGCTCTGTTAAGAAATAACACACACTAAACCAAAGAAATCTCCTATTTACCCTCCTCAGATCAATGTCACTTTGTACCTAACCCAGAAGTAACTATTGTCCAAACTTCTGCTGATCCTCCCTACTGTGACTATTCAAATACTGAATCTTCAAACCAAATTTCATGATCAAAGCTAAAGAACACATAGCCACAGAACAAGAATTTATAGAAACTATGTGTATACAGTTGTAAAGTAGCCTCTCTTACCACTCTAAAATTCCACAGCTCTGTAACATGGAAAATGCAATGAATCAGCTAATTTGTTTTCATAAAAAATCCCATGACAAGTTTAAAATCCAATTCGATTTTTTCTGATTTCTTTGTTTTAATTATTGACATTCATTCCCATCCTTCATATTCTTATATTGATTGAATACATTATTCCTGGGAAGTTTCAGAAGTTATAAAATTACCATATTCTTCTGGAGATAACTTTTGATTTCTTCTGATCTTTTATTGATACATATTTATATGACACAGTTCTCACAGTAAAACAAAGAGCAAAACACATTGAACATTAGAGACCTGTGAGCTTGTGAATCCCATTAGCACCGTAAGTCACCTGCAGAATTAGTCTTTGACTTTGGTTTTTCCATCTGAGGCTTCAGAGAGTGACAGTGCAGAGATGGCAGCTGTCCTTGGACTTTTCCAACAGTTCCCCTTTGTTGTCTCAGCCAAGCAGCTGGACTTGCCTGGAACCCCAGATTCACTTGAAGGTCTGACTTGTCCACCCGCAGAAGTGCTTTGAGAAACCCGATTAGTGACTTTTTCTCTGATGCACCAACGCCCCTCTTTTGAAAAGCATAGTTGTTAGCTTAACCAACCTGACATAGACCTAAAGTTTTCTAGTCCTTCACTCAGACTTGGAGTTGGCAGTGTAAAGACTTGCATTGATTTTCTTTCTCCACAAAACCCCCAACTTAATGTAGCCTCCCTTTTCATTAAAATGTCATAGTGGCAGCAACTCCTTGTTCATTCAAAACCTCGTATTCTCTCAGTGTTTGATTATAATTGATGAAAGATGATGACTTAAGTATAACTATTTTGCAGTATCATACCATAGACAGTGAGTGTCTTCATCTACTGGGCGTGGAGTCACAAATGCCTTTAAATCTAATTTAATCAGATTAACATTTCCAGATTCCCATCCTGATAGTTCTGTTCCCTGGAGCCAGTTCTGGAAGCCATAACTATTTGTCAGGATTGAATTGAGGAAACAGAAGCACCATGAATATTTTGGAGTAAGGAATTTATATAAAATTTTGGCCTACACAATTGTAGGACAAGCTGGAGACATTAGGGTCCAAAGGAAGGAATTGGAGGATCAAAGAAAATTCACTAAGCAATCCTCCTAAAGCCACCACAGCCAGAGGCCAGATGTGAGCACAAAGCAGAGCCAGCAAAAAATAGGAAGGACAGTGTCCGCATCTGTGGCTGAGCCTGCAGTCACCACTGGCCATGAGGCCAGCTGACAAAGAGCTGGGTTATAGAATGGGGGAGAGGAAGCTGGAACCCCCAGCATCTCAGCATCTGTGTCCTGCTGCAGGGAACCACAGTGACTCTCAAACAGTGATGGCTGGTTCCTCACATCTGCCATCTGAAACTTGTGCCAATTTCTCTTTTGGTCATTTTCAACCTTGAACCACATAGGAAAGAGGACGTTAGGAAATAAGAGTTCTAGCTTGTCTGAGTTGATAACAAAACACCACACTACATTGTCTTATCTTCATTTCCTGACTTCAATTGCTGACTTAGAATCTATCCCGAGGATTCTGACCTTCTCATTCATCTTTGTTTTGAGCTTTACTACTATTTTTTTTCCTTCGTATACTGTCCCCATATATCTGAGTTAGGTCTATTGTTTGTTTTTATACCAGAGTTAGGTTTGTTTTTATTTATTACTTCGTTCAAAAAATACCAGTCTTTCCTATTTTAATGTATATTCTTCCCAGTATTTAAAATTAGCCTTTATGGGGTTTTTATAAGGTTTGTGGCTGCCAGATTTTTTAAAAGCACATTTTCTACATTATGAATTCTTTCCTCTCAAAATATAAGCTACAACTCACCTTCCCAGCCTCCAGTGGTCTAAGTATTTCAAATCAGACTTACCCTAGTATTAAAATTTTGGAAGCAGCAATAGCATAAGGCCCAGCAGATATGTTCTGTACCAGGCATGCGCAGGGAGAGAAGTAGTACCTGTTCCTCATCCCAGGCTTAGAGATGTTGGGGGCATACCCATAAGCTCCTGATACTTTATGGGTAATTCCCAGATGCAGAGTCTCCAAGATGATTCCAGGGATCTCCTGAAGCTTCAGTGAGCTATGTACTATTCTTTGGTACAGCACTTCTCAAACTTCACTGTATATATGAAGTAGGTCTAGAATGGGACCTGGGAGTCTGTATTTCTAACAAGCCCCCGGGTAACGGGAAAACCTCTGGACTAATTGATACAGGCCTTCTTCTGTTTTCAGCTTTGCTACTTTCTTGCCATCAGTGTTGAGGCCAGAGTAGTGAATGATACATCAGAACCCCAACTGGTCAAGTCTGGTGCTGGTGGTAGGAGTTCCTCTTGGAGGTCTGGGTGCCCGAATGTGTCCATAGCTTTAACTTCAGTGAATTTCTTTTATTTGTTTGTTTATTTATTTATTTTAGTTTTCCGTGGACATAACATCTTTATTTTATTTGTATGTGGTGCTGAGGATCAAACCCAGCGCCCGCCCATGCCCGGGGAAGGCATTACCGCTTGGGCCACATCCCCAGCCCACTTCTGTGAATTTCTAACTGCAAAGAGGTCAAGTGTGACTATTTTTTCCTCTCTTCTTTGGGGGAAGGGGAATTTCTTGCACAATTTTGCTTATTTCATAACCATCTAATTATGATAGGCGAAGTCAGATTATTTTATAGCTTCTAGCCCCATCTGTGCATCATTGTTCTTACATTTTTATGTCTATCTTGAAACTTACCTTGGAACTCCAGATTTGTAGATTCAGTTTTCAATTTAACATCTCTTACTTGGGCATCTCATTATTTTAGATGTCACACAAACCAAGCTGATCTTATTTTCTCCAAATGCTTCAGTCATGATTGTTCACATCTCGGGTAATGAAAAATTCATCATTTGGTCTGCTCATGGCCAAACCTCAGAGTCTTTCAGACGCCTTCCTTTGCAATGCACGTCTAGTTCCTACCCGACTTGTCTGTTCTCACTGTGGCCTAAACCAGTGTTATCATCTTCTGTCTGTACTGTAAGCCTTCTCAAGCTTCCATCCTTTTCTCGTTGGTTTTTCTGTGGCACATCAGCCAAAGTTTTGTGGATAAAGCACATTGTTCAAGCCATTCCTTTCTGCAAAATATCTCAGTGACCCTTGCAAGACCCGCCCCCCCACCGCCACAGTTTAGTCCTTTGTCAACATTTGGCTTTATCTTCTACTGCGTTGACCCTTTCTGCATTTAGCTCTTTCTCAAACACACTGGTTATAGGCTAACCTCAGGATCTTTGCATTGCTTATTTCCTCTATCTGAATTGTCCCCCTAGTTAGTCACACAGTTTGCTACCACACTACCTTTGAGTTTTACACAAATGTCAGTCTTCTCAGGAGGTCTTTCCTGGCTATCCTCTCTAAAATCCCATTCCTTTACTGATCTTTGCTGTCCCCTTTCTCTGCTCTAGTTGTTTTCCTTATACTTAATACCATCCACCACATTATATATTTTATTTGCTTTGTATATTATGTATTTTTCTCACAAGTTGGTAAGCTCCACAAGGGAGACATTTGACTGTTTTCTTTACTATTCTATCCACAGTGTTTAGAAACATGACTGGCACATAGTAGGTGCTTGCTGAATATTCCTTTCTTTATTCTTCCTTCATTCCCTCATTTTCTCCTTCCTTCCTCCCTCCCTCCCTCCCTCTCCCCCCTTTCTTTCTTCCTTTCCTAGTTCTGGGAATTAAAACCAGGCCTTGCACATGTTAGACAAGCACTCCACCTCTGAGCCACGTCCTCAGCCCTGAGTGCTTGTTGAATGTGTGAACCAACAGGAGAGAAGATGGATGGTTTAGCCCCACCAGCCAAGAAATGAGTTTCAGGCCTGCCAGGAAGATACAGTCATGAAGTAGTAGCCTTCAGTTCTTTGGGTAAGATGATGTTGTACAGAGTATTTCTTTACAGTAACAATTACTCAGAATTAGGAAATATTGGGTATAAGATATATAGAACATATTTTTGCTCCTAAAAATCTATAAGTTAAATAAAGAAGGAGAACATCTCTATAAATACATGTAATACAAAGTGAGAATTATTGGACAGGGTCTTTCAAGAATGAACTTTAAGGAAGTGATTAGTTTTAACATACACATGAACATACCAAGGTGCAGGAGTCACTTTTAAAGTCTTTAAGTGAGATGATGAGCCTAAATGTGGCCTGATTTAGTAAGTGATAGCCATTGTAAGTAATAGCATGTCTTTCTAAGGCCACCATCAGAAATAGAAGAGAAACTGAGTGAAAAAAGATGCCTATCTCAGAATTAGCATGAAACTACTATCATTTTTTGATTAATTAATATGGGTTATTATGTAAAATTGGGAAGCTGAGAAATGTAAAAAGTATCAAATCAATAAACTGACACTCACTGATAATTCTACTCTCCAAGTTCACTAATTTTGATGCATATAGAATCAACTGTGTAGTATATCCTATCTTCTCCTTTTTGTAATTATTTTGTCCAAAACATTTCCTTTTATTAGTAAACATTTTAAACATAATTACAAGTACCAGAAAAATGCTTCACTTCAATATATTTAATCATTCTTTAATTGTTAAATATTTTCACCATTTTCTTTATTTAAAATCATAAATAACTCCAGCCACTTTCTTATTATTTCTTTAAAATGGATTCCACAAAAATTACTTTATCAGTCAAAAGTATCGTCATGTGTAAATTCAAAAACACACTTTTGTGTATATATAATCTAGAAAGGCTTTACAAATTAACTTAGTAAGTGAATACAAAAATAAATAGAAGTGGACATTTTTTTTAACCAGCTGAATAATTAGAAAAAAGCACATTTACCATGTTAGAGTGTACACACTCTCAATTCTGTATTTCACGTTGACTGGATTGGTATCCAGCATTCTTGGCTTCAAGCAACAATTTTGCACTATTAGGAAGGACTCGGAGGTGGTACATTGTATACTTGGGAGTATGGTTAGGATTGTCCACCTGGTTTATGCTTGTCTCTGGGAGGATTTCTCTTAGATGATGTAATGAATTAAAAATGTTTTCTCTGATTCAATGCTCTGGTCTACTGCAAACCACTTATAGTATAATGAGAGAGCATTGCACCCCCTGCTGCCTCTGGGTGCAAGCAAGCTTGGGAAGCCTCATAATACCAGGGAAAGCCAGCTCCTACATCATGGGATTAAGTTCTTCCCATCTTCAAAAACATTTGCCAGCAGTAACCTTTTGGCCTTCATGCCATCACTGTGAGGCAACACAGTAGTTAGGAAAAACTAATGATCTTAAGATCCTTTTAAAATAAAAATGCTATTTAAATGCTGCACATCAAATCATAAAAAGCAGATAAATATCGTTGTCTTCATTTTATAGACTGGGGAAGTAGGTCACAGGTATGAAGTTATTACTCACTGGGGACAATATAACCAAGGGTACAGATTTCATAATTAGAACTTGGGCATCCTCCAGTCTAAGAGGCTGTGCTGAGATTTGAATCAAGCTTTTCTGGCAATAGTATCAGGCATTGAGAACCATTGGGAATTGAAAACTACTAGAAAAGATCTTTGGCTTAAAAGCAAAATATTCACAGTTCATTCTGAAATAATCTTTATACTTTCAGAAATAAAACAGTAAATTGCAGTTGAATCCATCGTGTGTTCTTACCATGGTAGAGTTCTCTCCTCTGAGCTCCTTTTGCACATTATTTATATACTTACTTTATAGTGCCTCTTGTCTGTATTGTTATTTTTTTCCATTTGTGTCCTTCACTAAAAACATCCTTCAGATCATGTGTTGTGTGTTATTTTTTGCATCTTTAGTGCCTGTTATATTTTTTAGTACATTGTAGGTGTTAAGTAAAGTCTCACTGATTGTACAATAAAAGAATAAATAGAAATATGGTAGAGTTATTAAACTAACTGATTTCAAAATATATTACAAAGTTATAATAATCAAAACATTATGGTACTGGCATAAAAGCAGATTCATTGATCAACTGAATAGAATATAGTACAGAAATAACCAATGTATTCACAGTCAGTTGATTTTCAATAATCCTGCCAAGACATTTGCAGGGAAATGGATGGCATTAGAGAAGATTATGCTAAGTGAAGTTAGCCAATCCCCCCAAAACAAATGCCAAATGTCTTCTCTGATATAAGGGGGGTGACTCAAAATGGGGTTGGAAGGGAGAGCAAGGGAGGAAGATTACCTCTAGATAGGGAATAGGGGTAGAAGGGAAAGGGAGGGAGAAGGGGAATAGCAAGGATGGTGAAAGGAGACCCTCATCACTATACAAAATACATGTATGAAGATGTGAATTTGGTGTCAACATACCTTATATATAATCAGAGATATGATAAATTATTGTATAATGGTGTATTAAGAATTGTAATGCAAAAATAAATAAATAAAAAATAAATAGAGTAAAATAAAATAATCCTGCCAAGAACACACAATGGAGAAATGACAGTTTCTATAATAAATAGTATTAGGAAAAATGAATATCCATGTGAAAAATAAAATTGAACCCATATTTCACATCATATGCAAAGTTCAACTCAAAATGATTGAACACTTATGCATAAGACCTGAAAATATAAAACTACTTGAATAAAACATAAGAGAAAACTTCTACAACTTTGGTCTGGGCAATGGTTTTTTGGATATGATCTTGAAAGCACAAGCAACAAAAGCAAACATAGACAAATGGAATTGTGTCAAACTGAAAAGCTTCTGTATAGCCAAGGGAGTAGTTAAGAAGGTGAAGAGACAACCCATATACTGGGAGATGATATTTTTAAACCATAAATCTGATAAGAGGTCATTACCCAAAATACATGAGGAACTCAAACAACTCAATAGCAAGATGACAACCCAATTTTAAAAACTAGGCAAAGAACTTGAATAGATATTTCTCAAAAGAAAGCATAGAAATGCACAACAGATATATATGATTCAACATCACTAATCACCAGAAAAAAATGCAAATTAAATCCACAATGTTATGTTACCTTATACTTGTTTGAATGGTTATTATTAAAGAGACAAATGGAAACATGTATTGGTGACCAAATGAAGATGACGACACTTTTATATTCTTACTCTATATAAATTAGCCCGGCCATTATGGAAAACAGTAAGGATGTTCCTTTAAAAATTAAAAATGGAACCACTATATGATCCAGAAATCCTACTTCTAAGTACATTTCCAAAGAAATTGCAATTAGATTGTTGAAGAGATACCTGCACTCCCATGTTTATTGCAGCACTATTCACAACTGCCAAGAAATGGAAACAGCCTAAGTAGTCCTTAGCAGATGAATGAATAAAGAAACTATGGTAAATATACACAACAGAATATTATTTAACCTTTAAAAAAGAAGCACATTTTCATACAACAAATAGATGACTAAAGAAAAAATATTCCAGAGGTTTTCAATAGAAAGTTCAAATCAGAATCAATTGTAAAGCTTTTAAAAATACAGTGTCTAACCAATCTGGCCTTCCAGTTTATAAGTCACAGGTATCTTTTCATAGGGTTCCACAATGGATCCCAATATTCATTACTGATGGAGAATGTTCAGTCTATTTCTAAAAGCTTTCTTCTGCTATCTTATGAAGGTTCTTAAATCCCTATTGTCACTCCATGGAAAGACAGAGATAACAGGAATCCTTTGGCATTGTATATTTAATTGTATATTGACAAAAGGGTGAGAAAGTCACCATGTGCCACACACTGTCCTAGCTGCTCACACAGATCATCCTGTCAGTCTTCACAATGATCCTGTAAAATAGATGCTGTTATAATATTCTTTTTTAAATTTAAAGATGGTAATGTTGGGTCTTCATATTTCAAGTTAAATGTTAAATCTATTATTACTCTATTATAGATTTCATCTTGCACCCAAGAAAATTGTATACAAATATATCTCATCTTTACTTCTGCTATCTTATGAAGGTTCTTAAATTCTTACCACATTGTTGTCCTTTTTTTCCAGTAAATACTCAGCTTATTTTTATTATATTTCATTTTTTTGCCATGTCCTATCCTTCCTGTCTGGCAGAAGGCAGAACTCATCTTGCTCTTTCCCTTTCTTTGGTTTCTTTCTCTCTCTCTGTTTCTCCCTTTCTCTTTCCAACTCTTCTTTTCCTTCTTGCTTCTCTCCTCTCTTTCTCTTAAATGAAGGTTTAAGAAATGGTAAGAAGAGCATGTAAGAAGACAGCTATCTTTTCAGTTGGTTGTTACTCATACTTCCCAAGGAAAGGATTCATGTCATGTCACTGAAGGCCACATGGGGAAACACCCAGGGTCAGTCAGGAGGCAGAGGTAGCAGTGGGAAAGCATGGGCTACAGCCTTTGTTGAGGTTTCCACAGGAAGGAAGAGGATGAGAAGGGTAAGGAGGCTTAGGATGGTCTAGTTTGAGTAATTCTAGTAGGTTCTGGGATATGGGAGTGATCTCTAGTTAACTGGTTCCTGGTCCAAAGGTGACTTAGGGTAGGAGGATAGTATTCTGGACTGCAGAGAACTTATGAAAGGAGGGGAATGTGGATCTTGTTTTGTTGTTTTGGATGAACTTGTTGTTTTGTCAATCAAAGTCTTGTTCCAGTCAAGGTTTTTGTTATATCTAAGAAATAGCTCACCTTGGGAAGGGGCAGTCCCTCCTTAGGTCCTCAAGGTCCTATGATATCAAAAAATCATAAAATATTGAAAACTTTAAAAATATGACAATACTCACTTCCTTGTTTTTCTTCATATTCATCTATCAAAATTATAGTCACTGTAGAATGCATTTCAATATATTGCTTATTTAGGATCTATAACAACAAAAGACAAAGCTATAAGAATATATTCTAGAACATGCATAGCATATTTGAAACTTAATGTCTTTGTAAAACTGCTTTTTATTTCACATTTTTAAATTGGTTCATTATAGTTGTATATAATGATGGGATTTGTTGTTACATATTCTTACATGCACATAATATAACAATATAAATCTGACCAATAGCATTCTTTAAAACTATATTTTTTTAAAATGAAATTTTTTTTTTTAAATATTTATTTATTTATTTAGTTCTCGGCGGACACAACATCTTTGTTGGTATGTGGTGCTGAGAATCGAACCCGGGCCGCACGCATGCCAGGCGAGCGCGCTACCACTTGAGCCACATCCCCAGCCCTCTTAAAATGAAATTTTTCAAGTTGGAAATTAATGATTAACTTGAAAAAGAGTTAAATTTGTATTTCACTATTGTAAGAAATGTGAAAAGAAAGAAAACCCATAACTGAGTCAATGGAAGCAAAAAGGCACAGACGCAGAGCCTGGACCTTTGTCCTTAAATACAAAGGAGATGTCCAGTTTGTTCTTTTGAGTTCAGAAAGACTTTTTTTTTTTTTTTTAATGAGAACAGGCACGTGGATTCAAGTGCCCAGGAGCAATAACTACAGAGAAGCTTTTTATCTTAATGTGCCTGCCTTACCAACAATGACCTCAGGACAATTTATGATTCAGCAACAGATTTTGGGGTGATAACATAGCATGTAATTAAAGGAAGAGGTCTAGGTTTCAATCTGTTGAAAAACCCTCGAATAATGTTCATCCAGTATGAGGCAAATATATCTAAGTGTCAACTTTCTGTTCACTGAAAATGAATAATGAGTAACAAGAAGTTGAATCCACTGAGAAAATAAAAATTATTCCATGCTTTTCCTGAGTAAATCATAAATATGATATACTGACTGGATTTTTTTTCTCCTTACTATGTATTTTTATTCCAGGTCAAAAAGAATTCAGGAGGAAATATCCATGATTGAAATAACAGATGCTTTTAAAAGAGGATTAAAGATAAGAAACATACTCTATATGAAATGAAGGATTACTGAAGAACAGGGTGACTAATTTTAGAAAAGCTTCATGTAGTCCTACCTCTGAGATCCTTAGGAAATAACCCTTGCTCATTTAAGCAAGCTGCACCTTCCCAATAACATTGATATTGTTCTTGAAGGACTGAAAAGATATTTTAAGTAAAACCGTAGTAAATGACATTCCTACGACCTTCGGCACACTTGTCACTTCATTTAATGCTTGGAACAATTGTGTAATCAGGTTATTGTTTTTATTTTACAGATGATGGAAGGGAGGGTCAAAGGTTTACATGACAACTCAAGGATAGTATAAATAGCTTAATTATAATTGGCTAAACTAGGGTTCAAGTTCATGTCTTGTTGATTATGTATTATGCTCTTTCAATTACAACATCCTGCCTCCTTGCCCACTGGAGGTACAGGGATAGATGGGTGTTGAAATATACTGAGTTGAAATTCAAATTTTGAAGGCATTCCCAGAGTATACAGAGGTTTATTTTCTTTAGCAATCTTTTCCTTTTGAACTTTAAATAGGCATGGCATATGAAGAAAAAGTGGACTTGGCCCCTCAAACATCGGTAATTTATATATATATATATATATATATATATATATATATATATATATATATATATATATAATAGAACTAAGATGAAGGGATTCTACTTTCCTTAGTTCATTAAAAGACATACACACACACACACACACACAAAACCACACACACACACACAAAAAAAAAAAAAAAAGGCAAAATAAAACAACAACAAAAAAACCCAACCCTGCATTCTTTACCTTCGGGTGTCTAGCCTGCCTGCAGCTATTTTGGGGAATACATCAGAGCCACTGTTTTCTCTTTCCCTTTCTACCACTTCTGCCCCAATAAAAGTCTCACCATCAAAAGTACATGGAAAGGAAGAAAGGGAAGGAAAAGAAAGGACAAGACCCAGGTTACCTGTCTTTGAGGACAGAGATCACTTTCGCTGCCATGGGATTGGAAGATATGCTCAGTGGGGTAGCCAGCCTCACAGATCTCCTGGGACACTTCCCAAGTGGTTCAAACTCTGACTATGGTTCCAGTGATCTCCCTCAGGTGGGACAAACCCAACTCCCAGTCTTACAGCTGCCATTATCCAATGGCAGCTTCTCTTTACCCATTATTTCCTCTCCTTAGAAGTGATCCTTGTGGAGGACATAGATGAGGGAGTATCAGAGAGTTCTTGAGACTGAAATACCAGAGAAGTTCGTTTGTCCTAGAAAATATCTCCTGTGCACAAATTATTTCCTTGGTTAGATCATTGCCTTTGACAGAAACATATGTGGCACAGAGAAGAACAGTTTATACATTTTTCTCTCATCATCAAAATCATCAGGGTATTTCTCACAAGCCATGTTTATGATTGCTGAACCTGACATTGCTGACTTTTCTGGTGTAGATTAGTGACTTGAGGTTATAACTGCAAGTCAAGGAGGCTATCTTGTTTCTGGAGTGTTCAAACTGCAGCTCATGTGAACATTTTCCTTATGATCTGTTGCAAATTGCTATGCATAGCTGTGAAATTCTTTGGTCTCCTCTTTGGAGAGAGCCTGGAGAAAGATACAGTAGGAGGTGGCAAATTAGAAGACCAATCCTTCTTGTCTCCTAGCCATAATAAACCTTACATTTTCTCCTGCATAGAGATTCATTCAAAGAGGAGCAGATCCTCACTATGCTCGCTTCTTAAATTTGATGATTCGGTGACTGCAGTATTATTCTTCTGTCAAAATCACAGTTGGATAGCTGGGCTAAATGAACCTACTCTTGATTGTGTATGAACTTCAATCCTTCTTGAATTTAGAAAAAAAATGCTATTCTAACATGCTTCAAAGATACTCTAATAAAGCTAATGGCAGATGAACTCCCCAAAGGTCAAGGGCAGCAGCTTAATGCAGAGGGTGAACACCATTGGGATTTAACTGAAGCAAATGCATCTCAGGCTGTTTTTGGCTAAACATCCCTATGAAGCACTAAAATGAATGGCCTCTGGGTTTTATGCCCCGAGGATGAGATGCAGCTTACTATCTAAAAAAAGAAAAAAAGAATTGAGTAGTTTTTTTTTTTTTTTTTTTTCTCAATTTGGCCAAAGGGGAGAGAAGTACTCATAGGAACCTAAATTGAAAACTAATTTGTTTTGCTGATATCTGTGGCAGGGAGGAGAGTAAGTTCAGGGTAAAAGAGGAATTTCATTAAACATTTGTCTCCCTGAATAGTAAAGTCCAGTGGTTAAAAGAGCTCTTTACATCTAGTTTGCCATTGGACTACACCAAGTAGTTTCCCAAGACAGGCTACTTACACAGGAGTCACTGTAAGGGAATTGCCATGTTTGGATTCGTGGCCTACATGGCATTCATTATTTCACACCTGATATCACTTCCAGCATTGGCTGTGTTTCATACTGCACCTGGCACATATAATTTGAAAGTTTTCCCTTTAATTATACTAATTGCATAACTTCAGTTTTAAGACAAGTACATTAAATACACTAGTTTGTCAACTAGAAGTTTTAATGGTTAGATGTATATGGAACTTTATAGCAAAAAGATTGAGAACAAGCAAGTCAGAGTAGTGGTAGGATATGTGGGAGTGATAAAACCAATATAGTCACCTCTGATTAAACACGAAGAAACAATTCTCTTCAATAGTGCTGAGTAGATAGTCCACTGGAGTGAGGCCTGCTTGCTTAGAACACCAAATTATGAGTGCAACTTCTTAGGTGAAACAAAGTTGGTTAAGATGGTATTCTCATCAAGCTTGTTCAAACTTGTTCAAATCACCAAAGGAAATTAATAAAGTCACATTGCATTTCCAATCTGTCCTCAACATGTCAACAAATTGTAAGAGTTAAAAATTGGCAATTTCTTAAACATTACATAACTTAAGTATATATATATATATATATATATATATATATATATATATATATATATATGTATTGAAACATCACATGGCACTTCATTTGTGTTAGTGAGCTTTTCATCACTGTGACCAAAATACCCAACAAGAGCAACTTCGAGGAAAGGAAGTTTATTTTGGCTCATGGTTCCAGAGGTTCAGTCTATGGATGGTTGAGTTTACTATTTAGAGTCTGAGATGAAGTGGAGCATAATGATTGAAGGGCCCCATGGGGAAAAGCTGCTCCTCTCATGGCAGCCAGAAAGCAGAGAGAGGAGGGAGAAGAGGGGAAGGGGGCAAGAGAAAATGAAGCCTTCCAGGATACGCCCCCAGTGAACCACCTTCTCCAGCCACACAGACTGATTAGGCTACAGCTCTCACTACCCAATCACTTTACCTCCAAACATTCCTGCATTAACACAAGAGCTTTGGGGGCCACCTCATATTCAAATTATAACACCATTAGTATGTTTAAATAGTTACCTTTTTATCAGTTAAAATAAATTTATTTGGTAATAAAAATTGGAACTTACCATATGACAGTTAAGAATGAGATTATGATCAAAAGTTTGCAAGACCAATAGAGAACAGTACATGCAACTGGATATCAATTGTTGCAATTAGCCATCAGGTTGGATAAATAAACAAGTTATATATAAAATACATATGGAAATTTGTATTTAAATTAATTATGTTTAAATACAAATGTTATTACTCAGAAGAATGAGATTCTTTATCTCATTCGGAGCTTGATACATTTTGCTGAATGGTGTCTTTCGGTAGGAGAGTGTGGGTTTTCTAGGAACCCACTGCTCAGAGCCATCCCTTTTGTTTCCCAAAATAGTGTTGATCAGGTTTAAGTCACATAAGCTAAAAGTGGGGACACTAAATTTCTTCATACTCTTAGCTCTTGGACTAAATATTCATATTTCCTTAAATTAGTAACCCAAGATGAAAGATGGTGGGCAAGAGCTTTGGTAAGCAAATATTCTTGCTACACAACAGAGGCTATGGTTAACTAGAAAGGTGGAGTGCAGAATGTTTCCTAAAACCATAACTTTCTCAATGATTATAGCTCTTTATGGCAAAATATTCAGGGTTGAAATTACTAAAACCCACAGTAACAGGTGTTCTGAATGATGATCTATGGTATAATTAGAGATTCTGAAGAACACTATGAGTTAATTGAAAGAGACTATATGGTTAATCATGGGATGATTTATTAAAAATTAAAAATAGACTGACAAGCTATAAAAAGCCCTATTTCTCAAATCTCTATTTTGACTAAACATAAAGCAGAAATATGTGACTACTTTGATTAAAAAATGTAAACAATTTAGTTATGTCTTTAAAATGCTATGTAATTATCTCACTTTTTATGATATTATACCTCATTATTTACATAATATGCAGGTTGTTTCTAAGGTTCCTAAACCCATGCTGAGCAGACAGATTATAGGGATAAGTAGTAGGACAGTGCTTTAAATTCCATTTGGATTAAAGGATTCAGAATGTACAATGAAATAGAGTCAGCCATCTCCTCTTGATAATTGTAACCACTTTGGATATTCACATTTAAACTACTATAATCTTTGTGTTTCTATCAATAACTTTGTAGTTACCTCTTTGATTTCTTCAATTTCTGCAAACAACTGACCTAAAACTCTATAATTATGAAAATTATTTTAGTAGGTACTGGAGTGACAAGTTAAAACAAGAATCACTTAGGAGTAAGATCTCATTTGAATACTGGTATGTGTGGTCAAGGATCCCATACTATTGATAATGGTGGAATTGAAAGAGTGAGGCTGGAAAGAATTTTAGAGATAGCATATTGTACCTCTTTATTTTACAAATAATAAAATTGAGACCCATTGAGGTTAAGTGACTGCTATGATCTGAATGTGTCCCCCCAAATTCATGTCCTGAAACATAGTGTTCCGTGTAATAATATTAAAAAGTGGGGGGGGGGGCTTTGGAAGATGATTAAGCCCTGAAGGTTAAAGAGTGAGGAAAGATTTGAGGGAGTGGGTCCTCTGTTCTGCTCCTCTGTCATGTAAAGACACAGTTCAAAGCAGAAAGCAATCTTCCCCCAACACTGAATGGGTCTGTGCCTTGACCTTGACTTCCAGTTTCTAGAACTACAAACATTTATGTCATTTACAAATTATCCAGTCTCAGGTATTTTGGTATAATTTGCATCACAAATGGACTAAGACTGAACCTACAGGAGAGACACAGACAAAATAATGTGGGTTTCAAGAAGTAGGACACATCCTATTCAGTAGCAGCAATGATAATGACTTTGTGAAAAAAAGTGACCTCTATTTGTGGAAACAAGCTTTTGGGGTTGTGAGGATTAGGAACAATGAGTACCATGTGTGCAGTATTTGAAAAAGCACATACAAAATGCGCCTGTCTCTTATGCATTTTCTATGACATGAACATCTCTCTGGTCATCTCTTGTCATGTAACCACTGTGTGTGTGTGTGTTTGTGTGTGTGTGTGTGTGTGTGTGTGTGTGTAAGGAGGGGTGGACTTATAGCAGGATATAATAGGAAAGAAAGCATTACTCTTTAGTATCTTGCATCCAAAATAAAATTTTGTGGTAGTATTGTAAATTTTGTAGATTTAAAAGACAGATTTAGAGATGAAGATTAAATATTACTTTATCTCTCATTTTAGCATATCAAAAAGTAGAAGTGGCTGAATTGGGATATTATATAAAGGAAGTCCTGTCCAACCAGGAAGAGCCCCTGCTTTGATTCTAGGGGCTATGGGAGGAGGAAGAAGATGAGGGAAAAAGGAGAACAAGGAATAGAGATGTTTTTATTTTAATTTTTAATTTATTCTTTTTAGTCACACATGACAGTAGAATGTATTTTGGTATATTATATAGACAAAGAGGAAGATGGGCGTGGATGCTATTAACTACATGCCATTCTTGTGGTTGAACAGGATATGCAGTTACACTGGTCGTGTATATGAGCATAGGAAAGTTCTGTCCAATTCATTCTACTGTCTTTCCTATTCCCATTCCCTCACCCTTCCCTTCATTCCCTTTTGTCTAATCTAAAGTACTTCTAGGAATAGAAATTCTTGAGGTGACAGCCTCCTCCCTGGATACAGGAGACTCTAGGTCTCTCTTGGAGGCAGTCTAAGGGGGTAGGGCAGGTAGTGTTCTCCCAAAGCAGTTCCATCTTTGTAGCTTATTTAGGTAGATGAGAGACAGAGTGCACAATTTCTGAGCTGTGCTTTAATTCCTGTATACTGTGGAATCAAACCAGAATATTTCAGAGGCCCACAAAGGTATCACAGAAAACAGCTCAGTGGAGAGCCAGTGTGGCCCTGCCACTGCATAGTCACAGTAAAGGGCATGGTGACTCTACAGCAGGAACTGCAAATGGACATGTCAAGCCAATGGTCAGTGAGGAATTGGAAGTACCAGAGAGAGAATGAAGCAGCAGAGGAGAGGAGTGGGCCAGAGAGAGAAGTAAGAGTTCAGCAGCAGCCATACAATCAGATTCCCAGAGATGAGATCACATGGCCCTTGTCATAGATGCAGCAGGCAGCCCAGTGAGCAGTGAGGACACACAATGCTGTCTAAGAGTGCCACCTACCTTGGCTGCCATGCAAAGGTGTCATCAAGATGCCATCAGGGACAGGAGAACAGGAAGAAAGTTAGGTCTACAAAAAATGGAACATTTTTACTCCGAGAGATTAAAAATTACCTAAGGGAACTATTTGACTTGTTCCATTTACCAGATTGGACTAATATTTAGTTTTAGATTTTAGAACTAATATTTAGGTTTTAGGTGTTTATTTTTTTTCTTTTCTGCTACTCTCCTAAGTAGGACTTATGAGTAAAAGTCAGAGCCAAATGAAAGAGAAAAAAAAAGCTTATGTTTTCTTTGCAAAACCAGAATGCAGTGTGAGTAAATGTGACTCCAAGTTATAAGTCACAGCTCGACACAAGAGTAGGCATTCAAAACTGTTTGCTATTACTATTAGAGCACTTGATAACTGATTTGATTTGGGAGACTCAGAGAGGGAAGAATTGCAGAATATGCCAAGAATTTGACCTGAATAATATGGGAAAATGAGGGCACATTTATCAAAAATATGGACATCAGCAGGATGAGTTCATTTGGGGTAGAGACCTGTGCTGCGGAGACAAGAGAGTCGATGAGTTCTGGAATGTAGAATAGTTAAAGAGGAATGAGTACATAAATATAAAGTGCTGCATATTTATAATGTTAAGCAGCAGGGGTTTCTGAGGATCAGGGAAAAGATTATTTATAGGAACTGGATCCTTGTGGTTGAACAAAGACTAATGAAAGTCTTGGTGGTGAGTCATGGATTTAATTTTTTCAATATAATCATTGGCTTCTAAAGTGGCCGACCCATGAACTGATGTTGGCATTTTTGTAAGTGACCAAATACAATATGTTATGTAGCCCTAGTTTGTGATTGAAAAATAGTAAGTGTTTAGAATAAATAATAAATTTTATTATTATTTTTAATTGTAGAAGCAAGCTAGTTTTTTTCATCCCCATTTGTTTCTTCTGCTTCAATGAGGAGCAGCTGGAGAGGGGTAGGAAGATGGGCGTGGATGCCATGTTCTCTCTGGTTTCTCTCCTCTATGGCTCAGTCTCCACCGTTAATATTTCTAAATAGTCCTGGTGGAGGAAATTCATCTTCTGGAAGTTCCTTTTCTCTACTGAGAGAAGCTCACAAAGTTTAAAAGTCATAAAGGTCTGGGTTGTTGGAACTTAATTCCTCTGTTGACACTTAACGCGAGTATTTTGGTTGGATAGGTGACTGTTCAAGTTGGATTTTATAAAAGTGTTAAAAGGTGTAAAGTAGAAAACTTTTGACAGAATGTGAGAGGAAATGATCAAATGTTGCCTATTATTTGCAAATGGATTGGTTTATCTGGAAGTATGAATGTGTGGGACAAAATGTAGATTTTTAGGGGTTGGGGTTATAACTCAGAGATACAATGTTTGCCTTGCACATGTGAGGTTCAATCCTCAGCACCACATAAAAATAAATAAATGAAGTAAAGATATTGTGTCTATCTTAAAAAAAATCTTTTTAAAAATGTAGATTTTAAAAGTGTGAATATATATTTGGTTCTAAATAATTTGCTATAGTAATGTGCAATGTATATAAACAAGTAAAATTATCCCAAAAGACTTTTTACTAGGTGACTGTAAGTTTAGTGTGCTTATTAATATGATAAAGCAAAAAAAATTAAGGAAGGCAAGCCTATCTCTTAACTATAAGAGGTATTTCCTTCCTTTCTTTCCCTTTATTTTCTGCTTCTCTCTCTCTCCCTCCCTCTTTCTTTTCTTCCTCCCTCCCTTCCTCCCTCTCTCTTTTCTTCCTCTGTCCCCCTTCCTTCCTCCCTCCCTCCCTCCCTCCCTCCTTCCTTCCTTCCTTCCTTCCTTCCTTCCTTCCTTCCTTCCTTCCTTCCTTCCTTCCTTCTTTCTTTCTCCATACTGAAGTAAGAGACCTTAAAACACAACATTTGACTGGTCATAAATTGTTTTCCTAGACAGAATTTATATCTAATAAATTCAGTGAAATAGTTTACATTACCAGTGCTCCAGGTGAGAACTTGTCCCCAAATCTTAAGCACAAGGTAATTCTAGTACCTTTAGATCACTTGCCAGCATCTTTGTAGTTTATCACATTTTGCCCTTGGGTTGAATAATTAATTTAATGTCAGTTTCTCTCTCTCTCTCTCTCTCTCTCTCTCTCTCTCTCTCTCCCTTCTCTTCTTTCATCCTTCCTTTCTTTTTTGATTAACAAGCCTACATTATAACCAGTCAATTGGACATTATTAATAACTGTGAGGTCCCGCTAAATGATAACACATACATATGAAAGGCTCAAAAAATGACAAAGTTTTGTTGAACAACAAAATTCCTATACATTCCTCACCCCCTTCAATCCAGCCTCCACCCCCACCATTCCTGAAATGGCTACTGCTAAGGTCACCAATCATACTTACGGCTGCAAATTTAAAGGATACCCTTCAGCTTTCATTTTAGTTGACTTCTCAGCAGATTTTGCAACAGCTGAGCATTCTGTCCCTAAAACAATCTTTTCCTTTGTCTTTTAGGACAAAGCCATTCTTCTGAGTTTTCTTCCATCCCCCTTTTGAGATGCCTTTTGCTGGCTCATTTTACTCTACCTATTTCTGTTTTCATCTTCCCTCTCCCATTGCTATAATTATCAACTCCATGTCAGTGGTTCTCAACGTTTCATGCCCTTTTTTTTTAACCTAATGCCTCTGTGTATATGTATCCTTCTGCATGTCACTGAATTAATTTCTACTCATCTATCAGATTTCATACCTACTGTCGGGGTCTCACAGAAACCTCCACATTGCCCACAATGTTACAGGCTCTCACAAATCCCCATTTTTCACAGAGTTTACAACTCTCTATGGCATCATTTGCTTATCATATGTCTTCCTCATGACACACTGAGCTCTATGATCAAGCTCTTAGAGACTATTTCTGTTCTGCCAATTACTATACCCCTAGTGTTAACGGCAGTTCTTAGCACATAATTGGAAACCAATATTAACTTGCTCTTTCCCACTCATACAAAAGAAAAAAAAAGTTGATTTTATTATACTGCAAGTTTTTATAAACATACAAAATTGCAAAACCTGAGCTTGTGTGGAATGAGCTACAATAACTTTACCCTATGAATAAAGAAGACACTAAATTTAGTTAGTATTGAGCCTGGAATTTTTTTCTCTGAGATAGAAGGAATCCATGACCATTTTATTATTATTTATTTACTGCTTTGGGATCCAAAAAGTGATGGGGAAGGACAATGGTTGTAGTGTGGGTGGTGAGGAGCTAAGCAAGCCATGTTCAGCCCCCTGCTCCTCCCACTATCACAGGAGCAGCATGCTATTCTCCATGTGTCAGTGTGAGACACACTCAGGCAGGGCCTGCGGTGCTGGGCTTAGGATAGGAATGTGCTGGTGCACACAGCCGGTGGGAGTTGGAGGTTTGCCACTAGGGGAAAGGAGCAGGTGGTTATTTAAAAGTTCACAATCATTCCTTCATCCAATCTGAAATGAAAGAGTGTCCAAATTCTAGTTTGTGGATCACATTGCTAGGAAAGTCAAGTCAGACTTTAAGTTGGAATCTGCAGGTGTTTCCTTTCAGGTTTTTTTTTTTTTTTTTTTTTTTGCCTGCAGGAAGAAACTAAAAGTAAATAAAAATTATGGTTATTCCACTGGCACCAGAATAACATGCATGTATTTTTAGATTGCTGCATTTAAGTTAAAGCTCTACAGGATGAGCATGAAAATAAAAAAATATTATATAAGAAAGCTGTCCTTTCTGTATTTCCTTCTTATTATAATAGTTATCTCCAGCATGGGTTAAATATTCAGAATTCTAATTCTTGTAACAGAATCTCAGTGGAGAGAAAATGGACCCTAGTCTTTCAAACTGCCTTGGTGTAATTGATCTTGAAATTTTGTCTGTTTTCTTTTTCAAGGTAAGGGATCTGTTTTTGTTCTGTTTATTTTGTTTTTGTTAGGCCACGAGGAAATGGGTATATAAGTTAATTATTTTAATCCAAATAAAATGACAACAAAATACATGATACCTGCCCCAACTTGTCAATTTATTGAAACATTATATAAGCTAAATTTTTTTTGCAAGTTGTACACTGAAGGTCAAAATTGTTCCTCATAGAAACGGATTGTTCTAAAATCACCCCATCCTAGGGAAAATCTGAAATTCAATAAGATACAAAATCCTATATTAGTATCTCCCAGAAAACTTGTCCACATCAGTATAATTTCAAAAAGATTTAAAGTAGTTTTTGAGATCCATAAAAGAACTATATTAAGTTATTAAGGCATTACCTGTTTTTAGCTCTCAGGGTTAATTTTCTTCATGGGCTTCCTATTTGGTGTAAAATCTCATAAAATTTTGGAACAGCCATTTATGAAATAATTTTTGTCTCTAGGGAACATGGGTTCTCAAATTAGTATCATACATGTATCACAAAGGACATTTATTTTTTCACATGTAAAATTACTAAATCAAACAAGACAGCAAATAAATGAAAATCACTTCCCTTATATATTCCTGTATTGGATTGAGAAATGTTATCCCCAAATTCCTATTTACCAGAACCTCAGAATGTGACCTTATTTGGAAAAAAAAAAAAAGAAAAAAAGGATCTTTCTTTGCAGATGTAATTATGTTAAGATGAGGTCAGAATAGATTAGGGCAGGCTCTAAATTCAATGATTGATGTGTTGATAAGAGAAAAGGTGATTCAGACAGAGATGCTGACATAGGGCAACGAAGAGACCATGTGAAGTGGAAGGCAGGACTTGGAGTGAGTCAGCTATAAACCAGGTGCTATGGTTTGGAGGTAGTTTGCTTTCTAAAGGTTTATGTGTTGGAGATTGGTTCCCCACTGCGGTGATAGAACCTTTAAGAGGTGGGGCTTAGTGGGAGGCTCCTATGTCATGAGGGGTGTGTCTTGGGAAGGGATTCTGACTTCCCCTTTAGAGATGTGATCTCTTACATCTGCTCCCATTGTCTCCAAATCCTATGAAGTAATACAATTGGCAGTGGGGCTGGCGAACTTGCACCATGTTGTTTGAATTTTTAGCCTCTGAAACTGTAGCTAAGTAAGCCTCTTTCTTTACAAATTTAGCCTACATTTAGGTATTTTGGTAGGAGACACCAGAAAGAGAAAGAGGCGAGGAAGGATTCTTTCCTGTAAACTTCAGAAGGGCATTTGCCTTGTCAACATCTTGATGTTTAGACGTCTAGCCTCTAGAACTCAGAGTATAAAAGTCTTGTTTTGAGCGACCTAGTTACTGGTTATTTGTTATGCAGTTCCAGAATCTAGTACAATTTTCCAAGATCTTTCACACTTCACAGTTGTACTGGTTTTGAGAATTGCCTCCATTGCAGGTTTCTTCTTTATCAGGTGACATCCACTCCTCTACCACTGCAGTCTGGGCTCTACCTTTGTCATCCAGTAGACATTGCTTTGGCCTAGTTTGCCGATAATCCCTCCTGGCTGACTCCAGTGGAGGATTTTCAGCCTTAGCAATATTTTATCATCTGAAGCGTTGGGTTCTCTTCACCACTTCCTCCCTGAATTCTGTGACTCGACTCTACACAAATCTACTTCCTACCTTTTAGGGCCTCTCCATTTCAGTAAATGAATTCCTTGTGTAGTTGTCATTTCAATGTTGGTATTTGTTAGGATCCTGCCAAGAATCTTCTTTTCCCTGTGGGTACCCTCTCTGGATGGATTCACTTACACACATCGATTTCTCAATGTTTTGTAAATCTGTCGTAAGATCACATCTTCCTTCTGAGCTTCAGACTTGTTATTAGCTCCACAAGCTAATTGGTACATTGCATATTAAGTGTGTCATGGTGTCTTAAAATTAGTGTGTTCCAAATGAAATCAACATTTTCTCTCGAATCTGCTCCTCCTTTAGAACCACAGGCCTGTCTGCCATCATCTCTCCCCCAACTTTTTGCAAGAGCATGCAAGCTGCTCTTACCCCCACCTATTCCTTCCTCATACACCCTGGAGTGATCTTTGTGAACCATAAATTTGTTCATGCGACCCTCTTGTTGAAACACCTGCACCATCTCCCCAAGCCTTGTGGAATAAATCCAGAATGTTTGATGAGCCTCAGCATGATAAGTCTCTCTGTGTCAAGCCAAATTGAAAATCACCTTTTCAACCTTCAAATATCCAGTTCATGCTCTCTGGACTTGGATGAGATGTCACTCCTGGGAACCTCTCTGACCCCAACTGCTCCATCAACCCACCTGGCACTCATTCCACTGCCTTGAAGCTCTCTGCTGTCCCGAGTGGTTCTCTGAAGGGCAGGAACCTCCTCCATCTATTGACCTTGAATTTTCCATGCTGAAGTACAGTGCATGGATTAGAGAGGCGCAATAAATATTGGCCAAATGAATCACCTAAAACCTTGAAATGATGAAACAAGGACATTTGGCCAAGAAAATGCAAGCCAGGGTCAGACTCCCCTCCCCACCCTCCCCTCTCCCCACACCCCCCCACTCCCCCTCCCCCCACCCCCCCACCCCCACCCTCCAGGGCTTTTTCCATTCTTGTGTTTCCTTAAACAAACAAAAAATTGCATTATGCAAAATTAAATCATAAAGGTTAGTGAACATCACTTCTAAATTACAACATATAAAATTTAGAGTAAATAATAAAAACCAAGAAAGGATTATTTATGAATGTATTCCTCCTTATCACTTTAAAACCAGCTCTTTCTTTTAACTACCACCCTGTTTCCTTTGTCTCTCCATGGACTAAGTCACTTTTACAGTATTTTAACTTCTCCTTCAATTTGTACTCAGCTGTTGGTTAGTCCACAGGTGTCAAAAGCCACATTTTCTCTTTACTCACTCTGAGCATGTGTGGTGCCCTCAAGATGCCTTCTGCTCCTTTTGAGCTTAATCCACTCATTTGTAAGCTCCAAGTTAGTTCTGAACTCTGGCTCACCTTGCCTGCCTCTGAGCTGCTTTTGATGGGGGATGCATGTCATGGCTCTGAATCTGCCCCAGCTGTTCCTAATTCTTTCATTCCTAAACCACTCTTGCCTCAGAGCTGTGCTTGCTTCTCATGGGAGGGGTGATGCTGGGGAGAAGGGACGCTGTGCCTGAGCTCCACTCTACCCAGCACCTACCCTCCTCCAGGCCTCCCCAAACTGCTGACCCAGTAGGTGATGCAAATTGATTGTCTTTGTTTAACCTTAGATTTTTTTCCATCAAAATAGAAATTATTTATTAAAGAAGTTGACCATAGAGAACAGATAAAATTCCAAGGCTTATGTAGTTTCATCAGCCAATCACCACTGTCATTAAAATTGATAGAGTCCCTTTTAGTCTTTGTATTCATGTATAAAACTTTAATTTTGGAAATTGTTCTATTATGCATATAATTTATAGTTTTAATTTCTACTTAACACTGCTACTATTTTGTGTAAGGTTTCATTCAGTGGATCAGACAGAAAAAATAATTACTCTTCATAAGATACACTTTTGAATTGTTTTCATTGTCATTGTGAAAAATGGCAGAATGAATCTAATTTAGGCATATAGAGGGAAAAAACAGCCCCCAAATTCAACAACTAATAAACTTGAGGAAAAAACTCTTTGTGCCTAACACTTTACCTCTATTTATAATATCCCGTTTAGATTTATATCCAGAAATGAAATTATTGAATAAATGGGAATGAGTATTTTCTCAAATTGCTTTCCAAACATGCACTAATTTATACTGCAACAGGCTCTGTATGAGAGTATGCATTCACCCACCCTTGTCAGGTGACAGTATACACTAATTTTTCTCTCCAATTTCATGGATCAATCATTTCTGTGATTTCTAGAGAAGCTAAACATTTCCATATATTTTAGTTCATTAATTATGTTTCTTCTGTAAACTGATTTCTTTTTTAATATTTATTTTTTAGTTGTAGTTGTACACAATACCTTTATTTCTTTTTTTTTTACCTATTTTTTTTTTATTGGTTGTTCAAAACCTTACACGGCTCTTGACATATCATATTTCAGACATTAGTTATTTCATTTATTTATTTTTATGTGGTGCTGAGGATCAAACTCAGGGTCTCGCACCTGTGAGGCAAGCGTTCTGCTGCTGAGCCAGTAGAACTGTAAACTGATTTATATGTGCTTTGATTATTAATGTATTTTGGACTTTTTACTTTTCTTTTTTAAAATTTTTTTTCTAGATGTTGGTGAACATTTATTTTATTTATTTATTTTTATATGTGTTGCTGGGAATTGAACCCAGTGCCTCATACATTCTAGGCATGAGTTCTACCACTGAGCTAAAACCCCAGCCCTAGTTTTCTTATATTTTTATACCTCTTTGTTTAATAAGGAAGTTAACTTTCATATTTGTTGTATGTGTTTCAACTTTGGTTATTATTCTTGGAATGTTTTACCTAAATATTTTTTAAAGTTTTATGTAATTAAATTCATTTTTCCTTTTTATTTATAGTTTTATTAAGTTTTGGTTTAACAATTATTTCTCCCTGTATGCCTTCCCACCATGGCTCTACACAAACATTTAATAATATGCACTTACATATTATCTGTTAAGATTTTATTTTAATTTTTAAAATATATAACTCATATGTTTGATTTTGTTATATATTATACTCAATAGGTATAGTTTTATTTTCTGATGTATGGAGTAAGGTGAGGATCTATATTTTTCCAAATTTTTGATCACATGAACTCAAATTAATTTCTAAAACATTCTTTTTCTTGTCCATTGGTTTGTGAGTCTTTGTTAACCATATTTTCAATTCTAAAATATACTGAGATTTATTGTTGGCTAATCTATTATATTCCATTGGTCTGTGACCATTTTTGTTTAAGTACTCAGTATTTAAGACTTTCAAACTTTCCACGGTAATATGGTTAACATTTCTGATAAAATTTGCACTTATTTTACAAATTTTTCCCAAAACTCTACTTGTTTGAAATTGAATCAAATCTATGTATTTATGGAGGGTACGGGGATTGTGATGCTTATGATATTTTGCCTTTCCATCAAGTGTATGAAAAACCTTATGGATGCATTTCTGAATTTTTACTATTTATTTTTTGTAAATATTATTAGTGTAATCTCTTTTTCTATCACATTTAAAATGGTTATTTTAGTTCTATGAAAAACCTATAAAATTTTATTTTTAATTGATTACACATTACAAAAATTATTATTTTTAAAATGCTCTTATTAGGGCTCTATAGCTATACATAATACTAGGGTTCATTTTGGCATCATCATACATGAATGGAATTTAATTTGTTCCATTTCAGTTCACAGTGCTTCCTTTAGTCCTTCCTTTATCTCCCAATTCTTCCTCTATTTTAGTGGTTTTTCTTCTATTTATTTATTTATTTTTTAAATATTGGTGCTTTATAGATATACATAAAGACAGAATTAACTGTGGAATATTCATATGGGTACATAGCATCATTTTGTCAAATTCATTCCACTTTTATTTTCTTTCATCATCCCTCACTCAGTGCTATAGACTTTCCACTTAGTACTGTCTTCATATTCCCAGGATATTTTATATATTGTATCTCTGTTCTCATTTATTTCTAATAACTTCTTGATTTCTTCTCTCATTTCTTCTATGATCCATTCCTCATTCAAACAAGTATTGTTCAGTCTTCATGTGTTTATTTGGTTTCTATATTTTTTCTTGCTGTTGAATTCTAATTTCATTCCATTGTGAGTTGATAAGATTCATGAGATTATATCTCTTTTTTTGTTATTTGTTAAAACTTACATTGTGACATAGAATATGATCTATTTTAGAAAAGGTTCCATGAGCTCTTGAGAAGAAATTGAATTCAGATATTTTTTGGGCCAAATATTCTGAAGGTATCTGATGGATTCATTTGATTTATAGTATTATGTAGTTTGGAAATATATTGCTTTTATGCCTGGATTACTTATCTATTGATGAAAGGGATGTACTAAAATCACCCAATATTATTGTAGTGGAGATTTAATGTCAAGAAGTTTATGTTTTAATGTAATTGGTTGTGCTGATATTTGAGGCATAAATATTTACTATTGTTATACTTCTTGTTGGATTATTCCCTTACTAGTATGTATGACTTTCTTCACACCTTTTGATTAATTTTTGCTTGAAATATGTTAGGGCAAATAGGAGAATAGCTACTCTTGCTTATTTTTGGATTCCATTAGCATGGAATATTTTTTTCCATTTGTTTAACTTTCAACCTGTGGATTTCATTGCCTATGAGATGATTCTCTTGCAAATAGCACATAAAGACAATAACATTGTCTTTAAACCATTCTGCCAATATATGCCTTTTAATTGGAGATTGGAGACCATTTACATTCAGTGTTGTTATGGATAGATGCTTAGTATCTTTTGCCATTTTTGTTTGTTTGTTTTTTTTTATATTTACTTCAGTCTTTGTTTTCTTTTAGTTAGTTCTTCTAGAAGGCATCATTCGTTTGAAAACTTTGTGTTTTATATCTTTAAAAATTCTTTGTGAAGTTGGTTTGCTGGTTATGAATTCTTTTACTTTATTCTTACCATGGAAAGTTCTTTTTTTTTCCCTTTCATTCTCAATGGTAGCTTTTCTAGATATAGCAATCTTGTCTGGCAATTGTTTTTACTTCAGAACTTGGTATATCTCATTCCAAGACCTCCTTGATTACAGATTCTGAACTGAGAAGTCAGAAGTAAGCATTATTGGTTTTATCACCAAATGTGACTTGACATTTTCTCTTGCAACTTTTAATATTCTTCTCTTATTTTCTATCTTAGGCTTTTTGATTATGATAACTTGCAGAGTTTCTTTTTTGTTATTGTCTTTTTGGGCCCCTATATGCATCCTGTCTGTAAAAATTCATTTCATTGTGAAGTTTGCTTACTGGTTATGAATTCTTTACTTTATTCTTACCATGGAAATTTCTTTTTTTTCTTTGATTCTCAATGATAGTTTTGCTAGATATAGCAATCTTGGGAGGCTATTGTTTTACTTTAGAACTTGGAATATCTCATTCCAAGCCATCTTTGATTATAGATTCTAAGGTTAGGAAAATTTTCTGCAATTATTTCACTGAAAAGTTTATTAATGTCTTTAGTCTGTATCTTTATCTTCTCTTCTCAAATGATTCTCAAATTTGGTTTCTTGATCCAGAGTTTGTATATTCTGATCACGGTCTTTTATTTATTTTTTCCTTTATTGAATAGTGAGTGTTCAAGTTCATAAGCCAATCTTCAAGCCTGAAGTTCTTTCTTTGAGGCATGAAGTTCTATTTTCTATGTAATCTAATCTGTTGATGATATTTTCAAGTACATTTTAAAATTTGATACATTGTGTCATTTCTAGGAGTTCTAATTGTTTTTTTTTCCTGTTTTTCCATTTCTTTACTGAAATGGTCTTTCATCTCCTGTATTTGCTCTCTTAGTTTGTTCTTATATCTTCTTTTAGTTCATTGAATATTTTAATAATCAGTTGTTTATAGGTTTTTCTTTGGAATTTCATCCACCTCCATATCTGTGTGTTCCTTTGTGGGGGGATTGTAAGTTTTCTTGGGGAGAACTTGTCTGCCCATTTCCTCATGTTTTCAGAGGACTTGGACTTACACATACGTGGAGATGGATTCTTCTTCCTCTTTTATGCATGTGCCTTTTTGTATATGTAGTTCACTTTTCTGTTCTAGGGACTTCTCTCTTTTTTTGCTAGTTGAGTTGATATCTAGGACTGCAGTGTGAGGTCCCCTCTAGCTGTTTCTACTTGAGGTCTGGTTTAGGGTTTGAGGTTTGTGTCTTACCTAGTCTGTATTGAAGTATTTTTTAAGATGGAGTGGGACTAGTTCATGTGTGGAGTGGGGTTTGTTGTTATTTGGATGGGTTGTGAGTGTAGCTCAGTGGCAGGATCCCTACCCTGTGAACTTGTGAACTTATAGTGTCCTGAACACTTTACAGCCCCTCTTAGAGAAGGGGGCAGCAAGGGATAGCAAAAATTGCAGCAACCAAGGTACAGCCTTAAAGTAAATGTCTGATGTGTACTATGACATCTAAAGACATCTGTAACACTAATTACCACCTGAAGAAGAATGGTGGGGTCAACATTTAGCTTCACTACCAACAACAAATAACCATGAACGAGATCAGACATTAAACAACAGGTGTTGACTATGTCATTCATTCACCGTATTAATAATCATAAAAAATTGAATGGAGTAGTAATTATATAAACTAATCAGTTCTATCAGATAGTGTTATTACAATTCCTTAAGTGATGAGAAAAATAAAGTAGGAGGGCAAGAGAAAGCTTGGAATATTTAAAAAGTAAACAGAAGGAAATCAAGAAAGAGGTAGAAGGTGATGGCTATAAAAAAGGTACAGTAAAAAAAATAACTAAAATAATACAAGAAGTAGGGAAAGGAAGTAGAAATTAGAAAAATTGGCTATTAGAGGAAAAGAAAGTGAATAAGGAATAATAAGAGGATCAAACTCAAAGTATGAACACACACAAAATTAAACAAAATCACACTCACATAAAATTGTACCTCACCAAAGTCAAGAAAGGCTAAATAACAAATGGATGAAGAAAAACAATTAAAATGAAAAAAAATTGTATGGAAAAAATACTTTTTTATGAACCTACTAGCACAGTGAGAACAGGCACACACACACACACACACACACACATACATAATCACATGGAATGGATAAAAGTAAAATAAAATTGAATTAGAAATTTTAAATTTAAAAAAAGGAAAATAGGATTAAATTCTTTTTAAAATTTATTCTTTTTAGGTATACATGACTGTAGAGTGTATTTTGACAGATTATACATACACTGAGTATAACTTATTCTAATTAGGATTCCAATCTTGTGATTCTACACGATGTGGAGTTTCGCTGGTTGTGTATTCATATATGAACATGGAAAGTTACGTCTGATTCACTCTACTGTCTTTCCTATTCCCATTCCACCTCCCTTCCCTTCATTCCCCTTTGTCTCCTTCACTGAAATTTTATTATTCCCTCTCCTCCTATTGTGTGTTGGCATTCACAGATCAGAGAGAACTCAGCCTTTGTTTTCCTGGGACTGGCTTATTTCACTTAGCATGATAGTCTTTAGATCCATACGTTTACTGGCAAAAGTCATAAAGTCATTCTTTTTTAAAAATTTTTTAAAATTTATATATGACAGTGGAATGCATCACAATTCTTATTACACACATAGAGCACAATTTTTCATATCTCTGGTTGTATATAAAGTCATTCTTTTTATGGCTGAGTAATATACCATATTTTCTTTATCCATTCATCTGTTGAAGGGCACCTAGTTTGGATCCATAGCTTAGCTCTTGTGAATTGAGTTTCTATTAACATCCATGTGGCTGTGTCACTGTTGTATGCTGATGGATAAAAATTCTTAATGAGAAATATAGGACTTGTTTCCACTGAGGTAGTCAAAATGTTGGCAAGGGTGAACATTCCTTGCTTATGATGTTGTGCCATTATTTGTATTTCTTTCTGAGTTCTGTAACTCTTGAATCAAGGATTGGGAATTGTGAAATCTGACTTCTTTGTATTTCTCACCAAGCTGCCAGTTATTGTTGCTTGGAGCTAAAGCTAGTTTTAGTAGCCTTCAGTTTCTCAACTCACAGTCTAGGAGAGGATAGACCAGGAAGTACTAACAATTGATGAACTTCCAGAGCTGGCTGATGGAGAATTCTAAAAGGAAAATTCCAGTACCTGGGGTTTAGTTAGTTCTGGCTGTATTTGGAACTTTGTCAGAGGTATTTGAGATTAGAGCCACACCCCTACCCCCTCTTTGCTGAGAAGAAGCTGATCTCTGCTGGACATCTAGTCTCCAAGACCTCCCCCAGATTCCACTCTTAGAGTGAGGATCTAACTCTAATCCTCTCTGTACCTGTTTAAGTCACCCTGGTCCAGACCCATTTTTTTTTTTTGGTGTTAACAAAGATCAATTTTATTCACTTTATATATTTGAAATGTCAAAAAATATTTGGAACAAAAGGTCTAGTTTATAAGATTTTATAGAAATTGGGTTTATTATTTTGGTTTTGGTGGAAGTTAAGGGTGGTATTATAAATATATATACACACACATCACACTTTTAAATTTTTGATTGGTTCTTCCTCATTTTATATGACCATAGAATCCATTTTGTTAAAATTATACAAGCATGGAATATATCTTATTCTAATTAGGATCCCATTTTTGTGGGTGGGTATGATGGTGGGATTCACTTAGGTATTTTCATTTTTGTACATAGGAAAATTATGTTAGACTTATTCTACTGTCTTTCCTATTCCTATTTCCCCTTCCTTCCTTTTATTCCCTTGTCTAATCTACTGAATTTTTTCCCCAGCCCCCTATCCCTTTATCCCTCCACCCCCACCCCCACTCCACTTATTGTGGTTTAGCTTCCACACATCAGCAAAAATATTTGACCTTTGCTTTTGAGGGACTTGCTTTTTTTCCACTTATCATTATGGTCTCCTGATCCATCCATCTACTGGCAAATGCCATAAAATCATTCTTGCTTATGCCTGAGTAATATTCCATCACGTATATAAACCACAATTTCTTTATCCATTCATCTGTTGATGGGCATCTAGATTGGCTCCATAGCTTCGCTATTGTGAATTGTGCTAATATAAACATTGATGTGGCTGTGTCACTGTAGCATACTGATTTTAAATTCTTTGGATATATGTCAAGGAGTGGAATAACTAGGTCAAATAGTGGTTCCTTTCCTAGTTTTTGGAGGAATCTCCATACTGCTTTCCAGAGGGATTGCACCAATTTGCACATTTGACCTCAGAATTGGTGATTGCTGGGTCAGGCTGGCAACACCCTTTATGAGCTCCCAATCTCTTGCCTCTTCTCTCTACTGCACAATTATTTGCAGATAGTTCCCACCAGAAAATTCCTCTCATGGGCTGATTAAATTCTGATTACATTCAATCATTAACTTGTCCCACCACAGTTAAGAGCAGCCTCCCTCTCTATCCCACAGGTTCCCCCAAGGCAATTTTATTCACCACTGTTCTTCCTAGCTCTCTGCCTGTCCTTCCCCTCAGCTCTGCAGCAGCTGGTAGCACTGTGCTCCTCCTGCACAGCCAAGCTGGAGCATCTCTAACATTATCTAATGTTATGTTCCAAGCTACTGACGGTCTGCATTTCTATGACTATTTTACTGTCCAGTGTTGAATTTCAGTGAATTCCCTCAGTCACCCACCTCAGTGACAAGCAGGACTCCTGCTTCTTGACATATGAACTGGGAGCAGTTGGGGAGTAGGCCCCTTCGCTAGCCCGCCATCTTGCCAACCATGACATTATTTTAAAAAGTTGTTTCAATAAAGTTATTTTCCATATGATGGTACTACATAAAAGTAATAGTAATTTTGTCTCATATTTTTCTTTTTTATCTAATAACATTTTTCAGAACTTTCAGATTAAAAACAATAATAATGGCATTAGTTCTGGATTTTAGTAAAATTATTAAATTTTTGCGGTCAACATTTAATTGATAATTGATTTGCATTAAATATTACTTATCATTTTGAGATAATGTCCCTCTATTCTAATTTTTTTTAAAGAATTTTTGATTTAGGGACAGGTTTAGAGTTTCTCAAATATTTTAAATAAATCTTTTGGTGTGAACTTACTTAATAAAATTCAACATTTATGCTGGTTTTCAACCTCTTGAATTCAAAATAAATATTTTTTGATCATGGTAGATTCTATTTTTAATGTTATTACTAAAAATTTTGTTGAGTATTTTTGCATATATTAATAAGTGCAATTGGTTTAAAATATTATTTGGTGTTTATTTTTATTAGATTTAATTTCAGAATATTTGCTTGGTAAAATAAAGTGGGAAATATTTCATGGTTTTATTTTTCTAGAAAATATTGATGTAGCATTGAACTTGTTTTTTTTTTTCTGATAATTTAAAAAATTTTGTAATTAAAACCACCTAAAAATGGAGCTCTGTTGGCAAGTATTTCTTTGTTGATGTTCTCAATTTCTATCTTGGCTATTGGTCTATATGTGCTGTTTTATCTTTTTTATTTTCATTTTTATTTTCTCAAAAATCACATTTTGATTTTTGAAATTTATTAAATAAAATTATTGATTTTTAAATGCTTCAGTTGCTATGTGATTTAGTATTATATATATCATATATATATACACATTATATATATGTATATATGTTTAAATATTTTTTGCTTTTTCCCTTATTCTCATTAGATTTACTAATAGTCTAGTTGAAAAAACATTCATTTATTTTTGTTTACTTATTTTATATCTCACTATAGTCATTTGTATTTCATACTCTGTTATTTATTTTATCTGCTTTCTTTAAAATAGTTAATTCCAATAGTGTGAGTTAAATGCTTATTTTATTTCTGCTTTATCTCCTTTGAGATAAATGACTGTATTTGTATTTTAATTGCTGTCTAAATCATATGCTATTCTACTTTTATTTTTTACTTGAATCAGTAATTATTTTCCATTGTTGTAACTAGCATTTTTGTTATCATTAGCTTGAATTTTTATTTATAATTGATATTTATTTTTCTGTGAGAATCAGAAAATATAGAGAGGAAAATTTCTTCCTTTTTGGAATTATTTTATGGTTGTTCATAACTATAATCTTGATTGTGACTGTCAATACAATATTGGAGAAGGTAGTGCCTTTTCTTTTTCAATGTATGTCTAACATATTTTATGTTAATTTTGGATTAAATGAGTTTAAACATTTTCTATTTCTTTGTTTCATTTTTATCTTGTCTCTTGTTTGACCATGAACTATTAAAATTGAGTTGAACTTTCTACAATTATGTTTATCAATTTCTTACTGCCTTTCAAAAGTTTTTGATCTGTTATTTATACTTTAAAGTTCTCCACTGCTGTGCTTTTCTTGTTCATTTTCACCATAAAATGATCCTATCTCTCCTATTTAATATTTCCCCCTGTACATTCTTCCTGGCCTAGTAGCAGTCCTTCAATCAAGTTTGCTTTTTTATATACAGTGTACATTTCTTCTTGTGTTAATCTTTTAGCTTGTTACTTTTATATTTTTTTAAATTTCTTTTATTTTTAAATTGTTCCTTTAATAAAGACGTGTCTTGTTGACTTTTCAATTAATAACTTGAAAAACAGCATTAATTTAAAACTATTTTAGTGAAATTATGGTTCTTAAAACTATGAAAATTGAATTAGGAGAATAGAAAAACTAATATTCTATTCAGAAAATTCAGTATTCAATTGCAAGATCACATGCACATAAGATAAAACTTCCTGAAGAATGGAGCACTTTACATTAGACCACTTTTTACCCCAAATTCACCTTTCTGAGCTTTTACACCAGTCTCTTTTGCAGTTCCTCCTCTCCCTCTGGCCATTACATCTTACTTTCCTTTGCCAGTTTCTTCTCCTCTACAGAACCCATTAAAGGGGTGGGGAAACAAAGGGAACAGTACCCTGAATCTATAAGAAGTGACAGATGAGCTAAAGCCTAAAGGGTAAGCAAGCATCAGTTCTCATGGAGTGGATGACCATGATGTCCTGCAGCGCTGGGACACCACATACCACCCTGTTTTCCTTTGCTCTGCAAATGCAGTCCCTCAGCAAATGCTGTGGATTCTTGTGCCACCGTGCAGCTGAGTCAAGAGCCCATCTCCACCGAGTCTACTCCCTGCCACTTCAGCCCCTTGCTGCCTGAACTAGAATGGCCTCCTCACTGCTGTGCCTGCCGTCACTGTTTCCATCTTTCACCTAACACAGTGTCATCTTTCCAAATCAGACCTCAGACTGTGCCACTCCTTGGCTTGGAAAGTTGGTGGTGCATGCCTATGATCCCAGTGGCTCGGGAGGATTGTGAGTTCAAAACCAGCCTCAGCAACTTAGTGAGGCACTTAGCAACTCAGAAAGATCTTTATTCTTTCCCATAGCAACAGCTTATAAATGTATATTTAATTGTGTTTATATGTTTAACAGTAGGCAGACTTTAAGATGGCCATCAGTGATTCACTGCACCCTGGTTTCATGTCTGAGTGTGATGCCTTGCCTCAGAATGGGCTGGACTAGTCACCTGCTTCTAATAGGTACAATGTGGCAAAAACACTGCCTTTGATTTCTGGGCTCTGGCTGGTTTGCTCTGAGTGAAGGTAGCTACCGTGTTACCAGCTTTCCTTTGGGAAGGACTAAATGGCAGGAAATTGAAGGAGACTCAGGTCAACAGCCAATGAGGAACTGAATCCTGCCAATAGCCACTTGAGGGACCTTGTTGTCCCCTGGCCAGTTCAGTCTTGAGAGCAGGCCCCAGGGGAGGGAACATGTTCAGTGGAAGCTGGCTAGTCTCTGCCTCCATAGGACTGGTTCTGTTTTTCCATTCACATTTTTTACTTCTACTCCTTTTTTTTTTTTTTTTTTGGAGTAGGGGTACTACGGATTGAATTCAGGGGCACTCGACCACTGAGCCACACCCCCAGCCCTATTTTGTATTTTATTTAGGGACAGGATCTTGCTGAGTTGCTAAGTGCCTCGCTAAGTTGCTGAAATTCATTTTAAATTCACAATCCTCCTGCCAGACTCCCTAGCCATTGGAATCATAGGCATGACCGCCTACGGCTATTTCCACTCCTTCACACAGAAACTATTCTCTAGTAAGTACACCAAGAAATCTTTCATTGATTAATTAATTCAATAAATACCTATGCAGTGCTTTCTAAGTGCCAGTGATTGTGTTAGGCACTCTAATAAAACAATGTATGTGCAAAATGTACAAAGCCCTCATCTTCGTAGAGTTCATGATATGGAGAAGTGGAGACAAATATTGCAGCTATGTTATATCAAAATTTGGTGAGTGTAATGGAGAAAAATAAATTAGCTTAATGGGAGTGAAGGGTGCCAGGATTGGGATGGGTCACTATTTTATTGGGGTATGATTAGGGAATCTTCCCTGAGAATGTGAATTTTATTTATTTTATCAAAATATATATGTTTTAACTGATACATAGCATAAAAATTATAGTTATTTATGGAGTAAAATGTATTATTTAATATACATATAAATTTTATAAATTTAGATCAGGTTAAACATATATACTTACTCTAATATATATAACTTCTTTATTGTGAAAACATTCAAAATATTTTCTTTTAGCTTTTTGAAATACGTAGTACAATATCATCATCTGTAATCACCCTGCTGTGCAATAGAACACCAGAACATTTTACTTCTATCCAACTATAACTTAGTACATGTAACTTTTCCCCATCCATTCTTCCCTCAACTCTCCACCGTACTTCCCCATACTCTCTGATAACTACCATTCTATTTTCAATTTCTATGCCATAAGCTTCCCCCACTCCCTTATATGAATGAGATCATGTGGTACTGGTCTTTCTGTGCCTGGATTATTTCACTTGATGATCTCCAATTCCATCCACATTGTTACAAATGATATGATTTCATTCTTGTTATGGCTGAACAGTATTCCATTGTATATACGTACTGCATTTTATGTTCATATCAATTGATAGGCATTTAGTTCATTGTCATTTCCAGGATTTTGTGAATAATGCTGCAATGAACATGGGAGTAGAGATCTCTCTTCAACATACTGATTTCATTTTCCTTGGATATATACCAGTAGTGGGCTTGCTGGTTCATATGGTAGTAAATAATTTTTGATTGTTTTGAGGATTATAATAATGGCTGTACTAATTTACATTACCACCAACAGTATGTGAGGGGGTCCCTTCTCGCCACATCTTTACCAGCACTTGTTATTTTTAGTCTTTTTGATGGTAGCTATTCCTACAACAGTGAGATGATATTTCACTGTGGCTTTGATTTCCTTTTCCTCATGATTAATGATGTTGAGCATTTTTTCATATAGCTGATGGCAATTTGTCATCTTTTGACAAATGTCCATTTAGGTCCATTGCCCATTTTTTTTTAGTTGTTGTTGTTGTTGTTATTGAGTTTTTTTTCTCATATATTCTTGTGACATTTGAACAAAGACTCCAGAGAAAAGAGTCACTCAGCTATCAGGGAAAATATTCTGGGTCAGGAGAAAGCACATATAAAGGCCCTGGTACAGGTCTGTTTGAACCAGCAAAGAATGTCCTGAATTCTAGACATTTACCAAAGTAGAGCCGATAAAATATGCTGTGGATTAGATGTGGGATGTGAGAGAAAAAGGGACTTGAAGATGTTGTCAAGGTTCCTCCTCAGCAGCAGATGAAACTTTTACAGAGGTTTTACAGGGGAAATTTCGGGATCCTCAAAGTGTTGGTATGGGGTAGATTAGGAGTAGGTTTTACACATATTTTCTTGCAATACACTGAAGGATTTTCCTAGAGTGTTCTTTCAGCACCCCTTGCCAGAGTCCCTCCTGTTTCCCAGTCCTTAGTGTCAGCCTCATTTTTCTCCAGCACACCTCTCTCCAACATCCCATCCTTACTTCAGTTTAACCCAAGGAACCTGTTTTCTTACATTCCTTCCTGATTAGAACACGGGCTTCTAAAAGACAGAAACCGTGTCCTATTTATCTTTGCGAATCTAGTGTCTAGCACACTACCAGTTCTCAATAACAATAAAATGCTGAATGATTAAATAAATAGATTAAAGAAATTGAACAATAAGCCATGCAAAGAGTAAAGCATTTTCCAGATGTGAAGACTGAATCATATAATGCATTTGGTGAAACTCAAATGGTTAAAAATTGTTGATACATGGAGTGTGCTGCTGGGCTGGGGTGGGGAAGAATGGGGGAAACCAAGATAGTTGAGGTGCGGGTGAGATGGCAGGGCTGCATTCCATGCTGCCGTACTTGGCAAATGTGTCAACTCACTCACTGATAGGCCGTGAGCCAAGGGCTTCTCATGTGTGAGATGGCGTGTCTTCTGGTTTCACACCTCATCGGTAGGCAATTGCTACTGTGTCTTCACATGGCAGAAGGCAGAAGGACAAAGGAATAACTTCCTCCATCAAGCCCTTTTTATCAGAGCATCTGATTCCCTTAACAAGAAGAGAAGCCATGTGACCTAATCACGTCTCAATACCATCAAAATGGTTACTAAGTTTCCACTTGGAGTTTGGAGGGGACACATTCAAACCATGGCAGTTATCAATTTCCCACATGTATAGGTGGCAGCTACCACACAGCTTCGTGCCAGATGGAACATGTGAATCCCTGCAAGTATTAAATTCAGTCAATTGTGAAGTTTACTCACTACTGTCACTGTTCTAAAATTTAATTTATAGTGATACATTTAAAACATGTACAAAAATATAAGCACTTCAAAATACGAGTTATATAAATCTAAGGCATAACTGTTCCCCAAGCATCTTGTTTTCCAGGAGAGAATGAGAAATGAGATTTTTATGCTATGGATTAGGTCCAAAGTTCCTTTCTGACTCCCTCTCAAAAGTGTGGGGCAGGGGATGACTTGAGCTTGTTTGGCAGGTCAGCTTTTCTTTTGTATCCTGTCCTACTCCTAACCAAATAAAGTCTGATGAGTGAAGGAAGAAATACAAGCAGTACATACTTGAAAAATTATATTCTGACCACCTCACAAATCCATCACAGGTAAAACCAAATTCTTGGATATAAGAAAGTCCCTGGTTGCTTAGATCAGGCTGGAGTGTTTGGCAAGATCTTGCCATGACTATAAATTAACTTTTTCAACTTGGGTAAGTGAGAAGATACAAGCAGATAATTTGTCATGCTGAGTTAGCCTTTCCTATAGCTCATGCCAAAACCTTAGCTCTAAAATACCTTGTATAAGCTCACTGTTAATGGGGACACATAAGGAAAACCAGCAAACGTAGGGATCACAGCTGAAAGAAGAAACCCAGATGTCGTAGGTGTGGCAGGGCTGGGTTCAGATGTAGATGGGCAGGTGACAGCAACTCTGATGTTTGTAATAATTAAGAATATTCTGATTAATAATTAATTGGCACTGTATATTCTCATTGATAAAAATGATTTTCTCTGTATTTCACCCTGGCCTGGAATATAATTATTTTTCTGGAAACATATACAAAACAAACAACTGTGTGAAAAAGATAGGAATTTCCCAAGAAATAATTAGGTTATTTTAAAATAAAATAGTGAATCTATCAAATTAAAACATCATTAAGAAAATTTTTCTTGGTTATTGTTTGTTTTGTAATTTAAGGATAAATGTGCCAACTCAAGAAATAGGTCTGATATGGGCACTATGGTACATGCCTATAATCCCAGCGGCGGCCAGGAGGCTGAGGCAGAAGAATCAATAATTCAGAGCCAGTTTCAGCAACTTAGTGAGATCCTTTCTCAAAATAAAACATAAAAAGGGCTAGGGATGTGGCTCAGTGCATAAGCACCCTGGGCTCAGTCCCTCGTACAAAACAACAATAACAAAAAAAGTAGATCTGCCTATTGGTGTGAGACCTAGTGCTAACCCACAGGAAATATCAATGTGGATGTTGAAGCTTCTTACCTTGTAAGGCACTAGCAGCTAACTAATATTTATTATTATTTATTACTCATTACTATTATAATATTTATTACTCATTGTAATGTTTTCAACCATCCTGGGAAGTATGCCCTATAGGTATCAATATCACCCTTTCTGAACACAGAGGAAGAAACAGGACCAGGGAGGACTGTTGCCCAGCTCAAGGTCCAACAGCTAGGGAGGAATGGGGCTCTGGTTTCCACTGCCACTGCATGGTGCTTCCCACCTCTGGGCCTCAAGGGACTTACCATTCATGAAGAAAAGTGAGGTTTGGAAAACCTATGCCAAGGGGCAGAGTGTCGCCAGTGATTTATAATATCATAAAGTGATTCTCTGAAGGCCCCAAAGAAAGGGTAGTTCCAGCTGGGAAAAATGGAGAGACTTACGGTGGATCTTAAAAATGGTTTAAATTTCAAAGATCTGGCATTTCATATAGAAAATGGCATGAAATAAGAGCATGGGTTTGTGCAATTTGAAGAGCTGGTTGATGGAAGGTCTTGATAAAAATGTTGGAACAAGATTTATGAGAGAATGAGGTGCCACTGGATTTTTTTTTACAAGCCTACCATTTTTATTATTTGATTCAGCAGACATAAAAGTATTCAGCTAAAATGCCATACAAGTTTGCAAATACCCTCAATTTCCTTTTTATTATATATATATATATATATTGAAAGTTTCTACCATGACACTTTGATATACATAATGAAAGAGCCACTGTATTTTTGAAACAACTTCCTGCTTTTGCAGTAATATTCAGCCTGCTGAGGTCCAAATCTAAGTTCTACACATTATCTGCTCTTGGATATAACCTATACCTCAGTTCTAGCAATAGCAAAATCAATAAAGTAAGAGTCACTATTTCAAAGAGTCGAGAGGATTTAAATGAGTAAAGGGCACATACCTGGAGTATAGCACCTAAAGTCCTGGAGATGACATGATCAGAGAAAGGTTTTTAGGAGCAACTCTGGTGTAGATGACAACTGTGGGTGGGTGGGGAAACCTGGTGGTGGGGAGCAAAATTGGAGTCCACAGAGCAAGTTTGAAGCCTGCTGCAAGTTTGTGAGCTGCTGTCAGGGACCATCCTGCGTTACCCACAGTGGGAATGTCAGGTGTCAAATATTGTAAAATCTTCCGGAGGTGAGAAGAAAATGTGCTTTTTAACTGCTTCAAAATTCAAGCTTTTCCCTCTTTATTAGCTAGATTTAAAGAGTTTGATGACCAAATTTGTAACGCTTTGTTCCCGTCTAAAAATCCTATAAATATACCAGATAATATTGGCCTTTGCACCTGTTCAAACAGCAACAAAGATAAAAGGAACTAGAGGAGAGACCAACTCCTTCCTTTACTTAATGAGACTTCATTGATTTTTTGCAAACAAATGAAAGACAATAAATTGCCCAAATGACTCTTTATTTTCAAAGCCAGGCTACATTACTGACCAGGGTATTCCCTGCAGACTCAAGGTGATAAGACCCCACAGCTGGACCATAAAATGCATTTGCAGCTCTGAGAATATTCTCAAAATCCCTTTGTTCCCACCAGAACTTTGGGAGTTTGGCCATATATCCTATTGCTTTCAAGACTATTTTTGTTTATTTGTGTTACAGGTCAATGACCAAAACCTCTAAAATTCACTAAGAAGGTCCTGAGCAGGTCGGAAACTGCCCAAATGGCTTTTGGTCTCAGGACTTTGGGGGAGACCTAGGGTTTAAGTGGGATCTGGGCAGGAGCAACTCTCAGCAACCTGTTGTTTTGTCCAGAACAGTGGGTTGGTTCCTTCCAATGGCATCTGTTTTGTTTATTGATCACTGCCCAGAAGACTGACATCTATGTTCCGTTCAATGTGGGAGCCACAGCACCAAAGGGCTGCTGAATACCTGAAATGTAGCTAAAACTGAGAAGTGCTATAGATGTGAAATATACCACAGGTTTCAAAAACATAGCATGAAGAAAAGAGAGAAAAACATCTCAATAATTATATTGATGGCAATTTAAAATTATGATATTTGAATACATTGGGTTTAAATTTCATTATTAAATTTAATTTTACTGGTTTCTTTTTTACTTTTTCAAATGTGGCTACTGAACAACTTAAAATTACATATGAGGTGAAGCTATCATCATATATCTATTGGAAAGTCACTTTAGCAAAAGGATACACTTTGTTTCTCAGATTCTCCTGATGAATTCAAAGCATTTGTTTACATTTTGTTCATAAGACCTGAATGAATTGTCTCTACTTACATTGTCCTACAATTTATAATTGTGCTATAAATTTGATGCTATTACAAGATGACTTACACTTTGTCTTAATAAAAGCTGAAACTGCTGAGTTAGGTAAAGGATAGACAAATAAAGGCAGATTTTAAAAAAAAGGAAAGAAAGAGAAACATAGTATATTCGGAAATTTCTACTCAAAACACATCTCCAGGCTTCATGTTATTTTTTTCTATTTTTATATAGAAGAAGCAGGGGATCACCACAGAGGTTAAAGAACTTTCTTAGAGCAATATAGCTCATGCCTGTCAGAGGATTCTAAGTCTTTCAAAGCACAAGCTCTTTCTCAATATCTCAATGCCTCTGCACCACTAGCAAAATTGAGAAGTTAAATTGTCATGATTATTTTTGTAGATATTTCTTTTAAAAATGTATACTTTATTAGGCAAAAAGTATACAAGCAATTCAGTAAGATTGTGGAAAAACCAACAAAAATATAAATTAGGAAAATGCAGTGTTCCAATCTAAAAAGTATCTATATTTTCCATGTCATTATTTTACAGAATATTATTAATTAAAGTTGTTTAATGTACAAATGTTTGCCATTTTTAAAGTCTTTTAGTGTAAAGATAATTCTCTTGTCTGATGACAAATAGAAGCCCCACAGCCAGGGATTACTCTGGACCTCCACGTTGGATAAATCCAATTTCTTCTTGAGACACAAGTTTCCTTCGGAGTATCTAAGGCAGGTTTTTATTATTTCTATAGTGTCTGCTAGACTGTGAGGCTTTAACAAATCTGGTGGTTTACTTCCCTTAGAATTCTGTGAAATTGCAGACCAGTGAGAAATAGTCCTGTTGATTTCAAGGCTGTGGGCACGTGGGGCTTGGGACTGTCTCTTCTGTCAGGAACCTTGGGAATGGAGTTTATGGCTTGACTACCTGAATGACCAGCTGGCAGATGCATCCTGCTGCCACCAGGATATCTGAGAAGATGCAAAGGTTTCTTTTGTCAATCATAAATGTCCTTGTTTAAGCTTTAGGCTTGTACTGTTGTTCATTTGTCAGATTATGTTGATACTGATTAAAAAGTATGGAATATAGTTCATTCATAAGAGCTTTTATTAATAGAAATGACAAGAGGTTTTATTATTGAGCTATCAATACTTGTTCTCTGAGCCCTATTCTTTCTCTTTTGGTTATGTGACTTGAATAGACACTCATGGAACGTGGAGTTAATGATTCTTACCTTGTAGTGCTTTGAGGGGTGGAGAGAGAGGGCTACTTGGGAGAAAGTGCCTTGCAAAACATTCAGGAGCCAGAGATCTTCCTCCCGGCACCCTCCCACCTCCTCCAGCATGAGCACAAGATAATGATTTCACTTCATTCTGCTACATGTTCATATTGTATTTCTAGATACTCTGGACAACATTTCCTTTCCATAAATGAGAAACAACATGAAAAAAAATCTAGAAATCATAAGGACTCTTTGAATCTCCTGGTTCATCTCTCTCTCTGAACACAGGACTGCTCCTTAGGAAACACAGACAGGTTTCATCAAGCCTCTCTTTCATCTTGGATCTTTTTATTTAGAAAATGTTTTCCTCTAATTAGCTAAACTTTTCTCATTGTTGATTGGATTAAAATGTGAAGGAGATTAGATTATTGTGCTATGACTATTGCTCTCTTAGTTCCTTCATATTTACTGATGTCCCCTGAAGCCCATTTATATGAATTTTCAGGCAAGGGTTTCTTATTAATTCATATTAAGTATGTAAAGATTATGATTATAGAGTGATGTAGGGCTACTGTTGTTTTAGGGAATTTTCTCTAAAGCTAGTGCTAGGCTGTAGGAATTTGGGGATCTAATTAATGGTTTGCTTGCTGTTATTTTACTGTATTAATTTCACATTTTAACATTTAAAACTAAAAGAAAGAGAAAGGATGGTGGAGCAAGAGAGCCAATAGAAAATACACCCTTTACTGTCCAGGACATGACATACCGTCAGTGAGGTGTAATATAGGAGGGAGGTAAGCTGAATCAAGCAAGTGCTGCTTCAGGTCCCTTAGACTGTGAGGCCCCTTTATGCAAATTGATTTTCAATTTAAGGCTTGTAGGAATTGCCAAAGTGAATCGTTAATAACCAAATAGGACTAAATGGAGAGGATAGCAAGAACACCTCTAGCTATTTGTTCTATCGACCCACCCCCAAATCTATTTCTGGTTCTTACATTACCACTTGCTTAGAAATGTTAGTTCATAAGGGGATGGGGTTGTAGAGCACTCACCTAGTATGTGCAAAGCCCTGGGTTCAATCTTTAGCACCACATAAAAATAAATAAGTAAAATAAAGGTAATGTGTCCAACTACAACTAAAATTTTTTTTTAAAAAAATGTTAGTTCATAAAAGGAGAAATTCTTCTATCAGGGGACACAATAATGGTATCACTGAACTTGATGTTGAGACTGCTACCTGGTTACTCAGGGATCCTTGTGCCACTGAAACAACATGAAAATAGTCGTATTGTGGTTGGGATGATCAATCCTGATTATCAAAGGGAAACTGTCCTGACCAGCAAAGAAAATGTCTGGAACTCCTGCTTCTCAGATTCCCATATTCTGTGGTACAACAGTCCAGACAGAACTGTTGGTGACGTAAATCCTTCAGGGACAAAGATATGGACTGTCATATCAGACAAAGAATCAGGACTAAATGAGGAAGTCAAGGATCGAACCTGGGCCACACGCATGCCAGGCGAGCGCGCTACCGCTTGAGCCACATCCCCAGCCCTGCCTAAATGTTCTTTAGCTTGCAAAACTGCAATGGAAAGTAATTCACATTTAATTACATTTCAACTAGTCATTCTCTTGCCATAGGAATCCATGAAATTGGCATTAAACCAAAGTGATTTGATATGAATCTAGAAATACAAAAAGAACATTTTATGAAATTACCAGAATTATGGAATTAGCATTTAGTTCTGGAATCCAATACTTAAAACAATTGAATTAGATAACTTTTGCCATAGTATTGGAATTTAAAAAATAATAATGTAGACTTTTCCTATTCTACTATAAGACCACCATAAAACATCTGAACAAAAAATTAAAAGTTTAGCAAATCACTTTTGCATTTTACCTGTGAAATGTAAAAGCTCTAAAATATTAAAAGCATCAATATTTTCTAAGCTGTGGGATCAAATACTCAGTTGATCCTCTTCAATATTTATCTAGATGGTTTGGTGTCCCCAACAGCAGGATTACCACCTTACCTAGAAGCTAAGTCTATAGCATAAAATATTGGTATGTGATCCATTCCCATTTCTGAACACAAGGAAATTGTAACTCATTTTGAGTCATAAGAATTAAATGTTAACATCATTTTAACAAATCAGTTTCAAAATATTCCTAGGTCAATATTCTGGCAACCTAAACCTGTACATATCTGCCTTTAAAAAAAAAAAACATCACATCAATAAGTGGTTAAGGATAATGATATAAGAACATATTAGGCTCCAAGATTTATAGCAATTAGAATAGAAGAAATAAAATGAGGAAATAACAATCATGTGATCACTCTCTACCATTGACCAGGTTAATTTAGGATAACAGAACATTATGTATGCTGGGAATAAAATGATAAACTAGTGCATGAATTGATGATACTGTGAATTTGCAAAAAAAAAAAAAACTGAGGAACAAAACTCTGAAAGGCTGCAGCCAGAACATCAGGGAGGTAATTACTTGTGACTTTATCCTGTAGCACTTGAGGGGATGAGCAAGGCAGAGTCACTGAGAAGGATAAGAAGTCTTCACATCTGGCTTCCATGACTGCTAAGAATAGTAAGACTGGTAAGATGGAGAAATTCTAGATATCTTCTGAACAACATTGTGCCTATAATTAAAAATGTTTTTTCCAAATCTTTAAAAATTTGTTCAAGGGTAGATCTCATGTTATAAATTCTTTCCACAAGAGGGAAGGAAAATAGAGTGAAGAATGAACTGCATAGAAGGGAAAATAAAAAACCTGAGATAGGCAGAATGATTGGGAGGTTGTATGCTCATCTACTTTAGCTCAGTACCACTCAGAAACATGGGCTTGAAACTGTGGCCAACCAAAAACTATCTGTTATTACTTTTCATAAAGATCAGTACAGAAATTGAGAATAGGTATTTAGATACTTTTATAGCAATTAAAATGATTTTATGTCTGTTGAAGCAAATAATAAAAGAGTAATATGACTGCACATATGGTGCAACACTAGATCACTAGATCGTGTACACCAGAGAAATGAAAAGTTGTGCTGCAACTGTATACAATGAAAAAAATAAATAAAAGAGTGAGATATATTTTGTTTAAGAAATGATCCTAAATTCTTTAATCATTTAATTCAATCATTTGCATGCATCATAATTGATTTAAAATTTCATGTAGCTGGAAAATTACTTTGTTTACATTTTTTGTTACTGTAAATAATTCTTTGATGAAAATCCATGCACATAATTTTGAGAGCATAACATTTCTATAGATTCATTTCTTAGATGAAGCTTTATGAAGTCAAATAGTTTGAACATTTTAAAGATATTTGATGTGTATTTCCTAGTTGTCTTTATTCAAATTCCCAGATACGAGTATCTTTAATCTCCAGTATTATAAGACTGTGTTGTGTGGCTCATTCTCAGCCTCATGATCATTTTTCCAAGCTCAGCCTCCGGTCTGTTTCAGATAGGATTTACAGGCACTCTAGATTGATACCCTGAGGCTAGCTTCTGGTCACGGACTCTGTTTCTGCATCTTCCTCAGTTTTGAGTCCTTCTTTTAAAAATCTGTTCTACAACATATTCTTTGTTTCAGACTATTGTTTTATTTGCCTCTGATAGACCCTACAACTCTATATGTCCACTTGACAAAAGAGTAGAGTCCAGCTTTTGGATTCCAAACCAAGAGTTTAGAGTATATTACTGATGACTTGCCAGAAGTGAACAGTTTTAAGAGTGACCACCAGGACATTCTTCTAACTTGTTATACAAATAGGCATGTATTTAGAGTAGACCAGGCATCACTTATAATTTTGCTGGGACAATAGGCAGAATAAGAGAGGCCTGCCCCAGGTAATCCAGGATTCAGATCACCCTAGCCATGCCAACTCCTGGATTCCCCATCTCTGCTGCCCAACATCAAAGATGTTTTTGGCAACATCTCCATGACTGACCGGCTGCCAGCATTCCTGGCTGCACTCAAGAGTACTTCCATAAAATATCACCTTAAATTCTCTGGTGTATATTCCTTATTGTAAAGAAGTTGTTAGCTGAACAAAATGAAATGTAATAATATTTATGAAGGAATACTTGCAGAACAGGCAGCTTTTCTGTTCCTCTAAGATATTTTAAATTAGGCCTTCTGTCAAACCAGATGTTAGAGTTCTGAATTCCTGGAACAAAAGTTCCTTGCCCCTGGGTATCATTTCCTTTTAGGATAGGTTAGGGCACATTTTCAGGAGCAGCTGTCTGGAATTTGTCCCTTTTTCAGTTGTTGACTATTGTCAGGATGGCATTGTTTCCCCTCCCTGTTTCACCTTCATGAGACAATGGGAGAAATTCCTCTCTGTCTTGGTTTAGGTAGAGGAAGCCTTGTGATGTTCTGTGTTTCTGTCTTTGGATGCTAGTCAGGACAGAGTCAAAATTTAAACGTTCATCTCACCTGGCTTTATTCTCCTTTCGCCTTTATTCTGCTTAACCAAACCCCCACATCTAATTCACAGTTTTGTAATAATAGTTGTAGTTTTTGTTATTGTTTTGCTGTTAATGACCTCACATCTCTCTGTGGAAGGAAATCTGATTTGTGTGTATAAGTCATTTAGTAATTGACCAGAAAGTGACAGCTTCATGGAGATATTGCAATGCCCAATTTGGTGGAAAGCCTGTTATTTGTTTATGACCAACTCACGTTATGGTTGAAAGCATCTCTTTATGTTTGGTCAGTGACATTGTGCTCTTTCATGCTTTATTTCAAACCTCTTCTCTTCTACACATTCCTTGCCAGGAGTGGCTAAACCGTTGCCAGTGACACCCTTAACACAAAACTAGTCTTTTAAACCCTAGTCTTTCCTATAGGGTTTAAAAAGAGGGAACTCCAGACCCCCTCCTTCTCTGTCATCTCTTCTGCTCCGTGTTCCTTCCAGGAGGCTGCTCTGTATTGGAAGAAGCATCTGCAATCACTGAGGCCTTTACTTTCTGTTTACTTCCTAATCCACTGACACTAGCCTCCCCAAAGCCTGATTTCTTAATGTTATACCTACAGTGGATATTTCTTCAATCCCTGACTCACTTGGCTCTCAATTCTTCTTTCTTAGAATATGAGTATCTATGGTAACTGTGACTCTATATGCTTCTGGAGTTTTTCTTACTCTTTCTTTCTGGCCATTTATTCTCAACTGCTTCTTCAGGTTCCTCTCACTCCATCTTTCCCTTCAATGTTAGCACTTCACAGGTTTTTTTTTTTCTTCTCCTTCCTATACATCCTGCACAGTCTTGTTCACCTCCTAAATAGTATCTCTCGTCTAGTAACTTACCTGATCTCAATTGCCTATTAGATATGGATGTTCTGATACATGGCAGGTACCTCAAGCTCAGCTTGCTCCTTCTTCCCTGTATCTGTTCCTCTCTGTTTTCTTACCTTTGAGAATGGGACCAGATTCCTTCTTGTCAACTCTCAAAACCCGGGGGAGGGTCCTTGACTTCTCTCTCTCCCTACCCAAAAGTCAACAAGTCCTGGTAACCTATTTCCTAAACATATCTCAGATCACCACCAGGGTCCTCTGACCTACCAAGGTACAAAATTCTCTTGCTCACCTTAATGTCTCCTGTGCTTGGCACAATGCCAGGGACATAAGTGATCAAAAATATTTCTTGGATGAATAAATTAATTTTGGAAATCTAAGAAATATTGAAAGGTAATAGAAGTGGAACATTGATGCTTTTAAAATTCTTCATGTTATTAGTTCACATTTTGTTTTCATAAGCCAAATGAGCCCAATATTTTTCACAATGAATTGTTTTTTTGGAGCATCTATATCAGAAACATACACTGAGAAATGTACTTTTAATAACTTCCAGGAGGCTGTTTCTCCATAACTTTCTGAGAAAATGATAAAGAGTGAGTAATTGAGTCGGAGCCTGCGGCTGAGATTTGACCTTCATAAACATTTAACAACAACAACAACAAAAAGACACCCAAGTAAAGTAGCAGTATATAAATGGAAGGTTTTATAATGAAATTCCATGTATTATTTGCTATCAGGGAAGCAAGAACCAGATTTCTGAGTATCTTTGAAACCTACTTATAAAATTCATGGTGAGAGAAGCTCTTTAATATATTGCAATTATAATAGTAAGTCCAGCTTTAATTTAGTGATAAAATTATAATTATTCAACATATATGAGCTCATAATGGGGCAGCAAAGAATGTGGGTAATTGGGTAGCTCTTTTGAAAATTGAATCCTGATAATTTCTTTATCTGGTAATTAGTAACTGTACGCTTCAATTTCCCAAGGCATGACTTTTATAAATTTTGCTGAAGGCTTTGCAAAGCAGGGATCATACCTGATATTTGTTCTTCTGGACATTGAACACCGTAAGCCTTAAGGAGTGAGAAAAGTAAAAGATTACTTATGAGGGGGCCATGCAGAGAAGACAGAAATTATTTCTTGAGATTGTAGTCTTTATAAAAATCTGTGTAGGTTTTACCTGGCTGGCACGAGAATCTTAGAGGTTGTATTTTGCCTTTGCCACTCTGGAAAGGTATCATTATGTTAAGATCTATTATCAGGAATGGTGGGCTGTGTAGGGAGGTGAATTAGTGTCTCTTTAGTTTGGATGCGGTCATAGTTTTGATCTGAAATGTCCCCTAAAGGCTTGGTTAAAGGTTTGGTCCTGGAGGTGGTAGAATCTAACAAGGGGAGCCTAGCTGGGAAATGTTGAGTCATTGAGGGTTTGCTTTTGAAGGAGTTCCGGACCCCCACCTCTTTCTCTATTTCATTTTCATGTCCTAGCCATGAGGTAAGTGGTTTTTCTCCACCCCATTCTCTGGCTATGATGTGTTGCCTCACCAAGAAAGACCTAAAAGTTTTGAGTTCCCAGATCATGGACTGCAATCTCCAAAATAATGAACCAAAATAACCCTTTTTGCTTTATAAGCTGACCATTTCTGGTCTTTATCATGGTGACTCAAGGCTGACTAACACAGATGTTGTTGAGAGATCGAAGTTTAGAAACTGATCACCCCCTTGAATAACCTCTGGAGCCAGAACAAAAGAAGACATGTCAGCTGAGGTCATCCCACTTAGCATCTTTAATAAAACATGCTATTGCTATTGACTGTTTGGATTTTGATGTTGACTTGGAAGTGTACGGAATGAACTCATTAACTTTAGACTTAGACTGTTTAGACACTGGGTGGGCAGGTTTCCAGGACTCCACTGGACGTTTGCATATTTTGTTTGCTGGAGATTCCTTTGACCTTGGTGAAATCCAAAAGAAAGGAAATAGCATTCAAAGAGGCAGAGCTTAAAATTAAAACCACATGAAATAGAAACTCTTTGTGGAATTAAACAGGGAACACTGGGTAGGAATGTGGTGGTGTTTGCCCTTGCACAATTTAACCTGATTGCTCACAGGAACTTCTGATGATCAATGTCCATATCTGAAGTGTCCTGTGAATTTGCTAATGGCAGTTCAGCTCACATGTGTCTTTTATTTTGTCCACTTCAAGACATCAAATCAAAAGGCCATTGGTTTATATGATCCTCTCATATTGTATAAGGAAAGTTTGCATAATTAAAAAAAGCATTTATTTACAATTTTGATACAGAGGATTTGCTATAGGTGCTCCTGACTGCCTTGTAGCAGATGGTACTTTGTATCCAAATTATTTATATTGTAAACTAAGCTTTATTGTCTACATAATGACAACAAGGGCATTTTAAAAGGAAAACAAATCACTTACCTATGTAAAAATTAACTTGCAGAAAATAGATTTTAAAAATAAATTCAAAACCAATATTTTGCCCCTCTACAGGTGAAATCTGAATTGCTGTGCACTCCCCAAATTTAAAAACAATTCATTATGTAACTATTTTTTTAAAATTTTAGCACAAGTATCTTATGACCTCTTCTGTTAATATTTCTACCTTGAGATTTTTGATCAAAGAATAATTTTTATAATAAATCTAATAATCTAGACACATTGCTCATTATAAATGTATATTACTAAACAAATGAGCCACTGGGTTCTTACTAAAGGAGAAGTCAGTTCTGCCTATAAAAGTAAATACTAGTTCTTTCATCTTTGCCTCCTTCTCCAGTCCAGAATGATGAGAACATTTTAAACCTGTGTTTCACATGCCCTTTGCTCATCCAGGTTGCAATATCAATTGCTCTTTCCCTGGGTTCTGTTGGGAGAAACTCTAGCCATCCTTCATAGGCTGGTACAAATGTCATCTCCCCCAGAAAGACTCTTTATGAGAGGTGTCAACTTTCCTACCCTGTGTGCTCCCCTTGCCATGGGCCACAGGTCCTGGTGGTACCCGTGACAATGATACATTGACTGCTGTGGTTTGTAATGCAGGTGGGCATCGCACATCACCATGCCTGTGGCCCACTGTGTGGTATCATACCTGTAACAGACTAATGTTTATTGACTTAGATAATGTTGCATAATATAGGTTGATGGTCTTTGGATATGTTTCAAATAAAAGTACCATTATTTTCTTTCTAACTCAAGAAAATAAAAATTTTATTTGAAAGAAATAAATATTTATTATCTTCATGTTGCAAGTGATAGGATCCAGGCATAAAAGCTTGTGCTTTATGTTGTTTCCCTTGCTGTAGTGACTTTGAGAATAGATTAAAAGAATAAAAGTCTAAATATCAACAACATTTATTTTAAAATGCCTATTTAATGTGCCTAAAATGTCTATATTGTCTCCAATTCTGGTTAAGAATGATCTCTTATTACATGGCTTTAGATACATTACTTCTCAAAATAAATCTAAAAGTCAACACTGAAATATCTGTTACTTATAGCAAGATATAATATGGCTTTTAAGATAAACTTTATAAAAGTTTGTGAAGGCTTTACAGTCTTGTGAAGTTTGTCCTTATTCTTGCTTTTCGATACAAAGGATGATGATGCAAAACATGAAGAAAATTTTGAAAAGTTTAAAAATCTCATAATAACAAAGCTAATACAAAAATTTTTGTTTGAATCCGTGACTTTCCTTTCCATGTACATATATATTATATATATGTGATTATTTAAAAACTATCATTTTGCATTGTTTTATTATTTTTATTAACTTATTTTAACTGACAAACAATAATTATATATATTTATTTGAGTACAGGTGATCATTTGATCTATGTATATGTAAGTTACAGAGAGATTTAATCAAGCTAATTAAATACATCATCTCACCAACTTATTATTTTTGGTGATGACAATATTAAAATCTATTTTTGAAATATACACCATGCAGCATAACAGGTCACTAAAACTTATTACTCTAGTCTAACAGACTAGTAATAAGTACCTTGTGATCAATATCTCCTCAATCCCCAGTCCTCTTCCTTCCCCCACTCCCCAACCTCTGGTAACCACTATTATGTTCTGTTTCAGTGAGAATGACTACTTTTGATTCCACATGTAAGTGAGATAATACAGTAGTTGTCTTTCTGTGCCTGGTTTATTTCACTTACCCTAATGTCTTCCAGTTCCATCCGTGTTGTCACAAATGACAGAATTTCCTTCTTTTTAAAGACTCCCTAGCATTTTATTGCATATATATGTGCCACATATTTTTAATCCAGTCATTCGTTGATGGACACTTAAGCTGCTTCCATGAACTGGGTATTTTTAAAATATTTTGTCAATATGCCATTATATATATTTGAATTTATTTTTATATTATTTAAACTTAAATATCTATTATCTATTCAAAATAAAAAAATAAATCTTCCATCCTTTTAAATATGATACAAAATATTCTGTTTGTTCTTCCAATAATTTTGTTCAATTTTCCTGGAGAATTGAGACAAAATTCACAATGTATTTGTCAGAGAAAAGGGCTGTTGGTCTAGTGATATGGGGGATAGTAGGTCAAGAGCTGGCACTGGGAAGTTTTTTTTCTTTTTAAAGAAATCAATGGACTATTTTATTTCCCTTAAATCTTATTTATTAAATGCTAATTAGGTTTCAGGAGTTGATATTTCATGGTAGTCATAAAAATGAACATGATAGACATAATCATCAACCATCAGATCTTATATTTCAATGGAAGAAACAAAAATCAGTTAAGCAGACAAATAAATAAAATACTTCAAAATGTTGTAATGCTCTAAGAAGTGAATTTTTTTGGAAAAAGCATCTCACATAAAAAGTCCAATTGATCTGGCGTGGTAGTGCATACCTGTAATCCCAGCTATGTGGGAGGCTGAAGCAAGAGGATCACAAGCTGGAGGCCAGTCTCAGCTACTTAGCTTGAAATCCAAGCTTGGAATTTTGAACATTTAAAGTCTGGGTAGATTTGGAGAACCTGGCAAAGGAGATTTGACAACAGGTGAAATGTTAGCTATATCCGTAGTATCTTATTTCTAAAAAATGTTGAGCAAAAATTGGAAAGTGGATTGTTACATCTGGATGAGAGGTTAATAAATATTTATTTTATTATGTTTCCTAGCTTTCAACATGTGTGTTTAAAATACTTTAATACATTTTAAATTAAATTGTGGAAAGATTTCCAAAAGTCTTTCAAATAACATTAGATAATACTTACCTTGCAAATTTATTCATTTATTTCTTTATTTGTCAATGATTCTGATAAATCACCATTAGAAATGTTGAAATTGATTAGGACAAGAAAGTTTTAGCAATTCCAAATGATGTGTATGACAAAGCATATTATATAGGATTATCTTCCAGCAACATTTTAACATGATCTTAAATAGCAAGTCTCTGGAATAAAACTGGCAAGTCTCTGGAATGAAATCATCTTCAACTAATTTTTCCATCTCATATGAATCACAGATCCCAAAGTAATAAGGAACTGCACAGCCATCTAATCCAATGCACCATTTTCTGATGAAGAGACTGATTCAGAGATGCTGAAAGGCTTTTTCACAGTCTCAGTCCAATCTTTGAAATCCATGTAAAGGCACAATTATATGACAGTCATCCAGGGGTGACTATATGCTAAATTAGAAATTCACCTTTTAGACTACAGATTTAGCTCACACAAAATTTAGAAAAGCTCATATAAGTCATTTTTATAATATAAGCTTTAATGTTAACACATTCTCTGTGCTTTTTGTTATTTTTGGTATACTGTGTGAAAGTTTTCTGCAGTACACATATTGTGAGAAGTCAGAGTCTTCAGAAACAGTAGAACATGAACACACTCTCTCTCTCTCTCTCTCTCTCTCTCTCTCACACACACACACACACACACACACACACACTTACTTCAGACTTGCCAGCCCCTGCAATCACATGACCAAAAAGAGCCAATTTCTTAAAGTGAATATCTTTATTTATATATCGTATGCCTGTGTGTATTTATTAAATAAAGACAGAATAAGGAGAGAATTTTAAAAGCTGCAAGAGAAAGAAAGCAGATTACATTTAGGGGTAAACCAATCAGGATAACAGCTGATCTCTCAACACAGACTCTGAAAGCTAGAAGATCCTGGAATAACATATTTCAAACTCTGAAAGAAAATGGGTTCCAACCAAGAATCGTGTATCCGGCGAAATTAAGCTTCAGGATAGAAGATGAAATTAAAACCTTCCACGATAAACAAAAGTTAAAAGAATTCACAGCTAGAAAACCATCTCTTCAAAAAATCCTTGGCAAAACATTACAGGAAGAGGAAATGGAAAATAACATTGAAAACCAACAATGGGAGGTAGGACAGTAAAGGGGGGAAAGTAGTCAAAGTGGATAATAAATCAGGTTTAGTAACATCAATAAACAAATATGGCTAGAAGAACAAACCAGATCTCAATAATTACCCTAAATGTTAATGGCTTAAATTCACCAATCAAGAGACACAGGCTAGTAGAATGGATCACAAAACAAGACCCAACAATATGCTGCCTACAGGAGACGCATCTGATAGGAAAAGATATTCATAGACTGAAGGTGAAAGGTTGGGAAAAATCATACCACTCATATGGACTGCGGAAACAAGCAGGAGTGGCCATACTCATATCTAATAAAATAGATTTCAAGACAAAGTTAATCAAAAGGGATAAAGAAGGACACTTCATACTGCTCAAGGGAACCATACACCAACAAGACATAACAATCATAAATATTTATGCCCCAAATAATGGTGCAGCTTTGTTCATCAAGCAAACTCTTCTCAAGTTCAAGAGTCTAATAGACCACCATACAATAATCATGGGAGACTTCAACACACCGCTCTCACCACTGGACAGATCTTCCAAACAAAAGTTAAATAAGGAAACTATAGAACTCAATAACACAATTAACAACCTAGACCTAATTGACATATATAGACTATACCACCCAACATCAAGTAGTTACACTTTTTTCTCAGCAGCTCATGGAACCTTCTCAAAAATAGACCATATATTATGTCACAGGACAACTCTTAGACAATATAAAGGGGTAGAGATAATACCATGCATCTTATCTGACCACAATGGAATGAAACTGAAAATCAATGATAAAGGAAGGAAGGAAAAATCAAGCATCACTTGGAGAATGAACAATAGGTTGCTGAATGATCAATGGGTTTTAGAAGACATCAAGGAGGAAATTAAAAACTTCCTAGAGTTATTAAATAAAGAGAATCATTTAAAGAAATTGTCTCATGCAATTGTAGAGAATGGAAAGTCAGATATCTGTAAGGTAGGATAGCAGGCTGGGCATTTAGATGAGAGTTGATGTTGTAGTCTTGAGCCCAAGATCTGCAGAGCAGGCCTGCTCAGCCTAGCCTGTGGGAAACTGAGGCAATTTCTATATTGTGTCTTGATAATTGCTTCTTATAGAAACCCAAGTCTTTGCTCTTGAGGCCTTTGTCTGATTGGATGATGCCGTATCATGAAGGACAATCTGTTTTATTCAAAGTGTACTGATGATAAATGTTAGTCCCATGTAAACAATATCTTCAATGTGAAACCTTGATTGTTGTTTGAGCAAACAACTGGGCAGGTAGCCTAGCCAAGTTGACTCTTCAATTATTCATCACCCTGGGAAAAGAAATCCTCATGATCATCTCGTATTGCAATGATGCCTACAGGGTGTCGGGAGGGATATGTGGCATAATTTCTGCCATGTGTTTGCCATCCTTATCCTGGTGGAATGTAAATGTTCCTTTTGTGTAAGAAAATCCCTTTTATTGGCAAAACTTCAAGAATATTATTGTATAGAGAACATAACTTATGTCCAGAAGATTTTTTGATAGGAAGATAAAGACCTTTTATCTCAGGAAGAGAGTTGTCAATAAATGCACACTTTACTTCATTGCATTATTTTCTAAAGAAGGTATTTAAAATCTGTCCCATCTCATCCCTTATAGAATCCAGCTCCTGCCCATATTCACTCTGCACCTCACTCACCTCCTGTGCTATGGGGAGGTCTTCCATGGAGATGCTGTCAAACTTTCTCTTATAGAAATTAGCATCTGGATTTTTCAGAAATCAACTGCCACTTTATAGTTACACAACTAAAATTCCAAACTGTTAAAAAATATTTAATCATAAGTTTATGGATATCCTTCAGTCTATTCTGTTAGTATTAAGCTTTTAAATGATATGACACACTACAAATTTCTGTTGACTTTATTGGTATTTCATCTTATCCAATTGAATGTAGAGCCGTTCAAACAATTGTACTATTATATCAAAGAATGCTTACAGTTTTTTAAAAACAGTGGGAGAAAGACTCAGTTGAGGAGCCAGTTAGGCCTATATTTTAGTTAGAGAAGATTTGAAATAAACTTGAAACAATAACCTTTGTAATAAAAACATCTTAAGAGCGTTGGAAAAAAAAATCTCAGAAAAAACAAATCCGTAGAAGTAAAACAATGTTACCAAAGGAATGATACTTGGAGAATATTTGATAAAGCCCCAAATCCAACTAGTATTTTCATTAGCGTGTTCCTTTTGTTCCCCTAGAAAATATTTTTTATTATTGAATATCACATGTCTTTCTAAATTTCTGTTTTCAGACACGTTTCCTGCTAGGAACATATGGAAAGGGTAAATGTCTGGAGTAAAATTTGAATGATGTTATAAACTCTGAGAGAGGATCTTGAAGTACCAATGCAGTTGGAAGGCTAAAACTATGCCTACAGTTAGATGTAGTCAACCGTTTTGCTTATGTTAGACTTTTTATAGAATATGAAAAAGAAAATGTAAAAAGCAGATCTTGTAAAATCCTGTTACATTATGTGTTTACGTTTTGATGTTGGTATCAATTTACTCTCCTACAGATGCTTAGTATTATTATGTTTTGAACACAGAGAAATTTCATGTGTGTAAAACTGTGGAGTCCTAGTGGCAGACGTTTATGAATCAGGAAATGATTTCCATGGAGAACTTTCACTCGGAACGCTAGTGTAGATTTGTGAAATCCCTAAGCCTGGACTTGTGTCTATGGAACAAACTCAAGTACTGTGACTCTTAGACATAGAGGTCAATAGAAGGATCATGCCCACAGTAAGGTAAATGTGAACTATCACTTGGTAAATTGGGCATCAAATACGATCTTAGTGTTTGGCTCATTTAGTCTTCAGTTCTTTACTCTGCTATGATTACAAAGACCTGGCCTTTCTTTCCTTTCAATATTTTAAATTTAGAGCTCCAGAAAACTCAGCACACCAGGGCACTGCCTTCCTGTGGGCAGCACCTATCAGAACTATCACACCAACAGGGTCCATGCAGGACTTGGAGGACTTGCCAGGGCATGTTGCACACACACTATTGTTGTTCAAGCTGGGGACATATTGATATTGGTTGCACAATTTAGCACAGTTCTATGACAGGACGCACCTATAACCATCAGCCTCCCCTCAAATCCAGAAGGTAGGCTTGTGATTTCTGCTTTACAAATAAGTTACTTCACCCAAGACCTCATAACTCCAGGCTTCAGACTGCAATCTGCTTTGATTCCAAACTCTGCTTTGTTGCTATGTTATTGTATTTTCATTGCTACACCCAGTCTTGTTCATTTGGAGCTTACTTAAGGCATTTGTTGGTGACTTACTCCATTTGAAAAGAAGTTAAATTATACTGATCAGTGCTAGGAGATGTTTAATATTTCACCAGATTTCAAAAGCAGCTCATCAAAGCATTTGAATTCTTGCCATAGCATCAACTCACAAAGCTGAAATAAACAGGGTACACTGAGAGTCAGATGAAAAGTCCTGTAAGTAAGAAACTGGAATACTCTGAATTGATTTAGTGGTGGTGCAGGCTTGAAATCAGTAGTCATCCCAAATGCAGGGCAGATGGTCTTTAGTGCTCTCATGTACTCCTGGGTATTTATCAATTAGGATTCAGCAGCATTTGCCTGTTCTCATTAGGTAATTACATTAAAATATTTCTTATCACAGGAAAGAGAAACCTAATTACTAGATCTTGATTAAACCTTGTGCTAGAGGCTAACCTCTTGACCAGTGACATATGACCACGATAAAAGAAAAGCCAGCCAGATCATTCATTTTGGGAATGACAATAATGAGCAAGCACTAAGGATCTGGCACAGGAAGTGTTTGCTCTTTCATTGCATTGCTGTTTCCTAGTCTCAATATCACAAATAATATCGGCGGCATGGAAACAGAATGGATTTGGGGGGACCACAACATGCCTTTGCTATATGTATGTCTTGATTTTTCTATTAATCCTAAACTCCTAAAAATATGCTCTTTAGGAAAAGTTCTGATGATCAACAGGCAGGTCCTTTATTCTAGGTCCTCTTCACCGGGAGAGCACACAAGCTTGCATTGAATGCAATTACAGCATCTCTTATGTTTCTATCCTTATTGAATGATATGTAACAATAAACTAAAAACTTTTGAGACTCTTTTAAGTCTTTGATACTTTTATATATCAGTCTGTTACCATCACCAGGCTAGTTATTTCTCACAACATACTTTAGAACTTTATTATTAAATATTTGTAAAAGGGTGTCCTGGAGACACAATTAAAACTCTAGGACTTAACATGATAGATATTTCTATGATTTCTTACACTTTTAGAAGAAGATCCAGAAAGGTAAAAAGAATTTTCCAGATTTTTAGCAAACTGATATTTAAAACTTTGTCTCTTTTAATGATTTAAAATGTAAACTTCTGGGAAAACAAGTTTGCTAAGTCATATCCTTTTCATAATAGTTTCTGTTATTAGTGTTTTAGTAAACTGTAAGTTTATGTTATTTGCATATTCGAATAAATTCAAAGACACACGTTGATTACAAGAAACAGTGATCCTCAAGTTCCTGAACCATTTTTCTTCTTGAAAATGCTAGTGCCCATCCTGAGGTGGATTCGAGTTGAAAGACTTTTCTAGGTTTCGGCTCTTCGGACAGCATGTAGTTAATTAAGACTCCTCCTAAGAGAGTCTTTCCTTGACCCTCTTATGAAAATTCTCCCTATCGTTCCTACTTTGGCAATTATTTTATTTATGTATTTTGGCTTGTGATTTACCCCATGCAATCAATAACTCTACAAGGGCAGGAGTCACACTGCCTGGTTACCATGATTTGCTCAGCGATCATGATTCAATGTTTGGTATACCATGGGTGCTTTAGAAATAGCCAGAGAACAGAATGAATGCATGAATGGGTGAATGTATAAATGAAGTAATGACTGAGGAAGAAGTAGTAGAACAATTTGAACAATAGTAAACTTCACCCAGGTTACTTGTGATGAGATCACAGCATACAGAATGTAGAATCCTGCACCCATAGGCAGCCACTTGTTTAGTGACAAACAACCTATAGTAACAATAAAAACCCAGCAAGCATATTTGCTACTGTTACTGTGGCCACTTCCATTTATTAAACTCATTCTGTGTGCCAGGCATTGTGCTACATGGTTCATTTTTCCTATTTAGCTTGGTCTATAGTGGGCAAAAAGATCAAGCCTCACAGTGTCTGGAGAGAAGGCAGACAGGGAATAGGAGAGGAGCAAAATATTTGAGCTGTTAGGCAGGTAATTCAGGCATAAATTACATTATCAGCATTTGGCAGATTTAGATTTTTATTGTCTGTGTTTCTCAGACTGTGGAGAAACAGTTTTCTTTATCTCTTTTCTATTTTCAAATTGGCCCCTTAGAGAATAAAAGTCACAAACTCATTGTCTTACAGTGAATGACGCTGCACAGAGCTGTGCTGGTTCCACTGCACGTCAGTGGTGTCTGGTGATGAAACCTGAGCTCACAGTCTAGGTGGCAGAGGGAAGAGGCAGGTCACTGGGTTCCAGGCAAGTCTACCAGGTGATCCACATACATTATAATGTGTGCTGGTCAGCTGGCCGCCCTGCTGACTGCCTGGTATCTATTAGTCAATGTGTTAAGAATCAGACTTCAGTAAGGTCATTGAATAGGGTGAAATGTATGCAACTTACAGTCGAGTCATTACGAATGGTCCCATCAGAAAAAAACTTTACTATCTTCCTTCTCTCTTTCTCCCAGATACTACAATGTCTGAGGAGAGAAAAAAATTTAGAGGCAAATTGCTTCTAATGAAAGGTGACTATACATAGATGAGCTCTGAAATGCCAAATAAGGTGATTCTAGCCTTTTGACGGTATAAAGACCCTTAAGAACCAGTCAGGTCTTAAGTGCAATTCTGACACTTGAAGCACGTGAAATACATTCTGGAAAAAAAATCAAAACAATAAAGACTAGAGACATATGTAGATTGCGCTCAGTTTCTTGGCTAGTCACTTTCGTTTGGAAGCAGCAGATTAACAGGCACTTTGTACATCCTGAGCTAATTTACTTGTAATTCTCTGCACCTGTTAGTTCGAAGAAAGGTGGTTAATGAGATCAAGGCTAAGAGATGTGTAATATTTCATCCTGCCGTCAAAGCCTATTATTTAAATAATTTGAAACTTCCAAAACATTGAAATAAAAGAAGTTTCTCAAGTGAATAGAAAGGTAAAAAAGAGTAAGGAGAAAGAGAGAAAAAGAAAAGGAAAAGGAAAGGATAATAAGATGAAATTTGTTTTGACTGACACCTTGGATGCCAAGCCCTGATGCTCCCATAAGCTATGGGATTTGAACATTGATCATCTGTTATCTTTCGCCTTTTAAAGCGTTGATTAGCAAATATATGTCCTTTTTTTTTTACCAAGAAAATCTATTCCTGGGAATTTAACTTAAAGCAACTGAGAGTACAAAAAAAAAAAAAAATAAAAGTATGTACAAGGTTGTACAACCAGAATTCATCGGCGGTTTTGAACACTTGAAATAACCCATTGTCATGGATTTCTCAGCAACCCTGCACATGGTTCTGACCTTGCACAGCTTCATTATTTCCTTTATTTTCTGTGACCTGACTGGATCTCCATGTTCTAGCCAGCTTGTTGCTCTTTTCCTGTCTCCTTCGCTGGTCCAGCCATACAATATTTCCCCCAACGCCTCTCCTGATCCATGTTATGTTCCTTCCTTGTGGCAACTAATCTACCTCATCCTGTCAATTGTCTTTCCTAACATCTCTTCACACCTCCAGCTCTGAGTTTCATGACCAATTATTCAATTGTCTTCTTGACATCCCATCTTGGAGGTCTCAGAAGCACTTTAAATTTAATACATCCAGAAGTAAACTTCTGTTCTCTCCAACACTGTGTTCTTCCCTCTGTTATAGAATGGTACCAACAATATCAAGTTGGGCAAGCCAGAAATATAGAAGTCACCCTTGATACCTTCTTCTGTCTTGCCCTAATATATCCAATTATTCACAAATTCCTTTCAACTTTGCCTCCTCTTCATTCTCAAATCTGTCCACACGCTTCTATCTCCAACACCTCTCACAAGCCGGGACCATTGCAGTAACTTACTAAATTAGTCACTGGCGTCAGATACAGCTTCACTCCACACTGTTCCACACATTACATCTAGATAGAGCTTTTCAGATGCAAATGTGATTTTATATAAAATATTTCAGTGTCTTCTTAATGTGCATAGGGTTCAAACTTCAGGGTTAGATGATTCCTGCCAGTGGTTTAGATTTCAAGACCTTGAAATCTAAAAGGTTTCACAGCATATATAAAAAAAGAAAATGTTGCACTTGATATATGCTTGATTTTAAAAGATTTTTATATTGAAGCAAACAATATTAGCAGTTTTACTAAAAATTAGCATGGTAACCTTAGGACATTCCATGTCTATATGAACTTTCTGAGAAAATCACAGTAACAAAATCAGAATCAACTTAAAATTGATGGTTATATTTGAAGCCACAATAAAGCTCATATTAACTCATTTCCCCCATTTTTAGGAAAGAAATCAGGCAAGACAGTTATGTATAATTGAGGAATATATTTTATTCTTTCTTTTCTATTCTTTGTGTATAGATTGTTTTGTTTTGAATAATGAATTTGATGAAAACCTTGTTGAGGAATTGTTTTCAAGAGAAAAACACAAAAATCTCAGCTCTTGTTTTTATTTCCCAGCACAAGTCTCAGTGTCTCTAGTAGAATGAGAGTTTCCTTAGATTTTAATTGGGCCTGAGAAGGGAGCCTGCCCATGTAACACCTTTGTGAAGAATATGAAGGGCAGCTGTTCTGCATCAGGTGAAGCCCTGCACAGGTGACTGTGGCATAGTACAAGCCATGGGATCCAATTGGCCACCTTGCTTTCTGGCTGGCAGTCAAGGAAGAAACACTCATTGGTTTGAAACTATTACTTTACCCAGGTCATCTTTAATACTCTAGATGAAGAACACCTTGATATTTGCTGGTAATGTCATCTTTTTGTATAGACATGCTCATCCCTGTGAATATTTGGAACAGTTACCTCTAGTAGCATCAACCCTTTGACTTTTCTTGGTCTACTTATAAAGAATCAATTTTGTTGTGGGAAGGGATCTCATGAAAATCAAAGGGAGAGCAAAAGAGTAGAAGAAAGGGATCAAGGGCAGAGAAGAGGGAAGGGAAAGAGGAAATTCGGGAGAATGATATTGGCTAAATTATATTGTTATATTGTCTGCAGGTATGATCATGTAACCATAATGACTCACCCTGTTATTCACAATTAAAATATACCAATAGAAATATGGAAAAAAAATGATCAATTTTGCATCATCTTAAACTTGGAGAATTTCTCTCACCTCTCAGAAATACGACTACCTTAAACACAATCCCTTAGGACTAATGCTTCCTCAAACAGGGAGGAAAATTATATATCAGGATTTCTAGACTGTCTAAGATAGACATACAGAGGAGATTCTTAGAGGGAAAGTAACTAACTTGGACTCTCTCTCTAATTCAGTTTCTGATGCATTAAACATCTGGTGGGTGGAAGCCGGATTGCAGGGCATGAGGACAGGACCATTAAGAGTCAAAGGGGAGATAGGAAAGGTAGCAGAATACAACAATTACTAATAGGGCATTTTGTAAAATTGTGGATGTGTAACTGACGTGATTCTGCAATCTGCATTTGGGGTAAAATTGGGAGTTCATAACCCACTTCAATCTAATGTATGAAATATGATATGTCAAGAGCTTTGTAATGTTGTGAACAACCAATAAAAAAAAATAAAGTTGCATAGGAAACTAGTGGAGGGGCCCAAAAAGAAAGGACACACACACACACACAAAAAAAAAGAGTCAAAGGGGAAAAGGTGGATTTGACACAAGAAGCTATATGGTATGAGACAACAAGGAAGCAGATAGCACAACCTGCTTGGCACAGTGGGAGAATATAAGGTCATGTGTATGAAAAGAAAATGCTATTTTACTAATCTTATAAGCCTTTGGAACCCAAGCATGCTGGTGTGGGGATCCTTCTAACTGCCTGTGACATGGAGGGAGCATCCTTGTTTCCACTCACCTTTGGGTGCAATGTAGGCAGCTCTATTGCGTGGAGACTAGCGGATTCAGTGGTGGTGACACAGACCCATTGGCAAGACTCAGTGTCTCTGCAATAAGACGGGACCAGAAATTTAGGATTCTGAGGTAGGAGTAAATCTGGTAAAGCCCTTATTCTGTTTTTATGGTAGATAGTGATTTGACACAGGAGCTCCTCTTAGGGAATATGGGGATATAGTGCTAGAGAATCCTGACTTAGTAATGACAGCAACCTCTAACCAACCAAATTTCATTAGATGTTTTGTGGGTTCTCTCAAAATGTGGGGATACATACAATGGGAATAAGAAATTTAAAATCTATCCACAACTCAACAGTTAGAAAAATGAACAAGCCAAGTTAAAAAAAAAAAAAAGACAAAGATCTCAATAGACATTTCACTAAAGAAATTGAAAAATAAGCATATGAAAAGATGCTCTGCATTATATGATAGTGAGGAATTAAAAATTAAATCAATGAGATGCTACTATACACTTATTAGAATAGAGAAAAACCAAAACCAAAACGCTGCCAATGTCATATTCTGGTGAGGATGTGGAACAACAGGAACTCTCATTCCGTGCTCGTAGGAAAAAAACATCATGCAGCCACTTTGCAAGACAGTTTTGCGGTTTCTTACAAAACTAAACATACTCTTACCTTATGATCCAGCAATTGAGCTCCTAGAAACAAGTTGAAAATGTATGTCCACAAAACTCCTGTGCCTGGATGTTTACAGTAGCTTTATTCACAACTGCCAGACTTGAAAACAACATTCTTCAGCAGTTGAATGGATAAACTGTGCTACATCCAGACAGTATTATTCAGTGTTGAAAAGAAATGAACTTGGAAGCCATGAGAACTAATGCATATTAAGTGCATATTACTAAGTGAAAGAGGTCAATCTGAGAAGGTTACATACTGTATATTTCCAACTCTATGACAGTCTGGAAAAGTCAAAACTATGGAGACAATAAAAAAAATGACAGGTTGTCATGCATTATGGTTGAGAGATGAACCAGAACACAGAGAATTTTTAGGGTAGTCAAACTATTCTATGTGAACAGTGGATATATGTCATTACACCTTTGTCAAAACTCCTAGAATTAGGATTGATGTGGAGCTCAGTGGTAGAGCACTTGCCAAGCATGCATGAGGTCCTGGGTTGCATCCTAGCAACACACACACACACACACACACACACACACACACACACACACACACTCCAGTGTACATCACTGTGAATCCTGGTATGGGCTTGAGGTGATAATGATATGTCTAGTAGCCATTATTTGTTTTAGCAAATACATGGTGGGGTGTTGGTAGTAGGGGTAGATTTTCTACAAATGGGGCTGGATTTACATGGGAACTCTGCACTTTCTTCTCAATGTTGCTATGAACCTAAAACTACTACTCTAATACATAAAATTCATTTAAAAAATGGATAAAGTTTTTTTTTTTAAAAAACTGTGAATGCAGCTGGGATATTGCAGTTTGCAGGACTTAGGTATTCCCATTCATTACCATATCAATATTTAATGAGCACCTACAGACACAGGATGCCTGAACATTCTGATTACATTTGCTTCCTCCTGTGACTTTCTCCCTCACAAGGCAGTGACCTAATCACTTCTTTGAGCTATTTTCCCCACACATATCAATATATTATTCTGTTCCTCTATGAAAATATACTTTTAAGAAGTACAACAGGAATATGGTTAAGAGTTCTGAAAAAAAAGTCTCTAAGGTAGAAAAATTTTACTACCTAAATCCAAAGGTCCAAAGTTTACTATGAATCCCAAAACTAAGAAACCTGGAGTCATGGATGGGAAACACTGATGTAAATCTTGGGAAGTTCAGTTCCCAGATTGCATGATAGGATATTCTCACCAACAATGCTGATTCTATCTTCATATCCTAAGGGAGACTTTCAAAGTCTAGTTGCCTTGGTTCTATGGAACAACTACAAATTAGAGCTACAATTATTGGAATGATTTTATGAAGTTCTTGGTTTGTCTGAGGTTTCTCTAAACTGGAGTGACTTTGATGAGTTGGGGGAAATTCTTGTCCCATTTTCAAACAATTTTAATCCTTATTCTAACTATATGATTTACAAATGGTGCTACCCTTCCCCTATCAATTCTTCATTATAGGTTGATTGAGACATGAAGAAACCCTTGTTGTATTGAGCAGGATTTAGAATAAAGTTCATGAAATTTTAAAGTGGGAAATAGGGAAGTGCGATTTTTGTGTACCCTTTTAAATTGACCAGGGTTTCTGGGAAAGGACATAGTAAATGGCTAGCGGATATTGCAATCAAAATAGGAGGTTCGGTATAATAAAAAGAAAAGAGAAGAAGATGAATAATATATGCATTTCTTTGGAAGCTATACAACTCTTGCTTTGGGAGTTGTGATGTACAGCTCTTCAGGTGAATTAAAAAATCCAGTTACTGAATATTGAATATATTGCTAAACAATTCCATTCCTTTTATTTTTTTAGAACTCTTGAAATATTGATCAGTGAATGGTTTCCAAGCACAATAGTATGCTTTCCCCATTACCTGTTTTCAAATGAATATCCACTTTTCTCTTGGGAATTTAAACTAGCACTTCAATCTGTTGAATATGTATATTTCCATTTATAGGATATATTAAAACTTCTCTGGGAACTGCCTCCTGGACACCAGGAAATATCAGTGTCAGAATAAAAACCCAACTGCCCAAAAGGCACTGATTAATGTGTTTTTTTTTTCCCTCTTAGCTACTCAATGATTCATCAGCTATTTATTGGGCTTCAGACAGAGGTTCATAAAATGGAAAATAATTATTAAAACCCCTGGAGGTTATTAATTATCAACTGATTCCCTTGAACCCATTACCTTACATAATGAAAATTACTCCTACACAGTGATGTCTCCTTGTGATGTGTGAATGCACACACTTACAAACACAATTATCTTTTCTAAATGATGGTCTCATGTTTTTATTCTATTATCTAGTCTATAAGAAAGCTATTTCAAAAATAGAGCTGAAAGCAGGAAACTTCATTTCTGAATCTGTTTTTCAAAAAAAATTATAGGCCTCTTTCAATAGATACTGTTTATATTTAATTATTACTAAGTTGTTATTTCCTGTGGAAAATATCAAATAAATATTACAAACATTGCTTCAGATTAAATTATTTTAATCCTCTTGTATCTGGCTGAAGCCTTTGTAAAACATAACCTTATCAGCACAATTTGTGGTGGGAAATGTATAAATAACTTCACTGTGGTGAGAGCCATATGAAATTTTCTTTCTAGAATATTTCTCCTCTCTAATGTTTATCCTTGAGTAATTTGTTCTCATGCTTTCATTTGACACTTCATCTGTTCTTATATTGAAGGCATTTTATTCTCTGTACTGTTTGCAACATATTGTGAGAAGATTTAATCTTAGTATAGTTATTATATCTGTGTTCATGGAATGAGTATAAAAAACAACATTCTAGAGCTTAGAATAATTATTACTAATGTTTTAATTGATGCTTTATCACTTAAAAGAAAACATAGAGATATTTGTTACTTCTAAGTACAGTGGAAGAACTTAGTTAAGCAGAATAATCAGTAATAATCTAAGTAAACAATATATTTACATAGAAAATGAAATCAGTTGATGTTGTATCAGTTTTAAGTTTTCCCTTAGTCAAGTTTGCAAAAGAAGCTTAAAACAATATTGTTTGGTATGATTCGAAGTATTCATGCATACAGATCACCTGAGGTTCTTGTTAAAATGCAGATCCTAAACTGGGTTCGGTGGCACATGCCTGTAATCCCAGCAGCTCAGGAGTCTGAGACAGAAGGATTGCGAGTTCAAAGCCAGCCTCAGCAATGGCAAGGCGCTTAGTAACTCAGTGAGATCCTGTCTCTAAATATAAAACACAAAATAGGGCTGGGGATGTGGCTCAGTGCTTAAGCACCCCTGAGTTCAGTCCCCAGTACCTCTTCCCAAAAGCAAAGTGCAGATCCTGGACCCAGCACTCCACTGGAACAGCGCTCATCAAGTTTGGCAATGACTCTCATCAAACTTTAATTATTATTTGACTGCTGACAAGCACCTGCCTCAGCTAGCCAGTTTGTCATTTTAAAAAAACCCTTATTTTCAATTGACAAATAACATTTGTACATATTTATGGAATATAATATTGCAATTTGATAAAGTGTACAATGTGGAGTGATCAAATCAGGGTAATGAATATTTCAATCTCTTCAGATGCTGTCATTTCTATGTTTTGGGAACCCTCAAACTCTCCTCCAAAAGTTATTTAAACTGATAACTAATTGCTGTGGACAATAGTTTTCCTACTGTACCATAACACCAGGACAGTGTTTTGGTACCCACTATCCGCCCTGTCAACATCCCACTTCTCCACCCTCTTCCCAGCTCCAGTGACTCTTTTCTACACTCTACTTCTATGTGATCTACTTTTTTAGCTTCTACCAATGAGTAAGGACATTCAGCAGTTGTCTTTCTGAACTTCATTTATTTCATTTGACACACTTTCTTCTCTAAACACTTGTGAAAGGAACTCTCTCACCTCCGAGCAACAGTTTGGTTTCCTAATTTAGAATTTTCTCCTTTGATTATCTGTTTTTGTCAATAATCTTCTCATATAATTTTTGAGATATGGTACAATAAACCCTCTGATTTCTTTGTCATCTCAGTTCCTTATTGTGAGGATATTTCACCCTTTGGTTAAGTTGATTCATTGTCAGTATATTTCGTTTTTCATTGAAAATCTGATATAACCAAACATTGAAGGAAACACAATATTGGGTCACACTCTATAGGAGAGAGACCCAGGTGAAAAGATAAATAATCTTAAGTCATCATACTAAAAGGGACTTCATAGGTAAAAGCTATGAATTCATAGGGAAAAAAAAATGTGTCTGTAAATCTCTTGAAGAAAGTAAGGATTGAGTTGGTGCTGATGGATGGGCTGGGTTTTAATCAGGGAGCAATGCATCCAGTTTCTGTTCCATAACTAGGGGTTACAATGGCAAATTAAATCTCAGCCTTTGTATCTACAAGAAAACTATGTTTTGATTTAGAACTATTGAGTGAATAGGCAAGATTAGATGGAAAGTTTACATTCAATTTAAGAACACAGATATAAATGGCTTGTAAGGAGGACTCTTCTTTATAAGTAAAATTTATATAAAGTGATAAATTTAGAAAAGTAAATAAAAATCCCTAAACAAACTGAAAAAAAAAGTCATCAAGGCAAAAGCAAGTAGAAAACCATTCGGAAAGCCAATAACAATTTAACAAAAGGGAATAGGAACTTCACCCACCAAAGAGAATAAAATCTTATAGACATAGATATGATTGATATATACTGCAACTATCACAGCAAAGGAGATTGGATGGCTCCGTAAGGTTGATTCTGCATCTTTAATCTTATTATATTAACCACAAATAACATTTGTTTATGAAGTAGCTCATGTTGCATTTTATTATGACGGTTATGTCTATTGTCTAATAGTAGGGGGGGAAACTGAGTGAGAATATGAAAAAAGGAGGAGAAAATTTGGATGTGGAAGAAGGTCAGTAGGCCTAAAAAAATCACACCTCTTTTTAGGAAACACTATTCACTTCAGCAAGTAGACAATTTGAATCTCATTTATGCAAAAACCTATTGTGCATATGGAGGACAAGCACATGAGTATTCCTAAGACACTCTGCAGATTCAAGGATAAATCAGACCTACACTCAACCTTAGAGATTTTACATATAGAAGGGAAAATTGGCCACAAATATGGGTATTTATGCCACTATTGTGATTTAATTAAACAGTAGGGGAGTTCAGAGGAGGGAAATTATCTTCTTCAAAGTGGCAGGGAATGAGTTCTTTTTCAGGATGTACATGTGAATGGGTCTCTCTCTTTTCAAAACATAATAATTTTGCAAAAAAACAGTCTTGTTCTAGCAAAACTTTCGTTTTTGAGATTAAAATACATCATAAACCTCTTCCTTTAACCTCATGTCTCCATCTAGGTATTTTTCCATGTTGCTTTCCCTTTGCTGATGAAAAGTTCTTTAGTTTCTTTTTCTACATCCTTATCTAAATCCCACTCATTCCTCAGCCTTCTGAACACTGACAGCCCCATGAACCACTGTGCTTCATCTGCTCTTGATATCAACTACAACAAACAATTTGGAGGTTCTTTATTACCATGCACATCTTCTGCATTTAATCTCCTGATTTCTTTTATTAAAGCTGAATTTCAGGATAAGTGTATGGCTTGGTGCTAGAGTGCTTGCTTAGCAAATGCCAGGTCCTGGGTATGATTCCTAGCACCACAAGGCAGTGGAAGGAACTGTTTTCTCCCCTAGATATTGCATTCTGGCTGCTCCTTCCTTCTAAGTCTTCTTCCTGAGGTTGTCTTCCTCAGGCAGCTCCCTCAATGTTGGTGTGCACTAGGAATTCTTCTCTTATCACTTTACCTCTGCCTGAAATCCTGCATTCTTAGTTATTCTCTCCAAAAAATAACTTATGCCCATACAAAGCAGCACATTGAATCCTACAACATAGAGAGACATACAGTCCCAGACAAGGACTGTATTTTCAAGAATACACCCTCTTGATCCAGAAGAGGACACAGGAACAATTCATGACAATGGAATAGGACATGAAATGCAAGTCAATTCTGCGTCCAAATCTTAAAACAAACAGACAATCAAACAAGAAAAACAAAAATCAGAACTCTTCTGACTTTTCCTGTATGTTTGTTCTGGGAGAAAATAGAGCTACATTTAGTCTGGGCCTTGGTAGTCTGGGCCCCTTGATCATCATGTGACTAAACACCAACCAGAAACATTCATGATTGATTTATATGTGAATCAAAAATAAATCTATAAGGCATTAAGCCACTGAAATCTGTGGATTTATTTTTTACAGTGCATAACAGTAATGTGGAAATTGGTACTTTGAAGTGGGATGCTATAATTAAAAAACTTGAAATATGAGGAATCAGATGAGTAGTTGGAGAGCAGGCAGAAAAAGTGTGGAAAGCTGGTGACAAGGTCACACAGTGGCAAAATGTTGAGTAAAATTATTGCCTGTAATAACTTGGAAAATCCCCATGACTCTGGGCTGTAGTTGTAGGGGCAATGGTTGGGAAACAGAATGTTAGCACTGCTTGTTGGTTGTTACTGGATGAGTTGAACAAGTTATGAGTAGAAAAAGATGAAATTAGACTAGAAAGTACCATTTCATAAGCAATAAATAAATGAAAGGAGTACAGAGAGCTCCAAAATAAAGAGCTTCTTCAGGTTCTCACCTGAAGAAGAAACTTTACTATTTGTAGACTCAAATCAATATGAAATAAGAATCATTGACAGTGGGCAACGCTCTTCATATATGGGGGCAGAGGGTATGTAGGAACTCTGTATTTTCTTCTGGGTGTTGCTATGTATTTAAAACTTCTTTTAAAATAGTGTATTTTACAAATTATTAGTAGTAAAATTATCTGGTCATGATTTTTGGCTTTGAGGGGCATAGTTCTATTAAAATTCAGAAAAATCAAGGAACTCGGTCAGATGGCTCTTGCCCTCCTACCAATGCCTGTTGCTTTAGATGAAGTCAAAGTACCCACCTTTAAGATGAGCAGTTTGACACAGGGCAAGGGAAGCACAGGAATGAAGGAAGCTGAGGAGGTCTGGGCTAGGAAAATCTTTGGATATAGAATAGTTACTGCCACGATTAAACTCAAAACAAATAAAGCAGTTGCATATTTCAGTTTTTGAGGGAACTGCATTGTTAAATTAGTAAAGTATTCTAGTTATTGTAATACCATAATTGTGTCTTTGATAATCTACCATTAGGAAGGGATCGCTGAAACTATGCTGTTGCTTAGAATCCCCAAACTATGTGAGATGTGAGCATTGCAGATGAAAGGCAAGAAAACTTCCTGAAGCTAAGCCATGAACCATGCAAACAGTAGCTAAGGGTGTTCTTCCCAGGGGTGGTGGGGTGGGGGGTGGTAGAGTCAGCATCTCATCCAGCAACCTCTCCACTCCAAGATAGGTGTGCCCGGAACACCATCCAGCTACAGAACAAGGACAATTTTATTTCTGAATAAAAGGGTTTTTTTGTTGTTGTTGTTCATTTGTCTCATATGCTGCCTTGTTATGGTCTGAATGGTTTCCCCAAAAGTTCATGTATCAGAAACTTAATTCCCAGTGCAACATTATTGAGAGGCGAAGCCTGATGGGAGGTGCTTAGGCCATGAGGCTCCATCCACTAATGGATTAATACTCTTCTGACTACCCTTCATCCTAGCCCAAAGGCCAAGAAGCAATAATACTTTTCTTACTGAAGTCAGTAAGTTCTTGGAGGAGTGAGTTGGTTCCCACACAGAGTGAATTCTCATGGAAGAGGGTTCATTCTCAACACAGTGGGTTATTATAAAAATGAATTGAGCTTCCTTCATGTTGTGAAGGAGCAATAAGGCCCTCATCAGAAGTTACTTCCCAGCTTTCAGAACCATGAGCCAGAGGGACCTCTATTCTTTGTAAATTACCTGTTCTCAAGTATTTTGTTGTATGTAGCAACAGAAAGTGGATTAAGACAATCTCCTTGTAGCTGTGTCAAGAGGAGAGTGGGAGGGTAAAGTGCTTTGGTTCCTGAGCCATGAGGAACAATATTTGAATGCTATTGAGAAGATGGTGTCATTTAGAGATCTTGGAACTTGAACTTGTTTAAGTGACTATCTTGATCAAATGGTATCTTCCTTAAAGAGGTAAATGCTTAAAGCCTATATCCACCCGTTTGGCGTCTGGAAATATGGACTTTGGCTCTGCCTGAAAGAGTCATGCTTTACATCCATGGTTCCATGAATTAGTGTTCTCCAGAGAAGCAACCAACAATGTGTTGCTAATGAATCATAGTAAATATGTGTATAAGTGTGTCTGATACGTATACATATACACACACATATATATCACACACGTATACACATATTTACTATAAGGAATATAATAATATATGTTTATTACAAGGAATTGACTCATGAAATGACAGAGGCTGGCAGCTCCAATTCAGCAATGTGGGTCAGCATTCTTGAGACCCAGGAGAGCCAATGATGCAGTTCCCATCTGAAAGCTCAAGATGGAAACCAAGAGAGCGGATAGTATAGAGGCAGTTTGCTGGAGACTCCCCTTTTTCTCTGGGGACTGGTAGTTTTTTTCTATTCAGACATTCCTTTGATTGGATAAGGCTCAACCACATTATGGACACAAACCTGCTTGACCCAAAGTTCACCTATTTACCTATTAATCTTATCCAAAAACAGTGTCTAAATTGACACATAAAATGAATGATCACAATGTTTAGGGTTGTTCCCGAGAAGTGACTACCTCTCAGAAGTACCACAACTACCTTTCTCAGTTGTTTCTTGGTAGGGACATGCATTTAGTTCTCACCAAGGGACTCTGAGCAGAAGTGCATGTCTTTTGGGGTCATGATACTTACGTTGCATTCTGCTTTACCTCTTTCAACACTTGCTGACTAAATACAGAATACTACAAGACTATAGGGAATGGTAGAACCATTAGATAAAAAGTGAAAGTATCCTGTATCCTTGAACCACCATATGAATGGCTATTTACTGACCAGAAAGTCCTGCGTTGGACTATAAAGAAAGAAAGATGTGAAATTGTTTTGTGTTAAACCATTAAAAAAATAATTTCTTTTGTTTCAACAATTGCCATTACCCTCACACCTTCTACCTATAAATTTAATCAGAACTTTCATCCTGTGCTGAACTCATATATCTAGCTCCTGATAGGTCACAAGAGTCTCACAAATTGAATTAATTATTTCTAACCACACTCTAATTTCCACACATACATTACCCAATGTAGTAGGTTTACCAACTTATACTCAGTGTAGATAAATAATACCTACTCCCACCTTACCACTAATTAATTATCCCTCATTCCACATGACTAATTAGTAATTAAGTTCTGGTAACTTCCTTTCTTTACTCATCTTATTTATCTCGTGAACTAAGGTAATGGGTTAGCTTCCTCTGTCTACTCTCATAGTCTCTTAATTGAAATGTGACTTCCTGATTAGTCTTATTTATCTTGAATACTTCTTAGAATTTCTATCTAAAATAGGGGTCTGATCACCATATTCTCCTATTTTTTGTCCATATTTTTAATGTTTTAAAAGACATGTAACATAGATTCATCCCTGTGACCAAAAGGCCTAGCAAGAACAACATAGAAGACAGAAAGTTTTTTGGGGGCTCACAGTTTCCGAGGTCTCAATCTCCATTGTTCTGGACCTCAGGGGAGGCAGAACATCATGGTGGGAGGGCATGGAGGAGGAAAGCAGCTCAGGACATGGCAACCAGGAAGCAGAGAGAGCTCCGATCCACAGGGACAAAATATAAACCTCAAAGGCATGACCCCAGTGACCCACCTCCTCCATCCACACCCTATCTGCCTATAATCACCACCCAATTAATCTGAATCTTTAATTAATCCACTGGTTAGATTAAGGCTCTCATAATCGTTTCACCTCTGAAAACTCTTGCATTGCCTCACACATGAACTTTTGAGGGATACCATATCTAAACCATATTAACCATGCTAACCACTTTCAAATGTGGAGGGCTTTGGTATTGAATACACTCCTAGTCTTGTGCAGCTATTATCACCATTCACCTCTATAGCCCTTTTCATCTTACAAAACTGAAAATTCATACTTGCTAAACAATAATCCCTCATTTCTCCCTTATCTAGACTCTGGTGACTATCATTCTAATGTCTGTCTCTATGATTTTGACTACTCTAAGTAACTCTTGAAAGTAGAATAATATGCTATCTGTCTTTTAGTGACTGGCTTATTTCACTTAACATAATGGTCTTAAAGTTCATCCATATTTTAGAATATAACAATTTCTTTACTTTTCAGAGGGATTATTATTCTATTATATGTATATACCCCATTTTGTATATCCATTCATTTATCATTGAGGTTGCTTCTGTGTGTTATTCCTACTATTTAAAATAATGCTACTCTGGACATGTATGTATAAATACCTCTTTAAGACATTTGTGTTAATTACCTTTCTAATAATACTATAAAAAGATACCTGAGATAATTAACTTATAAAGAGAGGAGGTTTGTTTTGGCTCAGGTTTTAGAGATCCCAGGTCATGTCAGGGTAGACTTATTGCTTTTAGGCTTCTGGTGAGAGTGCCAGGTGGTAAAGTTGAGGAGTGTGTTGCAGATCAAAATGCTCATCTCACAGCCAGGAAGAAGAAAGAAGAAAGGGCTGGTATCCCTTAATCCTGTTTAGAGGATAACCCCAAAGACCAAGGTGCTCTCCCTTTAAGCACTTCTACAAGTTGCCACCTCTCCCAGTAGCACTACTCTGGGTACAAGCCTTTAACAAATGAGTCAATAAAAGACATTGCAGATCTAAACTATAGCATTCTGCCTCTGGCCCCAAAAGTTTATGTCCATCTCACAATGCAAAGTCTCCTAATTGTTCCACCATTGCTCTAAAGTTCTAGTGCAACCTCTTCTTCAAGATTAAAGGCAAAGTCTTAGCTGTGAATCCTTAAGAAAACAAAGCAAGTTACATACTTCCAAGATACAGTGTTACGGTATAAATATTTTTATTCCAAAAGGGAAGAGCAAGAAAAAATAGCAAGATTGAAACTCAGCAGGGTAAACATTAAATCCTAAATCTCCATGTCCAGCATCTGGAGCACATTGTAGCAGATTGTGGGCTCCAGAAGGTGTGGACCTCCTCATCCCTATAGACTTGCTGGTTGTAGCCCACATGTACTCTCAGGCTGAATTTTCTTGCTGCCTATAACTTTCCTCAGCAGGTGTTCCATGTTCCTGGCTGTTCTGACTTCCTGAAGTCTTTACTGAAGCTTCAATGTCACTGACACTCTCATCGTTTCACTACATCTCACCCTGTCCCTTGGTACTTGCAGGGACTCTGACCCTACTACACACTACCTGGCCTCCCAGGTTTTCCTTTGAAATCTCAACGGAAACCTCATGACTCTTGCATTCTGCAGGCTGCAAAACTGCTATCATGTGGGTGATGTAAAGAAGGGCCACCGGTGTGAGCTGTACTTGAACACTGGTACAGCAGCCTTGAACCTGAACCACAGCTGCAGCAGCCTTGCTAGCTTCAGTGGTCCTGGATGGGCAGGGTGCCCTGGAATCTCGAGAGACTATGCATTGACAAGTCCTTGAAACAAATTTGCACCTTTAGACCCTTGAGCCTATGACGGGTGGTGTCTTGAAAACTCCCGAGATTGCCTTCTGTGCATCTTTTGACTATGACTATTTCAGTGCAAAGTCCCTGCTTTCTGTGTCATGGCACTGATCTCTGCACCTTCTTCACCCGCACCTTTAAACATGCTTCTCTTCACATCAAGCTCTGAAGTTTTCAAATTGTTCCACTCTGCTTTTTCATTCTGATTCTCACTTTAGATCTGACAAAAAGTAGCCAGTAATACAGATGCCACTGCCTGAATGCAGTGCTGCTTTGAATTTTCCTCTACCAGATAAACTAGTCTATCACCTTTAAATTCAGCCTCCCCAGAAGTCTCAGGACATGGACAAAATGTAGCCAAAATTTCTGCTGGAGTGGTAATATGAATGCCATTAAGTACAATCCCCAAGAGTCCTCGTTTCCCTCTGGAATCTCACCAGCCTCCTTTACTGTCCACATTTCTATCAGCATTCTGGTCTTCACCTGAATTGCCAGTTAATCTCTGCTTGTAACATTCCAGCCTTTCTCTAGCCTGTTTTTTTTTTCCCCAACTTTTCTACATTCCTCGCACAACACATTCTAAAAACTTTTCCACGTTATCAGGTGTACTCCCAGCAATGACCCCTCTTCTCAGCAATAGTCATATTTCCATTAATGTAACAAGATACCTGAGATAATCAACTTAAAAAAAAGGAAAGATATATTTTGGCTCCCAGTTTTGGAGGTTCCAGTTCATGATCAGTTGCCTCTGTTGTTGTAGGACCTGTGGCAAGGTGGCACATCAAGGTGGAGTACTTGTGGTAAAGCAAACTCCTCATCTCATGGTGGCTTAGAAGACACAGAAAGCAAGACACTGGCATTCCACAGTCTCTTTTGCAGGCATGCTCCCAATGACCTGAAACTTCCCAGTAGGCTTCTCCTTTTAAAAGTTTCTACCACCTCTCGATAGCCCCATGTTTAGGGCCCATCCTTTAAGACATGGGACTTTGGGGTCATTCAGATCCAAACTATAATTCTGATCACCGTGAACGTGTTAGAAAGTGTATCTTCCTATTGGATCTTTTTGGAAAATGTGAGGATTGGTACTCATTCTTTTGAAAATCTTCAATAGAATTACCACTGAAGACATTACCTTCAGGAATTTTCTTTGTTAGGGGAATCTTGATTAGTGATCCAATCTTATTTCCTGAGTTCTGTTTGGATTTTATATATCTTTGTGATTTAGTCATGGTAAGGTTTTGTGTTTCTAATAGTGTTTCCACTTCATCTAGGTTCTCCAGGTTGTTGGTGGCCTATATTAGCTCATTGTGGTCTCTGGGGTCCTTTTCTATTTCTGTATAATCAGGGGTGATATCCCTGCTTTCATCTCTAATATTTGCTGTTTGAGTCCTCTCTCCTTTTCTCTTAGTCCTTTTAACTAAAGGCTTGCTGATTTTGTTGATCTTTTTGAAGAATCAACTCTTGGATTCATTTTCCCCAATTTTTTCTCTTTATCCCACTTATCTCTGCTCTGATGTTTATTATCTCCTTCCTTCTGACAGCTTTTAGTTTTAGCTTGTTCTTTTCTTTCTAGTTCCTTAAATCATATAGTTGCTTTGTTTATCTGAGCCTTTCCTTATACTTTAATGTAATTGTTTGTAGATATAAATATTCCTCATAGTAGTTCTTTCATTGCACATCAAAAGTTTTGCTATGTTGTGTTTTCATTTTCATTCATCTCTGGGTGTTTTCTGATTTCTCTCATGACTTCTTCTTTAATCCATTCATTGTTTAAGTATAAAAAGGTTTTAATGTTCATCAACTATTCTGGGACTAAATTCAAACTCCTTAATATGCATGTAATGCCTTCTCTAATCTTCTCGTAAAACTGTCCAAGTTTTTCTCCAGGTACTTGCTACTTCAAACTGGATGTGAGTCAACATTTCCACTAAAAGCCATTTTTCATTTTACTTTAAAATTGCTTTATTTTCCCACGATCTTATCCATCCTCAAAATTCTAGCCAGGTAACTTATTGGGCTTTGTTTTAGCTACCCTTTTTCTCAGATTCTCCTGTCCTCCTTCTCTCCCTCATATATTAGATCTCCTTCTTTGTCTCTATCACATATAAAATCTTCCTTTATCACTATACCTAACCTGTAGTTTAGAGATTATCTGTGGATGTGTTCATGCTTGGAAGAAAAGTCTAGTTCCAAGGTCAGTATATGGAAGAAAAAAAGAGAAAGATTCAGGAAGTCATTTCTTGATGTTGGTTTCCCTAATTCAAGGGCCTATGTTTATATTCAAATATTTCTTAGCTAACTGTGATGGAATAGGAATCTGGTTTAGGTGCTACAGATACTGACAAACATAATTCCTGCCCTCAAGGATCTTAACTTCATGGGAGTTACCCCAAGTACATGTATGAAAACACAAACGGTGTGACTCTACTTTGTGTACAACCAGAGACATGAAAAATCGTGCTCTATTTGTGTAATATGAATTGAATTGTATTCTGTTGTCATATGTAACAGATTAGAGTAAATAAAATAAAAAAAATAAGAAACAAACAGTGAGAATATTTTCAGAGATCAGTGAATAAAATAAAGCAACATAATGTGATAAACGGTCGGGAGGGAGATTGGTTGTGTAGAACAGCCAACGAAGGCATTTCTATGGAGTGCTGTCTGTGGAGGGGAAGTGGTTAAGGTCCATAGTTTAGAGTGATGATTTCTCAAGAGAAGGAGAGACCAGACCAGACAGGGGAGAGAAAGAGTGAGAGAAGATTCTAAACTTAACTAAGCAGTATGCTGAATGGCCAGAGAGAGAGAATCTAAGACTCTGTTTTGACTTGAGCACATTTGCCCAGTGCAAAGCCCTCCGACACCCAGATCATCAGTAACTTTCAGGATGATCACAAGAAGCCTCAAGGGTGGGGGGAGGGGTCCTGTTGAATGACTACTAACCAAACTGAGTTGAAAAATATTTCATGGCAGGAAAAAAGGAATGTTGTTAATGAGAGTATAAAATAAGAATTTGGTGGAAGTTGGGAGTCACCACCAAATTTCCCAGTCCTGACAAAATTCACAAAAATCTGTAGAGGGGACTTGCAATGAAAGAGGAAAGTCTGGAGCTTGAGCTAAGCTAAATTGAATTTTAAGGAATGGATTGTTTCTATATGATGTCTGAATTACATAAAACATGTGTATTATAACACACACAAAAAAGTTAAGGAATGAAGTTACTTGCCAGAAATTTGAAGTGTCACTATTAACTAGGGGTTATATCTCAAAGGATTGAAAGACAGGAGAAAAAACAGTAGAAGGAAAGTCTACATTGAGGGTCATTATATGGAAGAGGAAGAGAAAGAGCCAGAATCCTTAGGAACTCTAGTACCTCCTTTGTTCCAACGGTCTCTTTATTTCCTATGTCTCTTTGGCCTGGCCTAGCCTTCTTCTATGCCAGACTTGGTAGAGACTGTTGGTGTTTACTGGTATCTTCCTCTCATCCTTCCCTGTTAAATTTCTTAGTGTCCTTGCATCCAGGACCGATCTTAGAGTCCAGACTGATGCAATGGTGGTGGAGTGCAGTAAATTTGTAGGTTTGGCTATAGTGACTTCTTCTCTCTTTTTCCAACTTCTCTGCTAGATTAGAAAGTCAAACAGAGGTTGTCCAGGAGAGCCTTAGACTTTGAGAGAATCTTTTGTGTTAGTCCACTGAGGTCTTACTTTAATAGCAGAGGCCCCTTTTCTGATTTGATATAACTGCCCATACTGACTCCTTCCGCTTCTCCCACTTTCAACTTGGCACCTTGATCTCCCGCTCTAGTTCCCAGCCCATCAAAATATCTTTCCTGCTTATTGTATGCTTTCCATTTGGCTCATGTGACATCTGGGGTGGGAGGATCATCCTCTTTCTCTGTCAGTTGATAAATTGGAGTTCCACGCTATAGTACTGTTATAATCATTAATATACTTACAGGCAAAATTGTGTTATCTTCATGAGAAGGTTTGAATAAGATTGGGAAGATTTGATTTTAAGCTAATTGAGGACAGGGATTACATCTTTATAGCCTTATACTTTTAAAATTAAAGTTAAAAAAATAGAAGATGTAACTTAAGAGGCTTAAGCTAGATCTGCTTCCAACATACTGATTTTAAAAATACTTACATAGAATCATTGAAGAAAGGCTAATACATTTTTATCCTCTTATGAGCTCATTACTAAAACGTACTTATACTTCCCAAGGTCAAAACCACCCACTTTGTGCAAAGGTTTCAATGTTGGCAATTCTCACCAAGGCCAGATGGGTTGCCTCAAAGAACTTATCTACTGTCTCTTGCATTAGGCAGGGGAGGCTGTTTATGACATATTTTCGGTTCTGTAGCTATTTTTCAGGGCATCCATATACACAAGATTTATTTTAAATCCTTTAACACATTTTCCTCATACGGATGTTACTGTTACAGTCCCCTGTGAGAACATGTGTTGGTAATGTTAGAATAAGATTTCAAGTAACAAATTGACTTCCTTTCAAATGCTTTGGAAAATATTAACCCTTAGGAATAGGTTCCTAATTAGTTGAATGAAAATTGAGCTCGAACTCTTGGGAAGTAAGTGGAAATAGACCAGGGGATGCTTTCTTGAAGAGCAAGAGACTGGAGCCTGGTCCTTGGGGAGGTTGTCAGGAAGCTCTTTCCTTCTCCTCCCCATCACCTGTCACCATGTAGTGGCACTTGGGTAAGAGTTTTAGGAGGGAATGAAGGATGTGGACAATGGGCCAGTGATCCTAGAGAAAGAGTGTCAAAACAAATAGACGAGGATTGGCTGTTTGAAAGAAAAGGAGATTTAGAGAAAGAAACAACCACTGTAGCTATTGCAAGCAAGGGAAAAGAATTAGCTCGTTAAAAATCAATTTGTTTTTTACACCCCAACAAAGTCACTAAACAAGCTGCTTCTCTGCGTCTCACTGAGTTCACTGGGTTCTCTTTGACCTACTCCAATCATGCTTCTATGATCGTAATATAAGTTTATATGCATATTTCCCATGCATGATCTCATATCATCTTTACCATAGAAATATGAAATAGGCAGAGCAGGATTGGTCTCATCTCTTTATAAATCAGGAAGCGAAGGTGTATAGGTACTTTTTGAATGTCTTGCAACTAGTATGTCTCAAATTTGGGTCATTTTGTTTTTTCTATGATTGATTGATTCATAAGATATGCTGTTCCTGGCTTACAAATCTCTTCATGGTCTGGCTCTTTTTCCTTCTCAAGTCCTATATCTTATCACTTTCTCATTTTACAATCTGTTATTCAGTCATACTGAATGTCTTTCAGGTTCTCAATTTTGCCAATCTTTTTCGTTTCCCAGTATTTGCTATGGGTCTGCTTCCGCCTCTACCATTCTGCTCCTCATTTTGTCTGATGAGCTCTCAGTCAACCTTTGCATTTCATTATATGTATCATCCCTTCCAGAGAACCTTTACTGGTCTGCCCCTGGTTCCCTTCCAGGTTACTTGAAGAGCAAGAGACTGGAGACTGGTCCTTGGGGAAGTTGTCAGGAAGCTCTTTTCTTCTTCTCCCCATTATCTGCCACCATGCGGTAGTGGCACTTTTAATGCCATTATAATTAAATCAAGGGCATCACTATAAAGCTTTCAAATCATATAAGGTTCTGGTGGAAATATTGAAAACAGGTCTCAAAACAACCAGCAATGTGTTGGGGAAAAACTTGCCCTCCATCTTGGTGCTGGTCAGGCTTAATGTGCTGTATTTGTGTTCCCCTTTGCTTTGGAAGTTATGTGAGAACAGTGGACCACATCGGTTTCATTCATAGTGTCTGGCTCAGAGTAGGTGCTCAATATTTATTCTTTTCTTCCTTGACTGAAAAAAAATGGATGAAGGAATATTTCTTATGGAAACTTATCCTTTTTCCCACTTAATTTCCGTATCTCCTTATTTACTTTCTTAAGTGCTTTAGCAAAACAAGAATAAGCTAATTTCACTTAAGGATATCACCTATAATTATGAATATAAAGTTCTTAATCACTCTAGCCTTCTGAGAGTAATGCAAGAACCAGGCATCACTTCTAGTGCAGAGAAAGAATAAATCAAAGATCCCACTTTGTTATTTCTCTGGTTCCACTTTTTCTACCGCCTACATACTGGCCTTGGATTCCAGTCAGTTCTATCTTGAGCCCATCCATCAAGATTTGCAAAAATTTCCTGTGAACCATTTTTTATCTATAGAGTGCTAACTCATAGGTCAAAATAACAATATAAATGCAAATTTGTAAGAGTTTTCCATTATGCAAAAATGGTTATTTGAATTCTTAGTCCAAACATATTACAATCTTAGACCTTGCTAAAATCCGTTCCCCTGAGATTTTTCTATCCATAAATTTTGTGATGTCTTCTTGCAATTCTTTGTTCAATTTCTCAGTCCTGACATGCAACTTTGAGAACTTGGGCAAACTCTGGTAAGAATTGTTTAATCCAAAGGAATAAAAGCTTCTTAAAGGTTATCTAACTTGAACTATGCCCAAGTTTTCCACGAGTGAACTATATAAAATCTTGCCATATGTTCCTCTTCAGATTGGTGCATCTGGGTAGACTATTTATAAAATGATCTAGGTATATTCATTGATTGATGAGATCACTTTTCTGAATATTCAGATAATTCAAAATCTTGCATTATTTAATTTACTTATACAAGTGAGATGTGGTTTAAACAAACTTAGCCTTATGCCAGGTTGGGTTTTTTTTTTTTTTTTTTTTTTGGTGTGAAAAAGGTCTGGGGAGCAGCTGGCCACCAGCTGGCGCCTCGTGCTGTTTTATTGAAGTAGAATTGGGGCTTTAACAAGCTTAATTATAACAAGACTTCACCTGCATCACAGCATTGGTTGCTGCCCCCACCCCTTGCTCCATGAATTTTTTTCCCCCCAACACATTGCTGGTTGTTTTGAGACCTGTTTTCAATATTTCCACCAGAACCTATATGATCTGAAAGCTTTATAGTGATACCCTTGATTTAATTATAATGGCATTAAAAGTGTAAATTAAATCTAGCTTCTTTTATGTAGGTAAGATCAGGAATACGGGTGGGAGAACTTAGAGATAATGGTGAGTAATATACCTAAGTTCACAGAAGGTTATCTATAAACTAAATTTAAGTGATAGATCTGGCTAGATCTTTTGTTTCAATTAATTGATGAAGGAGCCATGTGTTCATATCATTAGTCCTTGTGTCCTGAGGGGGTCACCTTTATTTCATTTTATGATTCTCTTAAGCATATTATATAACATAAACCTCACTTTTGATTGTAAGCACTTCTAAGTACTTCCTAACATAACTTGGTATAATTCCCAATACAAAAGGAGAGAGAAGAATTATTATTGACAGCTTGATTGATAGGAAGCCTATGTGGATTTGCTACAAAGATTACCGAGTACAGATTTAAAAGTTATGTAATAAATCCCTATATTTTCTTTTAGCATTAACTGCTAAATGATGATTAACTGCTGCTATTTCCTTTGTGTGGTGTTTTTGGTGCATGAATAAATATTGCTAACCTCTTTAAGATAATAACTTGGGGGAGAGTTGAGAGAGAGATTTAAAATTACATTTTTAACATGAAGAGAAAAAGTGATGAGAATCTCTGGTTGGTGACAATAGCAATAACACAATCTGAAAGCTTTGGTAAAAAGTAAATCCCTTGTTACTTTTTGTGCTAAAAGACTTCTAGATCCTGGGCAGGCTGGAAAGACACAGGGCTCTATGAATAAATTAGACGTTGGCATGAAATAAGTGGCTTGACCCTTTTTGGGCTCATGTTTATAGCTTTCTTGTTCTCAATAAGATAATTACATTTCTATTTGCCTGGAACACTTGGGATTAGAGATGTTTATAAATCTTGGAAAAAGAGTTGGGGACATTTGGCTCAGTCCAACCACAATACTCCAATAGGTTTTTCTAAACTGAAAATGGTAAGATGAAAGAATGATCTATGACATTCACTATGTACCCTATTACAAGAGGTTTAGCTAATACACAATATTCAGTGAGAAACAGGAAAATGTCATGTTAATTTGAAGCTGTAATAGAAGAAATGTTGTTTCTTGTAAATATTATGCATGTTCTATTACTTTTAGTCTGTTGTTTCACACATTTTAATGGTTAAATTCAATTTCTCTTACACCCTTAGATTCAGACCCAAACTCAAATCTACTTGTCATTTTCTCTGACTTTCCCTCCTGCCCATCACCACCTCCCCACTCCAGCAGGATTACCATCTCCATCTCTGCTAACATCTTTTTCTAACAATGCATTCCTCTTTTCTTATGGCACTTCTCAAATTGCATTGTAATGATTTGTTTACATGTCTGTCTCCCTCACCAGACTGTGAGCTCTTCAAGGTCTGAGACAATGTTTCATTTAAATTCACTTGGTAGACCTACAGCCCCTCAGTGTCTGGCACATAATAGGCACACTAGGAAAGTAGAAAGAATAAAAGGGAGAGAGATTATGAACCAATGTAAATTATCATCATCTCAGATTTATTTGGAAATCATATCAGAGTGTACAAGAAAGAAAAAAACCCATGTTATCTCTCCTTCCATGTCATGTCATCTTTTCTGGAAAACTTCTGAGTCCTTAACAGTCTTGTCAATTCATTTTGCATAATTCCACAGCAGTGATAACAGCACTGTAATTAAAACACAAACACTGTCAAATCATGGTGAATCACTCACTGAGTTGCAATCTTAAAATCTACAGGTGTGGTTTTATGTTTCACTCATTTATGTTAAAATTCACCCATTTTTTTGCACATATATATATATATTTATCACCCTCCCTTGGTACCAGGCATTGAACCCAGGGAATACTTTACCACTGAGCCATATCCCCAGCACTTTGTATTTTCTATTTTGTGATAGGTTCTTGCTAAGTTTCTTAGGGCCTCCATAAGTGACTGAGGCTGGTTTTGAACTTGTAATCTTCCTGCCTCAGCATCTTGAATTCCTAGGATTATAGGTGTGTACCACCATGCCCAGCTCACCCATTTTTTTAAAAGATAATATCTGTTTATCTTGATAATTTGATAACTATGGTTAGAAATTTCTAATTTGCTTGTATTTACAAAGAGTTTAAATGAGAATATATTTTTAGTAAAAGAAATAGAGGAACTGCTAAGTGGAGTCATTGAGTTGATCAGATAAGTTTGTTGCAAAGTGGGACCCTGGTTCAACGAATAAGATGACCATTCACCATCAATGAGTGGGGAGAGTGGCAGCTGAACATCCCACTGGTTATAAAGCTCATCTTTTGAACAAATATTTTGGTTTCATTAAGAATGAAAATGCATTTCACCTAGGTTTTCCCGTTATTATGCAAATCTATGTGTATTTAAGAAAATTTAATTAATCTATTTCATTTATTTGCACTTATGTCATTAAAAAGATATTTGATAATGGATAAGAAGGGCCTCTGTTGGCTTCCCCTTTTATTATGCTAAGCCCCTAAGACATTCTTTTGTTCCAAAACATAACAAACTGAACCATTTAGATGCTCTGACAGTAACACAAGTGCCTCCAACAACTACTTCACTTAAATAAATGGAAAAAAAAATCATTTATTATCCTTAGTTTATTTTGTTGTTTTTAAAAACAAACAGGTAAAATAAAACAGTGTAACACGTAGATTATCAGTAGAATGCCTGGGACAAAACTCATTAAATACCGAATATAGATTAATTGATGAATGTGTCATCAAAGGTCATAGAATAATATAAGTTTTTCGTTTAATGATTAAATCAGCAGAAGGAAATGACAAGGCCTTTGTTCATATTTAAAGTATGTAAAGAATTTCAATTATTGTGGGAGGTCTGTAGAGAGGGAAACATTGATTTATATGCAATGCAGATTTTGTACACTGTAGAGCAAATAGCAAGGTTGGACTTACTTGGATAGAAAAAGCAAAGATTTAATTAAAGTGATAGGGTTTCTGATCAGCCAATGTTTGGACTAGATAAAGGTTGGGATGAGAAGATAAGAAATCTTCATTCTTTTACTCAGTATTCCTAAACTGACCTGCATCTTGGTGGTCTCTGGGGGAGGGAAAACAGCTGAACTGAGTGGAAATATTGATTCTGCATCAGCATTTAATTTTTCTCTGTACTAGGAGGAAGTCCTTGATTCTTTGGGGGCACCCTTGAACTATTGGCTGGGAGGACCTCAGTTTTACTCACCAAGTTCCAAATCTGAATCACTGGTGTCCACAGGGTTGTACTCTCCACTGACTGACCAAATCATTCCACAGAGTATGAAGAGAAATGATTTTAGACTGTCATTTACTATTTACCTACAAAATTGAGAATGCAAGTTAAATTGTATTCCTTTTTTATGGTCACTTTGTGATGTACCTCACACACACACAGAAAGTTATACAAATGAAAGGTGTACAGTTAGATTAATTTTCACAAAGTGGACACTCCCACTTAACCAACACAGATCAAGAAACAGGAATTGTCTCCAATCCACCGTGGAAGATTTCCTCATAGCATCTTCCCAAGAGGACAACTCAAGGAAAACTGCTACTCTGAATTCTACAACCCAATATTTGTCTGATTTGTTTTAATAAATTTGATATATGTAAGTGGAATATTTTGTGTGATTATTTTGTGTTTGGCTTTTTCCTACTTTTTAGCATGTTTATGTGATTTGCCTGTATTTTTATAAGTAGTTGTAGTAACACTCATTTTCAATCTTGTATAATGGTTTATTATCGCTGCATTATTGATGAACGTTCAAATTGTTATCAAAGTTGCTAATCTTTGACTCTTATAAATCATGCTGCTCTGAATAGTATCAATTATCAATATTTCTGTTAAATAAATATCTAGGAGTTGAAATCCTGAGTTTTAGAGTATACACATATTAGGCTTTAATATATAGTGCTAGATAGTTTTCCAAAGTGGTTATACCAATTGATACTTCCCACAGTCTTTGTTGGAGATTTCTAGCTGCTTTATACCCTCACCAACACATAATATAGTAAAATTTTTTAGTAACAATTCTTTTGTGTATCTAGTGACATATTGTGATTTTATTTTCTCCTTGTCTTGTGGATAATGGCTTTGTGCATTTTTCAAAATTTTAATGGGCATCTACATGACCTTCTTTTGTTCAAGTATTTTGCCCATAGTTTTTGGTTGACTACTGTACTCTCTCCTATTGATTTGTAAGAATTCTTTATACCAGAGTTTTGCTGGTTTAACAAATACCTTTTCCTTTGCTCTCTGTGGCTTCTTTCCATCTCTCTGGGGTGATGCACTACTGATGTGTCACAGGGAGAGATGCTGCATTCTCACTGCAAGTGTCACTGACCACATCCAGAAGGGATGTGTCTGGGTGCAGGAGGCAGAACTGGAAGGCAGAAGGTGCGCTTAACTGCCACTCACTCACTTGAACCTTTCTTTCAAGACATTGTTTAATATGTGCATGATTAAATGGACTGAATGATTTATTAACCAGTTTTCACTAAATCAATCTTTACAAATAGACAAGGGGTCTTGAAATATTCTTGAAAAGCAAACTTTGGGCATTACAAAGAAATGGTTGATTTGATGGCTCCTTTCTAAATAAAAACTATTCCTTAGCTAGATCAGGAGGATGGCAACTTAATAGTATCAGAGAAGTTTCAATTTTTAATTTTAATTAAAAAAATTATTAGGAAGCTCTTTTTAAAAAGATTATGTTTATTTAACAATGAGTTGTGTCCTGATATATGTTTTCTTAACCTATTAAAGTGCAAAGCCAACCTGATTAATAAGACATTCAGTATGATTATTTCATCTCTATCACCGCCTTTAAATTTTTTCTGGGTTTTGTATTTTTTGGGGTTTGGATATGAGGTGTCCCCCCAAAACTCCTGTCTTCATGCAGGAATATTCAGAGATTCTGTTGTGAGAGCTGTAACCTAATCAGTCCATCCTAGTTTGAACAGACTGAGTGGATAGTAACTGTAGGCAGGTGAGCTGTGACTGGAGAAGGTGGGTCACTGGGGACTTGCCCTGAAAGGGTTTGTCTTCCTTGTGGACCTTTCCTCCTCTTCATTCCCCATTTCCTAGCAGCCTTGAGCAGAGTAGGCCTCCGCTCCCAGCCCTTCCGTTGTGCTGTTCTGCCTCACCTCATGCCCAGAGCAATGGAGTTGGTTGACCGTGGACTGATCCAAAATAAATTTTACTCCTCTAAGTTTTTCTTGGAGGGTATTTTGGTCACAACAAAGAAAAGCTGACTAACACAGTGTATTATGTATATAATTTATTAATAAACTAATAAACATCAATCGGGGTCACAATCAAAGGCATTTGGAGTTCTGCTCTAGGAAAACTAAAATAAGTAGAAGTAGAAGCATTACCTCCAGGTAACTTTTGAAATGGAAATTTACAAACACCTTTTGCATCTTAGTTTAAACCTGGGTATTTGAAAAAGAGAGTTTCACAGTGCGTGTGGCAGAGTGGAGGTGCTTGGAACAGAATTCTGATAGGTCTGTAAGTAATAGAAGCTATCTTTTTGAGCTCTCTATTGTTCTCTGAAAGCTGTATGGCATATCCTGATGTTCTTAGGTAAGGGGTGATTTCTGAAAATGAAATATGCCTACTCAGGATGGTAGATTTCACTTTGGAAGGTCGGGTTCAGATCAAGGACCTGGAAGTCTGGGAATATGTAACCACTGTTTAACTATGGCAGCAAATCAAGCAGTGGAGGCAGTTGCCCGTGGTGGCTGATGGGGCATCTTGGGGACAAGCCAGCTTCTTGAAATCCATGCGAAGGGCTTAATTAAACTTAAGCAGATAGGCTCTTAAGAGCCTAGCTATAAATATAAAAATCATGTCAAGAGAAAAATATAAGGGACACAATTTTTCTTTTGCTTTTATTCTAGAAATGTTATAAGATGTGGTAGAACTAGCTGGGCAAATTATCTTGTTTATGGCTATTCATTACAAATGTCTTCATTCATCTGATGAATAAAAATAGTCCAGAGAATCACCTGCTACATCTTGTGTGCTTTTGACAGACTTGAGAGAAGCCAACTAGGGTAGATGTCTTAGAGCTTCCCCGGAGAGGAGATGGCATGCACAATCCATTGTCATCTTTTTTTGGCTGTTCACTTGGTAGATGCTTACCTTCCAGCTGAGCCTCACATCATTTACTTGGAATGATGAACCCTCCACTCACTCACATCCCCAATACTGTGAACACTGTGGTAGAAAATGGTGCAGAAATGTGAAGCATTGTTTTAGGAGCACAATCTCTAGCTCTAAAGCTTTTGCAAAGCACTGTCTATAGGCAACGTATCTGCCACATCTGTTTCTGTGTGTGGGAGGCACACTATATTTATCATTCGGGGATGAGTCACCTCATGAAGGAGCATAATCTACGTCAGATTTTGTGTTTAAACTGCTTTCTGGTAGAATGAGCTGTAGTATTTAAGCTTTAAGTGGTACATATCTAGGCCTCCTGGTAGCACCCTGCCAAGAGCAACGACAGCTACAGAAGAGCAAAATCCCCTTCCTTCCATTTCCTCCAGTCTGACTTTTTAATGATATTACTGGAGGAGTCAGTGAGGATCCTCAAGGGGGGCTGCAGTGGAACAATCCCACACCTGTTCTGGAATTAGAACAGCTGAATTTGGCAAGGACAGAAGACATAAAAACAAAGAAGCAGCAGCAGAAGAAGATATGTTACAAAATTACAATTAAATAGCTCTGATCATTGAATATCCATGGTGGATGATAACCAGAGATCCAGAAGTATGGCTTTTTGACTGGGTCCAATAGGAGGTCACTCTTGTTATGTCTCACCTATTCCCTGACGATTTTTCTTTGGTTTCCCAAAATCTAAACAAAAAGAGTGACTTTAACCATTTTTACAGTTTCATCTTGAGGGCTTTCAAAAATTTTTTTATTAGAGATGATTGATTCATCTTTGCAAAAAGTATTTTTTTGAGACTCTCAAATGTTTTTAAGGTATTTTATATTGATAAATTGCAGCCAGGAGATACGCTGTCTTTCAAAAGAAAATCTGTAACTTTCTGAGGTAGCAGCTGACATAACAAGCTTCTCTTTCTTTCCTTAGTTTTAAATTCTGTATCCTCATGGTGGGATAAGAAACCTCACTTAGTCCACCATGGCCACATTATAGAAGCCATGAATAAAACAGTGCTGGGGCTGTGAGAGAAACAAGTCATAATATTGTCCCACATGTTAATTCACTGTTTTACTTCTGGCTCTTGCCCTCATATTCTATTCAAAAGAAAAATAGATGTGATCAGAGTGATAATCATGTCTGTTTGTCTATAGGAAGCCTTGGGTAGTCAGTATGCACATATAGGGGATAGTTGCAGTTTTTTCTTAATATTAAAATTGAGTGTTCAGGAGGTGGGAGTCAAAAGTTCAGTACCCACTGATGTTCGTTATCCTTCACAATGTGGAGATAACCTTTACCATGGCCTAATGAGGGTTGTGTTTGTGATGAAGTAAATTGCATGCCTCTATCGAGATGGCCCAAGAGGCAATGATATGTCTGTTTCTTCCTAGGATATATGTAACAGATTATGTGAGAAGATTATGTTTGCCTCAGATAAAAAAAAATATTAGTATTAGTGGAAAAATACTAGATGATGTCAGACTGTAGATGACCTATTCTGAACACTATCTCTAGTGTTTGAAAGAAATATCACCTACCTTCTTTAGTAAGCTTTCTCCAATCAATCCTAACCTTTGTAATCTCACATTTGGGGGTTCATATTTAGCTGTATAGCTTTAAATTGTTCCTTTTTAGTTCAGTTTTTATTGAATCTTGCTAGCTAAACAAGGTGACGAATATTCTGTATCCTCATAGTGGGTTGAGGGTTGGTTGAGGGTTGAAATGCTAATGCTCTTTGTTTCCTTTGTCTTCACTAAAATAATTCAAGTAATATTGAGCATATAGTATGTACTACATAAATTACAGTTATTTAATAAATAGAGGTGGTTTGACTGCCTTCCCTCTACATCATCAGAGAAGTGCTCATGTATTGTATTACTGTTCTATGAAGACATAGGAGAAAAAGGATTATTCATGTTCATGATTTACTTGACATACTCATATTTCTAAACTGCCACATTAAAATCTATCATATTCTCACTGCTTTGGCCAAAGCAAATTAAAAACAACAACAACAACAACAAAGAAGAAGAAGAACTTCTCAAGAAAACAAACCAAAAAAGCCAGAAAGTAAAATAAAGGCAAAAAATCTGAATACTTGTGAAGTGAATTAAAATAAAAACAATACATCTATAAGGTCAACACAGATAATTAGAGTACAGATTGAAGCTAGGACAGAATTATACAGTCAGGGTTGCATTTATTACCCTGGAATTGAAGCAAATATTTGAAATGAATTAATAATGGATAGAACAGCATCTGATTTTTTTCCCCACATAATCCATTTTAGATCAAGAGTATTTTGTGGCAAGAACATGAAATCAGTTGAGACCAGATGACCTTTGCAAAGAATTGTGGCTGGCTAACTTCATAGTTCACTTCATATTGTATTTGAAACATGAAAGAAAAATCTTCCAGTTCCCATCTGCCAAATTACTCCCCTTCTTCAAAGTCCACACAGAAAATGGACTCTCCCACAAAGCTTCAAGTGGAAGATACATGCTAATCCTGAGTTCTGCCATATTAAGGCAGTGAAACACTCAGTTTAGTTATTGACTAATTCAAGTAACTAAGAAGAAAAGTTGGTTAAATATGATGAAATCTATAGTAGGACATTTTTTCCTTTTCTTTGAAAATTTTTTTATGACTATGCTCATAACCTGTCTTATCAGCTTCAAATTAAGTATACAAAAATACAGAGGAATTAATATTTTTGGTTATGCTTAAATGTCCTGGATTAAGGACAAAAACTCATAGTATCTGCTAACACTACAACATTTTCAGCCAGATTCCTTTTATATCATTACTTCTCTTTGACTAGAATTAAAACTTTTTCTAACTTTGTAGCAGCAGAATGCTTCCAAGTACTGCTACATTCATAACTCTTGTTAATGTTGAGTAGTACTGTCCTGAACAAAGCTGAAAACATGTTGTAAGAGAGCCTTTTCTACCCCCACAAGACATTGTCTCTCAATCTTCCCACACAGGCTGTAAGTGGACAAATACCAAAAAACATTCTACTCCAAATACTTGGTTAAATGAGATAGTTTATGGAAACTCCACCACAAAAACATTCCATTGGTGTGGTGGAGTTTGGGCTTGGTGTTGTGCAATAATGTTATCATGTCTTCATCTGTGCTTACTTCTTTATATCTGAAAACTTGAACTATTCTTCCTTTAACTGTTCTTCCATTGTACCTAAGAGAATACTATACTTCTTCCCTTCTATTTAAGACAAAATCATCTTTTGTTCACACATTTTTCTCATCTAATTCAAATGTTGCTGCTATAGTTTGGATATGTGGTATCCCCCAAAAGCTCACAATATAATAACATTCAGAGGTGAGATGATTAAATTATGAGATCTAGAACCTAATTAGAGGACTAATCCACTGATATGGATTAAAAGGGTGATAACTATAAGCAGGTAGGATGTGGCTGGAGGAGATAGGTTATTGGAGGCATGACTGTAGGTGAGGGGTGCTCTCTCTCTTCTTTATGATGGCCATGTCCTGAGCCAGTGTTTAGTCACCTTTTTTGCTGTTGTGACTTAAAGACCTGACCAGAACAATTATAGGGGAGAAGAGGTTTATTTGGGAGCTCATGATTTCAGAGTCCATGAACAGTGGCTCCATTCCTCAGAGCTAAGGCAAGGCAGGACATCATGGCCGAAAAGTGTGGTGGAGCGAAGCAGCTCACATGGTGATCAGGAAGCAGAGAGAGACTCCACTCTCCAGATACAAAACATCCCAAAGCCATGCCCTCAATTCCCACCTCCTCCAGGGAACCCTACCACTTGAGTTTCCACTTGGTTAATCTCTATCAGGGGATTAATTCACGGATTGGGTTAAGACTCTCACAACACAATCATTTTTCCTCTGAACCTTCTTGCATTGCCTCATGTGAGCTTTTGGGGGACACCTCACAGGCAAACCGTAACAGCTACTTTCCTATGTTATGCCCCCCTACCATGTGGTTCTGCCTCACATTGGTTCTAGAGCTACAGAGTTGGCTGAATGTGTACTGAACCTCTGAAACCTTCAGTCCCAAATAAGCTTTCTCGACTCTAATTGTTCTTGTCAGGCTTTTGGTCTTAGGAATGAAAAAGCTGACTAAAACTGTTGCTCTCCCGTGTAGAATCTGTTTCTTTCCCATTATCCCTTCCCATGGACAGCTCACCTCCCACTGCCTCTGATGAAGTGAGGTTGTAGTGAGAAGTGGCTTTGGTACACCATTTCTTGTTCCGTGAACTAGCTGTGTGAGCAAGTATAGTGTAAATTAAGAAGAGAGGCATTTTGTTTTATCCTTTTTTTGCTTCACCACATTTTCACATGTTAACAGTTGGGGCCAAGAGACTTATCTTTTCGAAATACCCATTTTCAACACTTTAAGGCCACTACCTCCTTTCCTTAAAATATCACTGTTTTTGTCTACCACACCCTGGAATTTATTTCAGTTTCCATAAATGATTTGGTGGAAAAAAAATCTTCCTGTCCCCTTTGTATTTGCTGTGATCTTCCTCAATAACATTAATACTTACACTTTTGACCCTGAAGATTCCTTGACCTGGTGTCATTCCATTCTGTTCCTGCTGACCTGGAGAGCTCCTTGCTACCTGAGCCTCACAACCTGAACTTTATTATCAGAAGTTACTATTTTTTTCCCTGAAAAAAGTTATGCATTTCTCTGCATTGTTCATAAGTTTCTTAAATCCTTTCCCATTTAACCCAATATTTATTCTTTGTTTTCTTTGGCACTTTTGCATGCTCAAATGATGACTCTTCCTTCTCCTTTTCAACCTGGTCTTCCAGAGCCAACTTTTACACTTGGTCTCCTTGGTCTTTCTCTCTGCCCAACTTACCAATCCCAAACCCAAATAACCTCCACAAGTTGCCTTCTCAGTCTTTTCTTTTTTCTTTTTTTTAAAGATCAAAAAATGTTTACAAAGGAGTAAACCAAACACAAAGACTTACCTGACTCCTGAAGACACTCCACTTTAACTCTAAATGCTCTCTAATCTTGAAAACTCCTGTTTTAATGCAACCTAGCATTCAGTTTCTCATTATTTCCTTTTATCTTGCAACCTCATTGTGTTAGCCACTATCTCAGGAAGTGAAGGACATTGGGTTTGCATGCTTTTGTATACTCACCTTATCTCCTTCTCTCTATATTCTCTTTATTCCATTCTTCAGTTTAGCCTTCACCTCTCTCAATATTCTCAATTCCAAACGTTACCATAGTTTTCAGGATATTATTACCACAAACGTCTACTTTTTCTCAAACATTTCCACTCTATCCCTTATACATTATAAGAAATAAAAGCTGAAACTAAATCTCATTCATTAAACAAATATTTACTAAGATACCATACATATAGGTACTCTCATAGGTGCACATGATGCAAAGGAATAAATCTCAATAAGAAAGAGTTTTTGTGTACTCATTATCTTTTCTATTTACCAGCTGAATTCTTCACTTTCTTCATATAAACACTTTTCAAATGTGGTCTTGAGTTTGCTTCCTTTATTTGCACTCTAACTCTTTCTTTTAGGAGTCTCTTCTGTCTAGTTTTGCCTTCATCCATATTCTTCCCTCCAGGATTAAGGAGAAAGTGACGAACTTTTTTGTATTATTAGATTTCTTCTTTGCCTTTATTCTCCTTGTTCATTTCACTTTATATTTTACTCTGTTTTCCATTTCCAGGTTCTCTTGACACATCTGAAGTCTGATTGGCCCTCAAAGTGTTATTATAAATGCTGTAATGTTTCCTCATAAGTCACTCTGTCAAGGAGCAATTGTACTTTAAAGATTTTTCACTATCATTCCAATGTCCATCTCCCAAAATTATATCTCCACTCTGGCCTTGTACCTCTGCTGAAACCCATTTTTCAAATGGCCTATCTAGGACTTTTATTTGAATAACCTGTCATGTCTCAAATTCAATATGATCATAGCTATAATGTAGGTTTGGGACATGTTAAATGGTAGAAGGGCAGGAACTCCAACTGGGGAATTAACTTTTCTGTAAAAATCAGGCCCAGAAAGATTAGCTGGAAATGTTGCAAGTAATGAATCATGAATATGGCCCTTTCGTGCACCATTCAAGCAAGTCCAAATCAGTAGATCTAAAACATTATTAGGAACATGGTGCAATGGGATTTCAGGCAGAGGGTAAGAATGATACCTAGATAGTAAGGGCCAAATTGTTAAAAAATTTCCTGTGCTAGTTTAGTTTCCATCTTGCTGGACATTGATTCTATTAACCAGACATTGAGTCTTTAAAATCTCAACAATACTTGCATCAATGTGGCTATTTTTTTCTGACTCTTCATTTACTTCCCTGAATTTTTCTTCTTAATCTTTCCTACATATGGCTCTTTTTTCCCCCTTTTCTTTAATCATTCATAAACACTGTTCCCTTGGATTCTATCTTTGGCTCTCTGCCACTCTCATTTTACTCAGGTAAACCCATTCATTTGATTTTAACCACCACTAACTATATTCTGTCAATTCATATTCCAGATCCACAGTTCTGGTATCTCCCTTGAGCTTGAAACAAATATATTTAACTACTTTCTAGCTAAATCCATTTGGATGTCTTACTCATCATGTTCAAATACAATATGTTCAAAGTGAATCTGGATTTTTTTTTCTTTCCAAACCCACTCTTCCTCTAGATGTTTCCTATGTTAATTAATTGCAGCATTATTCACCTAGTCACTCAAGCCAGAAATTTGTAGTCATCCTAAACCACTTCCTCTCCCTCTTCCCCCACATACAATATGTCAGCCAATCCTACCAATTTTACCTCATAATTATTTCTTAATCTCCTCCTTTACTTTCCTGGTTCAGTTCATCATCATTGCACACCTGGAATATTTCATAAACCAAATACTTCACCTCCTGATTGCCAACTGGCTTCTTTGCATTACTTTGCCCTTTACGCCCTGTGCATAGTGTGCCTGAAATACAAATCTGGCCAGATCATTTTCATGCTCATAACTTTGCCATAGTTTCTCATTATTTATTTTATGTGTCTGTGTTTCTGAGTACAGATTGAAGACTCTTCATGATCTAGTCCTTCTCTTAGTTTTAGGTATCATCTTCTATCATATGTGACCTTCAATACTTGCCTAAAACTGAAATCATGATTTATTTTTATCCATTTATCCCACAAATCTCTCTCCTTCTACATGCACCATCATTTTTTTCTAAACTTTTGAACTAGACAAGAAGTCAACTTGTATTCCTCTGCCTCTCTCACCAGCAACACCAAACAACTGCTCACCAAACTTGGTCACTTTTATGCCAGAAAGCATCTCTCAAATCTGGGCCACCCATTCTATTCCCCTTAAATATTTTTTTCTCTGAACTACAAAAGCATCTTGGTATCATGGAGTTTGATAATGCCATCCTGTGTGGTGAATTTGTGTGCCTTCTGAAAAATCTTAAACATTCCTGGAGGAAAGGTTATTTCAAAAAAATGTCATATTATTACCACTGACTCTAAAAAAGGTACTTGATGAATATATAATTAGAAAAAAAATGCATAAATAGATGGTCAAAATCACTCAGACACCAGGTGTGGTGTCACATGCCTATAATCTTGGGAGGCTGAGGCAAGAGAATTGCTAGTTCAAAGCCAGCCTCAGAAAAGCAAGGCCCTAAGGAACTCAGTGAGACCCCATCTCTAAATAAAAATTCAAAATAGGGTTGGGGGTGTGACTCTGTGGTCACGGGTACCTGGTACCCCCCCTCAAAAAAATCACTCAGCCATTGCTCATGGTATAGGGTGACATTTATTTCCCAGTCTTTTTTTTTGGGGGGGGGGGAGACAGGAAAAAAACAGTAAAACATAAGGTAAAGAACTTTGTTTTCATCCCTTCTTTCAAAAAAAAAAAAAAAACATGGAGAACTTAGTAAAAAAGGAAGTGGTATGGCAAAATGTTCACCATCTAATAATCTCCATGTCCCCTGTGCTCACCTTCTGGCCAAACCGTGGTGTGAACATGCAGAAAGTGTTTTGAAGTTACCTGAGCTTTTATGAAAACTATAAGCAGCTGACTCTACAAAACTCATTCAGGAGAATGAGAGAAAACTCATTCAGGAGAATCATTCTTTTGGGAAATTTGGGGCTCCCTATATTTGATTTGATCAAAAGTGCCGTTAAAAACAACTTTCTGGGAAGTAGTTCTCATGAACATCAATTACTTTCCTCTGGCCAACTCAGCCAAAGCAGCTCTAAATTTGTCTTAAAATGAAGTTCAATGAAAAGCTACCTGCTTTTAATAATAATTCAATAGCTTCATAAATAGTCCCTCTAGGCATGAACCTATATGCACTAAATTCTATGAATGGATATGAGAAGCTTAGAAAGAGTGGGGAATCAAACCTGCTTGGGAATTGAAGATGGCATAAAGGTGCTCTTTGTTTCACAATTTAAGTATCAATTACAAAAAGTGACTGCTTAAAAATACCCAGAAGAAATGTGTTTGCTTATTTTGTTGCAAGGTACAGATAGTTCACACTTTTCACCAGTTCAATTTGGGAGTCCTGCTTTCACCACACCTCTTAGTAGACACTTAATAATAAAGACTCATATTTCACTTTCCACCAGCCATGGCTACTTATTTTGTAGTTTCCACTCACATCTGACAGCACAGGCCTAACCAGGATGTAATATAAGACTAGTCTGGCTGGGCCTACAGCAATCTTCTTTACGACACATTTGCATCAAACACGCTGTGTCTAAAAGTGAGAACTGCCTTTAATGTTGGCAAGTTGACGATGGGAAGAAAAAAAATGTCTGAGTTCCCGGAGAGGCTAACTTTATCTTGAGTGTTAAGTTTGTTTGGAATGTCAGTATGGAGTCTGAACAAAGAATGCCTTGTATGGTGAAGACCCCTTTTGAATTTATTTTTCCATTGAAAAACAGAATTGAAGAAACTAGTCTCTGAGGAGAAAGCTGAGTTTGAAAATTTAACCACATTTTTGATCCCTGGCATTCACAATTAATATGACTTTTATTTTTCTTGGTGATTCAAATGGCAGGTATATGGCATTTTGATTCAATTATCTACTTTCAGCATTTTTCCCATTCCACCAATTTAGGCAGTCTAGACAGTGTGGTTTGCTCTATGGTAAGTGGGCTTCTTTCTGGGAACTGACTCATTTTGGATCAGGGAGGAAGTTTCAGCAGACCTGGATAGCTCTTTCCCACATACATGTTTACACCAATACATTTCAATAATGAATTAATACATCTGGGTCATATTAATATTGCATTAGAGCAATACAACAGTAACATGATACAATAGAAACATTGCTAAGCCCTTAAAACTTTCACATGGCTCTGTTAGATGAAAAACATTACTGTCAATTCTAGCTCACAGACTTTATGTCTGTGAGAAGGCAAAATAGACAGTGTCCTGGGTGCCTTTGAATAGTATAAACTGCCTTGTTATCAACACCAGCACTGCTGTCCAGAGATAAGGAAAGCAGACAGCCAGACTAGTTACTCTGTGGGCTCTGCATTTTTATAACCCCCAAACACCCTCCTTTTTTGCATTATTGGTTTGTCATCCTCCGGTAATTGTTCATAAATCATTGCTCAAATTGCTCATGACTCCATAATGTTTCCTGCCAAAAAGTATTTTACCAAATATTTGATAGATTTTCCAAAATAATTTGCTTATAAGATACTTGGATCTCACATTTTCAAAATGATAGGAAAAAACATACAGAGAGGGGGAAAAAAAGGCTTTTTCTAAAAGCCAAGTTTTCTGGATATAATTTTATTCCAAAGTGAAAAACACAGATGTATGAATCCTAGTTAGTCCCTTTCTTTCTAACCACATTTCTAAACATCCATTCTCTGCCTCCAGTCAGGTCTGGGAATAGTACATTTCTCCTTTATGGAAGTTGAATCTTCACAAAAAGTTTCCAAAGAAATAAATGCCCCAACTTTTTGGGTTAATTAAGTCTATTGTTTCATAAGGACTTTACAAGGACTAACCTAAACTTTTTATGCTCCATTTGAAATTGTTCTGTGCCTTTAGCATCATAAATAGAAATTAAAACCATCTGCTTACCTCTGACTATTACTGTTCATGTCCCTGAAGTATGTCTGTAGGTTTGCCCTTTCATATTTCTATAAGAAATAGGCCCAGTTTCCCCTGACCTTTCTTCAGAGCGACAATTTTCCAACCATTTAATCATTTTCATTGCTCTTCCTTGGAGTTGTTCCAATTTCTCTTTCCTTGGGTGGGCCCACAGCCTTATGGAACAGAGGCCTGAGTAGTGCTGACTGAATGGAAACTACTTCCCAGGAGACACCTAGTGTGAGCTGGACAGCAAGCTTTCCATGGGGCTGCACCTTGTTTTATGTGCTCCCACTGTGTGAAAATCCAGATTTCACTCAAAAACAAATATTTCAAGAAGTGTCACCATAAACAAACTTCCCCCCAAATACCCTATTTCAAACATGATTGGTTTTCCAAAACTTATGTATGTACAACTATCATGTGAGGCAAAGTATATAATTTCCACGTATTTATTCAGTTATTTGTTCTTTCATTTATTCTATAGTGTTGGTCAAATGCATAGTCTACACAGATAGGACCTGGAGGTGTAAAAAGTGAATACAGGATCTTGCTTATCTTGGTTGCTTACTTGAAGAGTATGCAACTTAGAGACACAGCATATAAATAGTATGACCTTAGAAATTGATTAAGTTTGTGTTAAAATTGTGGCCTGTCATTTGGCATATGCTTACTGTGTTAGCTTTCTGCCACCATAACAAAATATCTGAGATAATTAATCAATTTAGAAAGAGAAAAGATTTATTTTGGCTCACAGTTTTGGAGGTTCCAGTCAATGCTCAATTGGCTCCATTGCTTTGTGCCTTTTGCAAGTCAACACATCATGGCAGGAGCTTGTGGTGGAGAAATACCCTTCATCTAATGTCTAGGAAACAAAAACATAGTGTGGAGGCCGCTGGGGAATGGGCCCCACAATCCCCAATGACCTAAAGACCTCCTATCAGACTCCGCCCCTTAAGTTTATGGCATCTCTTTAACAGCAACACCCTGGGGATCAAGCTTTTGGCAGATGGGTCTTTGGAAGATTAACTTAAGATACAAATTATAGCTCTTAACTTCTCCAAATATTAATTTCTTCATCTTTAAAAGGAGAGTAATGATAATTTCTATGTCATAGGAGTTTAAATAAGAAATATGTGAATAATGTGACAGGATGGCTGGTTGTTATTATATTCCCAGATTTTTCACATATCAGGCAATTTCACTTATTGACTAAATTCATAATAAAAGGATGGTTAACTAAATTAGACATACAGGAAAATTGATTATTTTAATACAATAATGAGTGCTATAATAAAGTTGCAAACAAAATGTCATGGGAGAACAGTGAAGCAAAATGCTAAGCTAAAATATGGAGACTCTGGGTAACACTTAAGATATATTATTTAAATAGCATAACTAAGGATATGCAGAAATCTACAAGGTGGAAAATAAAAATAAGGATATTCCAGGCAGAAGAAAGAAAACATATGCAGGCACTAAAATATAAGTAAATATGACAAATTCCGAATCTGTGAGGACCCTGGTGCATTCTAAATGAAAGGGTTGAATGAGGGTGGGTTTAAGTGATGGAGCTAGACAGGTAGGCTAGGGTCAAAGATGAAGGTCACAAATGTAACGTTAGAGTTTGTGCTGGGCTGTTCAAATACACAATGAAACAAACAAAAGGATTGGAAACAATGTTTTTCTACAATAGATAATTTTTGTAATTTCTCTTTTACAAACATCTTCATTACAAAAATCAAACTTGTATGATAATTTAGAGATTTCTAATAAAATAGCAGATAGTTTAAGGCTTTAAGTAATTTGATATATCTCATATCTTTTAGTCATTACAAATATATCCTCCATTGTAGGTTTTCTTAATCTCCAACAAAAATCTTTGCATGATTATTCAGTTATTAACTTTAAATATATTCTTTGTGGAAACAGAGATAGCAAACAATCATTTAAATTTTATGCTTGTAATATATTACTTTTTGTCCAAGAACTTTAGTAACCTGATGATTTAGCTCAAGAGTCCACTTCTATCTCACAAATGTAGAAAGTTTCCTGAAAGTTGATCAAAAAAAAATTTAGAAATAATAATAAACTGAACCCATGGCCTTTCTTGAGTGTGCATATCTATCTCTCAATCTATCTAAATTAGGTGTGTGTATGTGTGTGTGTGTGTGTGTATGTGTGTGTGTGTGTGTGTGTGTGTATGAGTGTTCTTTTCTAGAGAGATCAGCTCTATTTACCAAAATGGTAATAATAAGGACTTTAGAAAAGGGTAATTTTGAGGTAATCAATAAATTTTTACTCATACTGAATACTCTAAGTTCAATTCATTCCACATTTAAGTCATTAATATGTAAAAAATAAGTACAGAACATCAGGGAGGATAAAATGACCTTACAGTTATTCACTCATCCATCAACAAATATTTATTGAATGCTTATTATATGCTAGATAATTTATTAAATGACAGATATATGCTTACTGTATATGTAGCTTTGAGAAAGTTATTTAACTTAATTTCTATAAAATAGGGAAAAGAGTGCCTTAATGATAAGATTGGGGGAAGACTGAGAATGACAGCAGAATACAGAGCCTGGCACAGTGCACCCATGTTCACCCACTTTGGTTCTCAGTTGATTGAGCTGGGCTGTTCTAAAGTAAGGAGTAGTAATGAAATAGCTTTAGACCAGGGCACAAAGAAAAAGTAATGGCTAATATATTTGGGGATCATGGTAATCTACATGTTTTCAGTAAAGAAAAGGGAATTAGTATATAGAATCTGAAAAATAGGGAAGGGTACTATTATCCCAACAAACTTCTGATATATTTACATTTAAATACTGAACCTGTCTAAATATTAGCTGAGTGACTGCAGAATAGTTGTTGGGTCCCCAAGTCTCATCTACCTTATCTTCCAAATGGGATAATCATCCAGGGTTATTTAGAGATACAGCACCAATAGGAATGTGTAGATACATAGAAAGAGATTAGTTATGAGGAGTGAACTCACATGGTTACAGAAACTGAAAGATAACATAATCTTCTATCAGCAAACTGGAGGGCCAGGGGTTTGTATTGTAGTTCCAAGCAGTTCAAGACCAGAGATCCAGTGGAATAAGGTCTGGTCCAAATCTCAAGGCCCAAGAATCAGGATCTTCTTTGAGGTTGGAAGATGAATGGCTCAATCAGAAAGAACAAGCTCATTCTTCCCCTGCCCTTTTGATCCATTTGCTCTATGTTTGTACTGAAGGATGCTCACACTTATTGAGTGATCTTCTTTCTTCAGTTTATAGATTCAAATGTTAATCCTCCAGACACACCCTCATAGGTATACACAGAAATAGTGTGTTACAAGGTATCTGGACATTTCTTAGCCCACAAAAATAACCATTACAAGTCCACTGCTTATTATGTTGGCACCCATAGATACATCTCTTTAAACCATACTTAAATATCCAAATAAAGAATACAACAGGCTCATAACTCCACTTAACTGTCCTGTGTGCAACCTAAAATGCACTAATCCCCATCCCAGGAGAGGGTGTAAGGTACTGGAGTGATGTCTAACTCTTCTTTTGCTATCTTATAATTTAAGTAGTGTGATGTAAAATTACTAACATTTAAAATATTTATCTAGAGTCAAGACCTCTTATGCTACATCTATAAGAGAATAAGAGAAGAAAGCAAAGACTTTGTTTAATACTTAGACACATAGGCACAAAGATATTCATGAAAAAATAAAACAAAAATACTCATGACCAAGGTTTTCATTTCTGTAACTACTCACTGAGTGGCTGGCTAATGGTTATAAATTTTCATTAGCCTTAATCACAGAGCATGATAATACCAAGTAATAGATGCCTTACAGGATCTCTGAATGTGCAAAAATCATGAAGATCAGGAAGATATTTCTATCTGATGTGAATGTTCACCAAAGGATGGCCTCAATTGAGGAAGATTTTTATAATTAAGTGGATAGGATGACTAATTTTGTTGATATCAACCTCTTTCCCCAACCATCCCTGTCTTCAATCAATGGGCCCATGAACAAAGTGGCCATAGTGGCAGGAAAGAAGATTACGTGTGGGCTCAGTAACACAGACTATCACTAATGTCTGACCTGACTCTGACATTGCTGAGTTCTCAACCTGCCAGTTGCAGAACCCACAATGTGTCCCTAATGTGTCACCTATCCCGGGGGCATTAGCCAGCTACCTGTTGGCTTCATTAGGCCTCTTTTATCAGGGAAGGGACAGTGTTTTGTGTTTATTGGAATAATCACTTACTCTGGATTTAAATTGGATGTCCCTGCATACAAATGCTTAAAACCGAAAACTGTGGACTTAAAGGATACTTCTCCACCATTGTGGTTTTTCCAGGCAACATTACTTCTAAGAAATTCACTTGATAATAAAAGATATGTGTCAGTGAGCCTATGCTCGTGGAATTTACTGTGCCCCACCATCCTAAAGCAGCTGGCCGGCAGATCAGTGGAATGGGCTTTTGAAGACACCGTTATAGTATCAGCTAGGTGGCAACACCTTGTAGGACTGAAGCTAAATTCTCCAGAAGTCTGCATGTCCTCTGAATCTATATGCATTCTTTATCAATAGCCAGGATTCACAGGTCCAGGAATCAGAGGTGGAAATGGGAATGACAGTATTCACTATTACCCATAGTAATCCACTAGCAAAATCTTGCTTTCTGTTTCTGATAACTTTTGTTTTGCTGTCCTGAAGTTCTTAGTTTCAGAAGAAGAAATACTTTTGCCAGGTGATACAACAAGAATTCCACTAAACTGAATGCCAAGACTGTTACCCTGCCTCTTTGGACTCCTCATGCCTTTGAGTCAACAGGCCAAGAAAGGAGTTACAGTGTTGGTGGGGTGGAGGTAGACTGGTCTAGATTACCCAGGGAACTCATTCCACAACAGATATAAGAAAGACCATGTCTTAATCACAGGAGATCTCTTAGGAAATCAATCTCTCTCTCTCTCTCTCTCTCTCTCCTCTCTCTCTCTCTCTCTCTCTCTCTCTCTGTGTGTGTGTTTTCTTTTAGTTATAGATGTTCACAATACCTTTATTTTATTTATTTATTTTTATGTGGTGCTGAAGATTGGCCCCAGTGTCTCACACATGCTAGGCCTGTGCTCTACCACTGAGCTAAAACCCCAGCCCAGAACATCTCTTATTTAGTATTATCATGCCCTATGCTTAAGGTCAATGGAAAACTATAATGGTCCAACATAGGTAAGACTATCAATGGTTAAAACCCTTCAATAATAAGTATTTGGGTAATCCTATTATTTAAATACAAATAATGAGCTTATGTGCTTGCTGAAGGTAGAGGAAATATAGAATAAGTAGTGGAAGAGGTAATTGTACATATTAGCTTCTAAGTGAATAGTAACAGATATGAAGTTTGCCATGAATGTTTCTGGTTTATTTTGCCATGAGTATTTTTGTGTGTGTGGATACAAATATTAGAAAATACCTTTGTTTTCATTTCTTTATTATTCTCCTATCTTGTACATAAGAAGTACTGATCTTAAATCAGTATTTAAGTTTTATTAATTTTACATCACACTGTTTAAATCTTCTCCAAGTCCCTTTGTTACTTATTTTCCAATCCGTTCCTTCTAAGTCCCTGACCATACAGCCAAACTAATGGCCACAGTCCACTAATGGATATATAATCCCATGTATGGCCATTTCCTTTGTGAAGCAAAGTGCATAATTAGGCACACTGACCAAACTTCTGCCCACTGGAAGACTTTTCCTTCTCTACTGTCCTTCAGAGATGTCCCAGAGAAGATGGTGGTAATACAGTTATTTATTTTTGGGTGATACCCACATATCATTCAGAAACATCTAGAAACTAGGCCCAAGAGAATCGAATTGGGATGTGGTGAATCACCACTCCTGCATCTTTGAAGTCCTTGATAGTGGACTTTGTATAATCCCTTCAAAGATGTGGTATTGTTTTTAGTTCACTATTTTCCTAGGTAGAAGCTTCCACTTGGCTATTCCAACCAAAAGAATATGATACGAGGATTTTGTCAGCTGTTAGTTATATATGTTCCAATTATGTATTCCAGAACTGGGAAAATAACCACAGGTTCAACTTTTGGATCCACAGCAACCACTGTGAGACAGACCTGAGCAAAAATTCTATTAATCATCTGACATTCATAAACTCCTTCTCAACTAAAGGGCCACAGAGATATCTTGGGTCTCTTGGAATCAGTGTTAGTTATAAACCATGTCCAATATTTCCCAAAATTCTGATTATTTCCTTTTCTTTGGTGCACAGTTAGATTGATTAAAAGATGTAGGTCCCTTTGGAAAAGGCTGAGAAAAAGATTAACAACAGACATTTTTGGTAATGTACTTGGTTTCTTCCTTGATGAAATCCAGACTCACTTTCACTTAATAAGTTCTAAGTAAACAAATGGCTCAAGTTTGAGAATTGACCACGGAGTCATTACTCTCTGCTTTAATGATTCTGGTTAGACTTTTGTTCACTTTATCTAGAATTTTTCTGCCTCTATAGATAAAGAATATAGTAGGCTACCTATCTTCTACTTTATTCCTAGAAACACCATAGTCATCTAGCCCATGCCCTAGGTCTGCACAAGTGGACTATTCTGAGTGCTGCTCTGCTGTCTGTTATGGTAACCATTCTCCAACCTTGGTCTTTGGTGTTTGAGTGCTGCCAATTGGCCTCTGCCACCACAGAATTCAATTACAACCACTGGATTTAGATTTCCCAGGTGAGTGGTTGCAATTTTCCATTGTAAGGTCTGACCTGCAGAGAAGAACAATCACAGAACTCTTTAAGGATGCTGGAGCTACATTCACACACTTGCTTTTCAAAGAATTGGTGAGTGGTATGTACTCTGACTCTTCTCTGTATAAGACAGTAGATCTTAGATAACTTCTCTAGTCTAAATTGCAAACTCTCTAAGCCTTTGTAAGTCTTTTACATTAAACCACGCTGTGTTGTGAATTTTCAGTTTCCTCAAGGTGGGCCATTTTTGATCCTTGTTTAAGCCAACCAACTAAATAAACAGAGTCAGTTCTAACTGACCAAGTTGCCATATTAAATATAGAATCACTGCTTAGTAAACTCACATCAATAAATTTGACCTGACCCAAATTTACGTTGCTTTTGTCATTATCTCACACATTTAACATCCATTCCCATACATATTGCCAGGATTTCTGCTTGCATAAATTAGAAGACTCAAGCAGCTCTTTTGGAGTGTAACATACCTCTTCTTAGTACATTTTTCTTCTTGCCTGGAGAACTCTCAAAGGGCCCAACGGAACTTGAAGATAGTTACAACTGAAGAGTCAAAGAAGATTGTGGAATGGCTTCTGAGGAGAATTAGCATTGTCTTGTATGGAAACTACGTCAGGAGAAGCCACTACTATTTCTTCTAGAAATGCAGTTTTATCCCCTCAAACAGAGACAGAAAGGCACATATCACTGTGGGTGAGGAGGCTGCCATCCTCCGGGTTGGAGATGTCACTGCCACTTGGGTGGGGAGGCCACTTCTGGAGTTGGGAAGGCTGTTATTGTGCTGGGGGTGGGAAGATTTCTTCCACTGGCAAAGAAGTCACCATAACTTAGAGTCTCGATGTCTTCAGCTTCATAAGGATCTTCCTTTGTGTTTCCATTCAGACTTATAGGATCCCATTCTTTCCAACCAATGCCCTCAGTTTAACGGCAGACACACTTTGCATCTGGGTATTTAACTTACATTGTAATTCAGCTAATAGCATGATAAAGACCTGAGTTTGATTTTCAGCAATTTCAGCCTGGCCGATATAGGAAATAAGGCTCTCCTTCAGGGAAGGCCTAGATATTCTTAGGTCATTTTTGAAGTGCTTCAGCTGGGAATCCAAATCTCTGAAATCATTTTTCCGTTTTGCTACTTCATCTAGGGACATTTGGATCTCCTGACAATGTCATTAAATTCCTTAGTTTTTCCAAAATATTCATAGAAATGGTTGGTTAGGAATATCCAATGCAGACATTTTATGTATCTCTATAACAGCTCATACCATGAGTTTTCAGTGCTCTGTTTACCACTGGATAAAGAGTCATCAGTATCAAATTAAATCTAATAAAATTAGAGAGGCCAGAAACCCTTAATCCAATACAGAAAATAATACATCTTTAAAATCTGTTCCTCTGGAACCATTCCCAATACAAAAATCTGTTCTGAGGCTTCTGGAGAAGCAGAACCAACAGGAGCAAAGATATAGATATACCAAAAGAGATTTATTATGAGGGATTAGCTAATACGATTATGGAAGTTGAGAAATCCTGCAATTTGCTATCTTCAAACTAGAGGCCCAGAAAAGCTGGTGGTATAGATTAAGTCCAAGCACAAGGCCTCAGAACCAGAGAAACCAATGATCTGAGTTTGAAGATCCAAAAACCGGCAGTGTCAATAACTACAGGCAGAGACAAATGGTGTAGATCCAGCAGATTCATCTTGATTGATTGGATGATGCCCATTCACATTGGTACGTGCGGATCTTCTTTACTCAGTATACGGATTTGAATGCTAATCTCCAGAAGCACGTTCAAATAAACACCCAGCAAGAACTGAGCATCTTTTACCTAGTCAATTTGGTACATGAAATTAACTATCACAGTTAATCACATGAACCTCATAATATTGTTCAATTGCATGTTGATGACCCTTGTAAGGAATCTAGAACAAGGATGGCAGTAATTAGTATTGTTTTACTGTTATTCTTGAGAATCCCTTGGAAATTCTGTTAACTCACTTATGTTGCTATCTGACGTTATAGGTTATGCTTTTTCTGAGTTAATATTGTAATGATAAAAGTCAGAGAGTTGTCATGAAATTTAAGAAACTCATCCCCAATAAAAGCCATTTTATAATATTTCAGAAAATTCTTTCTTTTTAAATTGAAAAGTAACTATTAGGATAAACCCAGAATGGAATGACTATCTATTTGGATATGCCAAAATTCCACACCTTTCTATCTAAGATTTCCTAGCTTTCTTTGTGTAAGTTTATGGCATCTAAATGATTTAGTGTTATTTCTTCTTATTTAAAAAGAAAACAAAAACAAAAATTATATATTCTTCAATTTTATCTTCTTAATAGTTATTTACTCATCTATTCATATTTTAAACTCAGAAAAAGGCTGTTTATTTTTCTATGTCAGCATTCTGCTCCTTCTCATTGCTTATCCACAGAAAATGATAGAGAATCCTCCATGTGGAAGGTTCAGGGAAAGTAACAGCATCAACATTCTTTTATCTGTGATGACGGAGAGATAATCCACATGTGAAAGCACTTGGTGCTTCAGCTTATTTTGAGTGACAGAAGCATAATAGAATCTCCTAAGCATTAACATTCTACAATAACACAGCATTGTCATCCTTTGTCTGATCCTGGCTCATACAAACCCCTCTCAGTGTTTCAAATTCCTAACAAAACCTGGAGAAATACACCTCAAAGCTATTATGTGGAAATGGATTAGGTACAGCTCTAAATCTTTAAACAAACCCTTAGTGATGTGAACGTATTATTTATATACTTCTTAAGGGATGTTTATGGACAGGATGAGAATGAAGAATCTAGATCTTTCAAGCAATTTGCATACTTAAATCCTATATATACATTATACTTCTCAAAAGTATTAACCTTTTCTGTCCTTTCCCCAAATTTGATATTTTGGTTTCTTAATGCTGTTTTGCAAACTGCTTAAAAGAAGGCTGAAAGGAAAATTCTATATTCTTTTGAATTTAGAATTAAGAACATCTTGCAATTTTCCATCATCTCTTGGTTTTTAATTTAAAGAAGCAAAAGCTATTACCTTTTGTTGTAATCCAGGTATATTGATACTTCAGAAATTTTGACAGTAAGAGGAATTTCTTAGTCATTTCCTCCCCTATCTCTTTGTGTGCACATGTCCTCAAAGCTAAAGTCTGCTCTTTAATTTCTTGATAGACCTGACCTGTTTATTGTCATATACACTGAATCTGGACCTTGTTTTCAAATCAAGGCCCTCACCTTGTTCTTTGTAACCATTGAAACTTAACTGCCTTGGTTCTATTTTGTCTTGGCTTAATGTTCTTAACCAGTGCTCAGAGAAGTAGTATGGTAGAAGTAGAAAGAGCACTGGCTGGAGCTGAGAGATTCGCATCAAAGGTCTGGTCAAAATCCTGTGGTGTGTTCACCTGGACTGTCCTACATGGTTTATGATATTTTAGTCAACCTTAAAAACAGTCCTCTGAAAGCAGGCACTGTGGAGTTAAATCACTTGCCCAAGATCACACAGTTAACAAGAGGAGGAATCAAGATTCCAGACCGAGCACTTAAGCTCCAGAGGGTATGTGTTTAGTTCCTATGTTATTGTGCCAGTAATTCACCCTGTGTTCCTCTGTTTGTCTCAGTCTCTTTTCCATCAAGTAGGAAGGTTTATACAGCAGCAACGACCACTTTCTACTTTATAACTGCACCCTTTTAAGGAGAAAATCAATCATATTGCCACATTACCTTTAAAGCTAGACCTACAAGTGATTTTTTAAAAAACTGGGATAGAAGGCACTGCATAAATTTTTGTTCTCTAATAGCAAATAATGGTGACAGTCTTTTCGTAGAACACCATTAGAGGCTGTGCAGTTGGTGACAAATGACTGAGCAAATAACTATCTACATGCCCATCGTCATGCCATGTAATCTAACATGGGGTATTACTTAGAACTTGATTTCACTGCATATCAATAAAATAATCATGGCTTAAAAAAACAGAAAAGTATTTCTCTCATGTAAAAGTCAGGGGATAAGTGTTATGGAAGGTGTAGCACCTTAATCATCCAGGTTCTTTCTGTATTTCCACTCATTTATCTTAGCTCATAACTTCTATTCCCAAGATTAGTTTATGTTGTCCATATGAAGGAAAGAGAAGGGAGAAAGGACCCCAAATCTCCCTGTCCTAGGGGTTATCTATCCCTAAACAGACTTCAATTGCTTTAGCCAGAACTTATGATCAACCTTAGCATCATGTCAGTCTGGGACATGTCATCCCTCAGCTGGATTTTTAGCAATCCTGAATAAAATTACCCTCTCGTACTAATGCAGAAGAGGAGAATGGATAATGAGTGGCAAAAAGGAGTCTTGGTAACCTGTTATAAGATCTTCATAAGAAACATCAGTGACATGAGGAAGTGACATTTGGAAAAATAAATAGGACTTGGTTATTAGTTGGAAATGAAGCACAAGGAAGATGAAAGGGTCAAAGTTGGCTATGAAAGTGAAGTGACAAATTCAGGAGAAATACAATTCTTAAAGAAGAACAAGAGGAGAAACTGATTACGGAGAAGATTATTTAATAGCTTTTTTTTTTTTTAGAAATTTAATAATTTAATGGAGGTAGCTTAGGGAAAGATCACTTTGGCTCCTGGTGGCCTGTCATGGTGATAAATAGAGTTAATAGGGTTTTTACTTATTTATTATTTATCTATTTTAAAATTTTATTTATTCTAATTTGCTACATATGACAGCAGAATGTTATTCAATTCATATTATATATAGACAGCACAATTTTTCATGTCTCTGGTTGTATACAAAGTAGAGTTACACCATTCATGTCTCTATACATGTACTTGGTGTAATGATGTCTGTCTCATTCCACCATCTTTCCTACTCCTATGCCCCTTTCCTTCCCATCCCTCCCCTTTGCCTTATCTAAAGCTCATCTATTCCTCCCATGCTCCTCCATCCCATTATGAACCAGCATCCTTATAACATAAAAAACATTTAGCATTTGTTTTTTGGGGATTGGCTTACTTCACTTAGCATTATATTCTCCAACTCCATCCTTTACCTGCAAATGCCATGATTTTATTCTCTTTTAATGCTGAGTAATATTCCATTGTGTATATATAGCATATTTTCTTTATCCATTCATCTACTGAAGAGCATCTAGTTTGGTTCTATAGTTTAGCTATTATGAATTGTGCTGCTATAAACATTGATGTGGCTATGTCCCTGTATTATGCTATTTTTAAGTCCTTTGGGTATAAATCGAGGAGTGGGATAGCTGGGTCAAATGGTGGTTGCATTCTAAGTTTTCCAAGGAATCTCCATACTGCTTTCCATATTGGCAGCACCAATTTGCAGTCCCACCAGCAATGTATGAGTGTGCCTTCTTCTCCACATCCTCACCAACACTTATTGTTATTTGTATTAATAGCTGCTATTCTGACTGGAGTGACATGAAATCTTACAGTAGTTTTGATTTGCATTTCTCTAATTGCAGTTATTTATTTTTTTTAGTGTTAAGATTTTTAAGTTCTTTATATATCCCAGAGATTAGTGCTCTGTCTGATGTGTGTGTGTGTGTGTGGTAAAAATTTGCTCCCATTGTGTAGGCTCTCTGTTCACCTCACCAATTGTTTCTTTTGCTGAGAAGTTTTTTATCCATCCCATTTATTGATTCTTGATTTTAATTCTTCTGCTATGGGAGTCTTATTAAGGAAGTTGGGGCCTATACTGACATGATGAAGATTTGGGCCTACTTTTCCTTCTATTAGGCACAGGGTCTCTGGTTTAATTCTTAGGTCCTTGATCCACTTTGAATTGAGTTTTGTGCATGTTGAAAGATGGGAGCTTAATTTCATTTTGTTGCATATGTATTTTCAGTTTTTCCAGCACCATTTGTTGAAGAGGATATCTTTTCTCCAATATATGTTTTTGGCATTTTTGTCTATTATAAGATAACTGTAATTATGTGGGTTTGTCTCTGTGTCCTCTATTCTGTATCATTTATCAACAAGTCTATTTTGGTGCCATTAGCATGCTGTTTTTATTACTATTTCTCTGTAGTATAGTTTAGGGTCTGGTTTAGAGATGCCACCTGCTTCATTCTTCTTAGTAAGGATTGATTTAGCTATCCTGGGTCTCTTCTTTTTCCAGATGAATTTCATGCTGCTTTTTCTATTTCTCTGAGAAATGTCATTGGGATTTTCATTGGGATTGAATTGAATTGGTATAGTGCTTTTGGTAGTATGGTCATTTTGACAATATTAATTCTGCCTAAGAACAAGGGAAATCTTTCCAATTTCTAAGGTCTTCTTTAATTTCTTTCTTTACTGTTTTGTAGTTTTCATTATAGAGGTCTTTCACCTCTTTTGTAAGTTGATTCCCAAGTATTTTATTTTTTTGAGGCTATTGTAAATGGGGTAGTTTTCCTCATTTCTCTTTCAGAGGATTTGTCACTGATTTATAGAAATGCCTTTAAGTTATGGGTATTGATTTTATATCCTGCAACTTTGATGAATTCATTTATTAGTTCTAGAAGTTTTCTGGTGGAATTCTTCTATGTATAGAATCATATCATTGGCAACTAGGGCTAATTTGACTTCTGCTTTTCCTGTCTTTATTAATTTCTTTCATCCGTCTAATTGCTCTAGCTAGTCTTTGAAGAACTATGTTATATAGAAGTGGGGAAAGAGAGCATCCATGTGTTTTTCCAGTTTTTTAGAGGAAATTTGTCTTTCAATTTTTATTTCATTAAGAATGATGTTGGCCTGGGGCTTAGCATAGATAGCTTTTATAATATTGAGATATGTTCCTGTTATCACTAGTTTTTCTAGTGTTGTGAACATGAAGGAGTTTTGTATTTTGTCAAAAGCTTTTTCTGCATCTATTGAGATGATCATATGATTCTTATCTTTAAGTCTATTGATGTGATGAATTACATTTATTGATTTTTGTATGTTGAACCAACTTTGCATCCCTGGGATGAACCCCACTTGATTGTGGTGTACTATCTTTTTGATATGTTTTTGTATTCAATTTGCCAGAATTTTATTGAGAAATTTTGCACCTGTGTTCATTAGAGATATTGGTCTGAAGTTATCTTTCTTTGATGTGTCTTTGTCTGGTTTTTGGAATCAGGGTGATATTGGCCTCATAGAATGAGTTTGGAAATGTTCCCTCTTTTTCTATTTCATGAAATAATTTAAGGACTACTGGTATCAGTTCTTCTTTGAAGATCTTGTAGAACTCAGCTATGTATCCATTTTGTCCTGGGCTTTTCTTGGTTGATAAGCTTCTGATGGCATCTTCTATTTCAGTGCTTGAAATTGATCTGTTTAACATGCATATATCATTCTGCCTCAGTTTGAGGAAATCATATGACTCTAGAAATTTGTCGATAACTTCAATATTTTTTACTTTATTGGAGTACAAATTTTCAAAATAGTTTCTAATTATCTTTTGTATTTCTGTAGTGTCTGTTGTGATATTTCCTTTTTAATCATGAATATTAGTAATTTGCATTTTATCTCTCCTCTCAATTAGCATGGCTAAGGTTTATCAATTTTATTTATTTTTTTTCAAACAACCAACTTTTTTCAATTTTTTCTTTTGTTTCAATTTCATTGATTTCAGCTCTGATTGTAATTATTTCCAGTCTTCTACTGCTTTTGGTGTTGATTTTTTTCTCCTCTTTCTAGGGCTTTAAGATGTAATGTTAGGCCATTTATTTGTTGACTTTTTCTTCTTTTAAGGAATAAACTACATGCAATGAACTTTCCTCTTAGTACTGCCTTCATAGTGTCCCAGAGATTTCGATGTTATATCAGTGTTCTCATTTACTTCTAGGAATTTTTTAAATCTACTCTTTGATGTCTTTAGCAACCCATTGTCATTCAATAGCATATTATTTAGTCTCCAGGTGTTGGAGAAGCTTTTTTATATTTTTTATTACTGATTTATAATTTCATTCCATTATGATCTGATAGAATGCAGGGTAGTATCTCCATTTTTTTTGTATTTGCTAAGAGTTGCTTTGTGGCATAATATATGGTCTATTTTAGAGAAGGATCCATGTGCTGTTGCAAAGAAAGTGTATTCGCTTGTTGATGGATGAAATATTCTATATTTGTCAGTTAAGTCTAAGTTATTAATTTTCTTATTGAGTTATATGGTTTCTTTGTTCAGCTTTTTTTTTTGGAAGATCTATCCAGTGGTGAAAGAGGTGTGTTAAAATCACATAGAATTATTGTGTTGTGATCTATTTGACTCTTGAACTGGAGAAGAGTGATTTAATAGCTTTTGACTTTGCTAAAATTCAGGTACACATGGAGAAACCAAAAAGACATTCTGGGATGCTATTTGTAGATATTCAGGACTGAAGCTCAGTTAATTTATATGGGTATGAAGATGTGTGAGCGAATTTATTTATTTATTTATTTATTCCCATTTTTACCCTCTATACATATTGCAGATTCACATCGGTTACACATCCACTTTTTTACATACTGCCATACTAGTGTATGTTGTATTCTGCTGCCTTTCCTATTCTCTACTATCCCCCCTCCCCTCCCCTTCCCTTCCCTCCCCTCCCCTCCCTTCCCATCTTCTCTCTCTACCCCATCTACTGTAATTCATTTCTCTCTCTTGTTTTTTCCCCTTTCCCCTCACATCCTCTTATATGTAATTTTGTATAACAATGAGGGTCTCCTTCCTTTACCATGCAATTTCCCTTCTCTCTCTCTTTCCCTCCCTGCTCTCATCCTTGTTTAGTGGTTATCTTCTTCTCATGCTCTTCCTCTCTATTCTGTTCTTAGTTGCTCTCCTTATATCAAAGAAGACATTTGGCATTTATTTTTAAGGGATTGGCTAGCTTCACTTAGCATAATCTGCTCTAGTGCCATCCATTTCCCTGCAAATTCTATGATTTTGTCATTTTTTAGTGCTGCGTAATATTCCATGGTGTATAAATGCCACATTTTTTTATCCATTCATCTATTGAAGGGCATCTGGGTTGGGTCCACAGTCTAGCTATTGTGAATTATGCTGCTATGAACATTGATGTGGCAGTATCCCTGTAGCATGCTCTTTTAAGGTCTTCAGGGAATAGTCTGAGAAGGGCAATAGCAGGGTCAAATGGTGGCTCCATTCCCAGCTTTCCCAGGAATCTCCATACTGCTTTCCAAATTGGCCACACCAATTTGCAGTCCCACCAGCAATGTACAAGTGTACCCTTTACTCCACATCCTCGCCAGCACTTGTTGTTGTTTGACTTCATAGTGGCTGCCAATCTTACTGGAGTGAGATGGTATCTTAGGGTGGTTTTGATTTGTATTTCTCTGACTGCTAGAGATGGTGAGCATTTTTTCATGTACTTGTTGATTGATTATATGTCCTCCTATGAGAAGTGTCTGTTCTGGTCCTTGTCCCATTTGTTGATTGGGTTATTTGTTATCTTATTGTTTAATTTTTTGAGTTCTTTGTATACTCTGGATATTAGGGCTCTATCTGAAGTGTGAGGAGTAAAAATTTGTTCCCAGGATGTAGGCTCCCTATCATGGATAGGCAGAACTAACATCATCAAAATGGCGATATTACCAAAAGTTCTCTATAGGTTCAATGCAATGCCAATCAAAATCCCAACAGCATTTCTTGTAGAAATAGATAAAGCAATCATGAAATTCATATGGAAAAATAAAAGACTCAGAATAGCAAAAGCAACTCTAAGCAGGAAGTGTGAATCAGGCGGTATAGCGATACCAGATTTCAAATTATACTACAGAGCAATAGTAACAAAAACAGCATGGTACTGGTACCAAAACAGGCCGGTGGACCAATGGTACAGAATAGAGGACACAGAGACTAATCCACAAAGTTACAACTATCTTATATTTGATAAAGGGGCTAAAAGCATGCAATGGAGGAAGGATAGCATCTTCAACAAATGGTGCTGGGAAAACTGGAAATCCATATACAACAAAATGAAACTGAATCCCCTTCTCTCGCCATGCACAAAAGTTAACTCAAAATGGATCAAGGAGCTTGATATCAAATCAGAGACTCTGCGTCTGATAGAAGAAAAAGTTGGCTCTGATCTACATATTGTGGGATCAGGCTCCAAATTCCTTAATAGGACACCCATAGCACAAGAGTTAACAACAAGAATCAACAAATGGGACTTACTCAAACTAAAAAGTTTTTTCTCAGCAAGAGTGAGTGGATTTATAGATAGTAACTGAAGTGATTGGAATTGATAACTCAGGAAGAAAAACCAGGACTCATGCCCATGAACAACTACATTTAAAGGTGGGGAGAGAAAAAAAAAGACCCAATAATGATACAGACAATAGGGAAGAAATCCAGGGGAGTTTGAAATCCTCAGGCTGAACCAAGTAAGTGAAATGGAATGGTTAATGCTATTAAATGCTATTGAGGAGATAAGTAGAGTAAGAACATGAAGATTTGTTAATATTTAGAACCAGAGAAGTTCTCAGTTGCCTTGAAGAAAGTAGTTTTTCAGGACTGTTACTGAAAACAAGAATATAAAATGTATGAAATGGAGATAGATTTTATCAAGACCACATTATCAAAAAGTTTATTGTGAAGAGGAGAAAGAGCAGAATAGCTGGAGGAGGATTATGGAATCAAGAAGAAGATAATCAATACAGTGGGGTTGTCCATGCTCTCACTCAGTTCTATATATGAATTACTTTTAGACAAGAGGAAAGATATCTAATTCGTTGCAATAGGAAGGAAGGAAGAATATTTAGAAGCACTTCTGTTTGCTTGTAGTTAATAGGAATTTAAGGGAGTTCTCTTCTAATGGCTTTATTTTCTCTGTGGATTAGCAGTCAAACTCATCTGCTAAGACGTGTAGAGTAGTTTGATATGGCTCTGGAGAATGTGGAGGAATATTGACCACCAAAGCTTAAGGATACTGGGAAGGGTCAAGCATGTGATTGAGGTCACAGACCTCAGTAAATTACTACAATCTTCTCCTTCGGCTTTTCCACATATACACACGTCCACATTTCTCAGTTTATTCTTAGTTATTTTATGTTTATTTTTATTTAGAGTTTTCTTTTTCAGTATACCTTCTAAGTAGATGTTGCCAATATAAAATAAATATATTTCAATGTTCTGTATTAATATGTGTCTTGAATGTTGAAATCCTTTCTCTCTCCTAGTCATTTTTCAGTTTGTTATCTTGGACTGTTCAGCTAAAAATATCCCTCCTTTCTAAAACATATTTCTCATTCTTTCCCACTTCTATTTAGTGACTATGACTTCTGAATAATGATGAATAGCAACAGTTACATAAATCATCCTTTTCCCATTCCTGACTTTAATGGAAATACTTCTGGTGTTAGGACATTTATTAGGTTGTGGGTTTTTTTCATAAATATTTATTGAGCACCTATGATGCGTAGTCTGTTAGGTGCTGGTCATATAGTGGTGAAAGAATTTGACAACTCTGACTTGTACAAGGTCCAGTGAGGAGATAAGATTTTAAAGATTACAAAGGTATGACTTTATAATTATAACTTGTGATAAGAATTATGAACAGAAAAGAAGATTCCAGGAAAGGAAGAAATCTAAGCACTACTTTAGATCATAAGCTCAAGTAGTACCTCTCTTAAAAAAAAAAGAGATTTAAGACATAAAAGTTAAGTCAGAGTCATAGAAAACTCAGGTCAAGGTGGGAAGATAGGATTGAGTAAGAGGAGTTGTGTTGACATAAGAATATTTGATGAGACTACAGATTGCGATTATATTTTATAATGAAAGGCATATAGAAAACATACCAAGTGATGAATAAATGTCAACTCTAACTCTTGAGTTTCAGGACAGTGTATTTTCAACGCTTTTATGCTAAAAAAGTAATTTTTAATGCTCAGTTTACTAAGAAGAGATTTTACAATTGAGAATAATTTAAAATTATATTAATAATCCCTACCCTAAGATGATCATAGGGTTTTTCTTCTTTTAACTTTGTTTGTGACAAATTATGTAAACAGATTTCTTAATATCAAACTATTTTTCATTCTAAGAATAAATCTTACTTAGTTATAATTTCATATAATTTTTCATTTAATTGGCATATCAGAAATTTTATGAATACATTAATAAGTAGGCTTTTAAAATGATTTTTGCAGGTTTGGCTTGTTTTTATTTTAATTGTCAGATAAGATTACTAATATGATATTAACTTCATAAAATCATCTAGAATTTTTCACCTTAAAAAAATGTTTGAAACAGCTTCATATCACAGGAAGTTTTGGAGGAACATTGCTATGAAACTATTTAGATTTGTAATATTTTTGGTGGCACAATTTTACAGCAATTGCATCAATTATTTCTTGCAATATGTGGATTAAGATTTTATTCCTTTAGCTGAACAGTCCAAGGCATATGCCACTGTGCCCAGCTACTATATTTCAAAAATTCTCTCTTTTTCTTAAGATCAAATCCAAAACTCCTAATACAAAATATGAGCCATGAGTTTCACCATTTCTAAAGCCATATCACTTGTCTTTTTTTAGGTTCATTTTAATTCCCAGGATAATCTAGATTCACTCTTCTCCTGGCAATCTGTTTATATTATTCCCTTTAACTGAAATTCCCTTCCCCTTCTCTTCCCCAACCTCTGGCTAACTCTCCTTTAACTCTTTTTTTTTTCCAGTATTGGGGATATAACCCAAGGGTGCTTTACCACTGAGCCACATCCTCAGCCTTTTTATTTTTTATTTTGAGGCAGTGCCTTGATAAGATATATAGGGCCCTGCTAAACTACTGAGGCTCATATCAAACCTGCAATCCTCCTGCCTTAGCCTCCTGAGTTGCTGGGATTACAGGCATATGCCACTATGCCCAGCTACCATAAATTTTTGTCTTCTTCAGGTGTCTACTTAGAAAATTCAGTTGTCTACTTCTCTAGGAAGCCCTCCCTAGCACCCAAGATTACATGTCCCCTCCTGGGGATACATGTAACTGTTAAGTGGACTGTAAGAGAGCATTTGGAACTATAAGCCATTAGAAGATAAATTACTTTATTCATCTTTGTATCCTCAATGTCTGGAATAAAGGGTGGCACATAGAAAGTATTCAATAAATATTTATCAAGTCTTTTTTTAAGTTTATCAAATTTCATTTGTTTATATACAGAATAATATTTATGTTAAATATGATGTGCAACAATATTTAACCACAGTCAAATTTTGTTTAAGACTAGAATGCAAAAGTTAAACATTGGATATGCCTTGAAAGTTGACTTATAAACTTTGTTTTGCATTAAAAAGTAATAATTCATTCCATAGTGGTTGTATTTCTCAAAAAAATTATAACTCTAGAGTTCCATGTAATGGATTGAAAGAAGGTATTAGAAGTAGTCATCTTTATCTATTGAATCTTGAATAAATACAGGTGTGAATAACTTCTAAGTACACTGAAAGTTTTAGTAATTCGAATTTATTTAGCCTTTCTAAAGCATTCAACTTAGTTTACCAAAGAACTAACAGTTTTCTTTTCATTCACATATCATCTTCTTCATTGTAATTAATCACATAATTACAAAAATAATGCAACGGGGTTAAAACAGTTTGGGAATAAGCAAGTTTGACTTGCTACACACATACTTGAGCCCATGAGAACAGAACAAAATCTAACCACGAGCAGAGAGATGGGCGATGTTTGTTCATCTGTGAATTGGTTAAGTGGAAATATTTTCAAGTTTCTTCTAAATGTAGAGGCAGTTCACAACTTAGAAATGGTTCTTGAAATTTATTTGTAAGTTAGATGATTTGAATTTAAAAAATTGTCATCTAAGATAAGAAATGATGAAAGCTCACAGGATTGGGGGGAAGAGCCCTATTAAAAAAGGAAGTTGGCCTAAAACTATATTATTATAGCCCAGGTTTAGGTCAAAGGGGCTAGGAATGGAAGGGAGCAGAAGAAATCATATGCAGAGGACATTTACTGGTGTGTGAAAGACTCTGGAGAAAATCCCACCATATAAGAGAAGATTTTGTGAGCCCAGATAATTTTACACATTTTTTTTTGTATTTCCTATTCCATCTCTGCCTTGGGTATTCCAAATGTTGTACTTTAAATATATATATATATATATATATATATATATATATATTCCAAAGGTCCTGATTTTTAGAAGTGATTTATTTTCTCCACTCTTTATTTCTTCACTTATTGGCAAAGCAACACTTGATTTCAATGATATATGTCAAGTAAATGAATTTTTATATGTACTGGCTATAAAACTTCTGTTTATTCTATATGTTTTAGGACTACCTTTGGCACCAACAACTCTGCAGTTACTAGTAGGGTCATTAACATTTTATTGGAAGACTTAAGTCAAGCTGCCTGAGGAATGAGGAACACTGTGGATGGAACTTATTTACATGGCCTTATAAATCTCTTTCCCTTTTTAAAAGTCAATTCAACTCTATAATAACAACTTATTAGAAAGGTTTGGTCAGTGTCTCCATCCCCACACACTGCTCTGAGGTACATTATCTCCTCTTAAGTATCTGCTGAAAAAAATTAACCTTCATATACAGATATCTACCCCCCAAAATTGTCCTCTACTTACCAGTTTCAGGATGTGCAATGGAAATCTCTTTCCATCTGGACTCCCCCCACCCCATGCCCTCCCTCTCCAAGGAATCAGATGTTAGGATATGGAGAGAGTTTGTTGTGGATATTCAATTGGACAGTCACCTAGTGCTAGATTTTGAGTTGATGCTGAGACAAATGAAAGCCCAAAACTCAAGAACCCTTCTAAGAAAACAGGTTATAAACAAGGCAACAGAAAGCAGCAGAGGTCGGATGTGGTTTCGGAGACAGAGGCAGTGTGGCTGCCTCTTAACTTTTAGATCCACTGAAACCCAGGTAGACTGCCAGTGCTTCTTTGAGATTCCCTAATATCTTTCAGTGAAATTACTAATTTGCATAGTAAAAGTGGGTGTATATTTCTTGCAACCAAATGATTCCTCGATCATTCTTTGGGCCCTATTGAGAATTTGAAAACAAATAAGTAAACTTTCATATGGGAAAAATATGAGTCATTGAAGACACAGAGTGAAGAGCAAGAAAAACATCGCCTCCTCCACCCTCATCCCAGCTTTTGATATCTTTCTTTCTTATAAACTCTAGGGCTCAAGCTCTACACCAGGCAAATATCAAAGTCAGAAATTTGCTTTTGATGTTCTGGCTCTCTCCTTATTATCCACTGTCTACCTTATAGAGGTGCTGCCTTTCCTTTGGGGGACCTAAGAACTTGGGTCCTCAGCTTTTTCCCTCTTACTAAAACCTGTTTCATATTTTATGATAAGCTGATTTATTAAGAGGAAAATAATTTTGAAGTTGTATGTATTATACACCTGTCTGTAATTATCTTTGTCTCTATGGGATAAATTTTCCATTTTGACAGAGCTCAAAATATTGATACCGAGTGAATCTCAAATTCAGAAATTTCAGTGGATACAAAGACATGTATTTCGGGAGCTAGGCCACCTGACTGTGTTTGGAATCACTCTGCAGAGATAGTTGTCTCTTCTGTTTCTGTGTTAAGGCTTGCTCTGATTTGAGGCATGTCAGCGACAGTGTGTGGAATGTGAATATTTGAGAAGAGACCACCCTGCCTGTTTGGATTAGTGTCTGTATCTATTTTAACAAGTATGGTGCCTGGGAGTTCGGTTATTATGAGCTCAACTCTAGTTTGGGGTTCTGCATGCATTTCAAGGGTAAAGGGCAAAGTACTTGTAGTCTTTTCTCTATGCTTCATAAGACTCTTTGAAATATAATATTTTCTCTTAAGTGGACATGTCTTCAAAACGAGCCAGCTAGCTGACAGATAGCTTGCATATGCTTGTGTATAAGTACATTCATAACACACAAGTATTCAAAATGCCAGAATTGTTTTCTGGAAATTTAATTTTGCATAGTTCTGGTAATTAACTCACTGTCAAACTTTGCATAAATTTGAATTGCTTCAGTCTGCAGTTTCCAAGCTTCTAAAAAGCTTGAATGGAGATCAAACAAAAACTCTCAACCTCACTAATGCAAATGACAATGCAAGACCAACTCCAAATATTTTCTGTCATGTAATCAATAAAATTCTATGAATTTGTAAACATTCCTGTCAAATTTCTGGGCGTAGGCATATATATTTCTAGACTTGAGGTAGCCTGCACAGAAATGCGCACACACACACACACACACACATACACACAGACACACACACACACAGACACACACACACACAGACACACACACACACACACACACACACTCGAGTCTGGAAAAACTTGGTTTTTCTGTTAAGCCCATCCAGATTCGATTTAAACCTGGTGTGCTTAGATCTGTTTACTTTGAGGTATCACATCACGATTTCCTGCTACTGAATAATGATGCCAAAGGAGTTTTGCTAGAATCTTTTTTCCTGGAGAGGGTGCAGAATAGAGACACAGAAACTGAAGTGGGGGTGATTAAAGAGGTGAAATTTATTTCAAGCCAAATTTTTGACTTATGATGGAATCATACATTTTATTCCTAAATCTTCTCTTTTGAAAAACAAGATGCTACATTATCAGGGCACAGAACCCTCCAGGGAATTGCAATGCTGGCTGAAGTGGTAAGTGTAGATTTTAATCCAAAGTCAGGGATTTTGTGTTTGGCTCTAACACCACTGTTGAATTATTTTCTAGGATGAGGTCATTAATCCTTTCATTTATCACATGAATTCTTTTTGTGTTTCTGTGAGGTGCCAGACTCTATGATGTGAAGAAGTTCAGGGATGAATAAATCAAAGCTAAAGACTAGTCGTTGTTATGGTAGTGTTCATAGTACTGTGCAAGGATATTAGGAAAATGCCAAGGAATGGTACCTAACAAATATTAGTGGGGGCATGGATGGAAAAGAAGGAGAAGGAAAATAGATTGAAGATCATGATGTTTGGCTCAAATCTTCAAGGACAATCAGGTGGTAACCAAAACTAGACGACAGCTTGAGCCAAGAACCCATTAAAGAAATAGCATGTCATTGCCTGGGAACAAACTTGGAGGTACTGGAGTAAAGGGTGGGATAAGAGCCCTGGAGGAGTAGAGCAAAGGGAGAGGCAGAAGCATGGTTGTGGAGGACCATAGCTGCATCAGGTCCCATAATCTCATCCAAATATCATCTATCACCAGATTATCTAGAGATGAACTTTTAAAATCATCTTCCTAGCACACAAACATGACTTAGGCTTACCACCAAGTAAATGCTTAGTATTTATTGCCTGACATAATTTTCCATCTGCAGCTCTTTTAATTTCTATCACACACACACACACACACACACACACACACACACTACTCTTATATACAAAATTTACTTTTTAGATGATGTTCACAGTTCTTAATCATGTAAAACTGAATGTTTTGAAAATACAAAAAATTATGTTATCTCTGGTCTCAAATCTTACCAAAATCAATTTAGTTAACACAAATTGATTAGCAAAAATTATCAGCCTGAACTTGATGGAGTGGGATCTAGGTGTCCAACTCTGTGCTACAACTAGGTGTCTACATTCTGTAATCCACGTGATAACCTCACCAAATGGATTTTATTATCACCACTTTAGAGATGGGAAACTAAATGTCAAAGATGTGAAATAACTCGTCCACTTTCAGTTACTATGCACACAGGCAGGGTTTGAGTTTCAGCCTTATGGCTTTAAATCTCTGAAATTCACAGACCAGGAATACCCTGTGCTAGGTACCCAAATAAACAGAAAAGGGTCTCTATTTAGATTAATGCAAAAAAATTACAGTTGACTTTATACCCCTTTTTTAGTATGTGAATTTTGATTACTAAATAGTCTAAGGATATGTCTGATCAAAAAGTTGTTTTTCTGGTTCTATGTTTTGCACTGCTTTAATAGATCAAGGCCTTTCTGATTTTGGATTGTTAAGGGAAAAAATCTCAATAAACCACTCCAATTTTTTTTAAAAAAAATCCTCTCAATCAAAACTGTTTTAAATTGCATTAAGAGAGGGAACTTTGTCCTTTCTCCTGTAGTTTTTGGAAGGTTTCTGCTCTCTTTGTGGTTATACTTGTCCTTGGCATGTTTTCCTTCCAGGGAGGCTGAATAGCAGCATTCAGGTTGTCAGAACTTCTTGCCTGGGACAATAAAGTGGAAACTTATAATATACAGTTTGCTACTGGGCTTGTATGATTATAGCAACATACCCAATGTGCATTCCAAACAGAAATGAATCAAAGAATAAATGGAGAATACCTCATTGAGACTGGAAAATAATGATAACCAAGTGAAATTTGTATTTGGAGAAAAAATCATGGAGGGCAATCGTATTTGCACCTCGGCTATTTATCATTTCTATGTTTCATCATTTTGTAATTTCTATGTTTTTATGTTTTGCTGATAAAGACAAAAACAATCCCAATATTTTTGCATGAGGCACAATATATATCCCATTCTTAACAATTCTTCCACTAAAAGTGTTTGGGTACAAGGTTGTAAATAAAAATAAAAATCTATTTTTTTAACCTGCCAGTTTAAAATTTTCTCTTTAGTGATTTTCCCAGTTTATCTTAGCTAAAGAATGATTTATTTGCCTATATGTAAGCTTTTCTGTCTTCCCAGAGTCATTTTTTTGCTTTATCCTTGTTGTACTTGAACATTTTTGACATTCCTCTGCAAAGAAACACAGCCCCAAGTTTCAGACCCTCAGTAAGAGGTCCACACTCTCCACAACTCTGATGGGGGATAGAGGGCTTGTGCATCCTTTTAGCCTTTGCAAGAACATCATCTTTTCCTTTGCCCCAGTGTTCAGGTTTCAGAATGTAGCATGGAAGCCCAAGATGGTGCAAAATTGGACAGGTTTACTATTCCTTTTCCTATCTCTCTTCCTCGTCTGAAAGTACAGATATAACTAGAAAATAAGCCAGATCTGTGGCCAGTACCCTCTTGCTTGTCTTTTTACCTAATTTTTTTCTTCCTACAAATGTCCCTTCTGACAACCCTCTGGAACTCTGGATCTTTCTTTCTCCACATTATCATCTGATGCAACTCATGCATTAGTCCCATTCTCTAAAGTTCAAGGGAAATTCAATTGTAAATCAATTTAAAACATTATGGATAGCTTTTAAAAATAACATATTTAAAATTGATTACTCTTTTTAAAGGAGTAAATATAAGGAATTTTGTCACACTCTCAGAGGTGAAAGGTAAAGGCCTTCTAGAAGAAGCAGTCATTTCATGCACTGAACATTCATGTCATGTCCTCCCTTTAGGTGACAGCCTCCTCTGGACCATGCTGGCTTTAGTCCATCCACTCACACACCTGACCTGAAATGATTTTACCCTGTCTCTCCTTTAAGATGCACAAGAAGTCTTAAGACTCTTCCCATTTCCATATTTTATTTTTGTTCTTCTTTTCTTTTTAGATCTAGGAAATATCAACTTTAAAGAATGTATTATCAGATAGCATGTATTGATGTCCGACATTATTTTCTTGCACAAAAAAAGCATTTCAATCAAAAATATGATCCAAAATAACCACAAAAGAAGGTACTGCTTCTATATTAAGGAGAGTGAGGAATTCAGTTTGAAATATGGTGCTTTATCACATAGCATGTAAGATACCAGCATTAACTCTTGTTCCAAGTGGCCCAGGTCCAACGTGAGTATTTATATTAGCATATCCTTTGGAATCTTTTTATAAGCCATTGAACACTTACTGTAACTTTGCTTTTAGCATCTTTTCAAAGAGCTGTAAGACATAATAGCATTGCTTATGGTACATATAAAGAATATTATTTTTCATATAATAAGGTAAGAGTCTTAGATTTTTAAAAAATCTTACTTCATTTATATGAACTAGATACACAAGTTAAGAGCTATACCAATAATCTAAATACCTGCATTTTGTCTCTTATATTTTTGCTCACTTTACATTTATTCAGCATACTACTCATTTCCACTTGTTTTATTGTATTTTAGGGGTGTCACTGAAAATGATAGTTTAGTTGTTGACAGTAACTGAAATACAAGAAGCTAGTTTAAGCAATTTCAGCATTGCAATAAAAATTCCAAGTGATACACTATTTATATATGAAATCACAAAAGATCCAGCTCTGTTTATAAGACACAGATTTTTTGATTCAAAGGTACAAATGGTTGAAAGTAAAAGATTGAAAGAAAATATACCTTTCAGGTAGAGGGTGGGACTGACTACACTATTCCCGAACAAATACACTTAATAAGAAATATTACTAGAGCCAGCTTGGTGGTACATTCCTATAATCTCATCTATTTGGGAAGCTGAGGCAGAAGAATTGAAAGTTCAAGTCTGGTTTGAACAACTGAGGGAGACTCTGTCTCAAAAAAAGATAAAAAGGAATGGGTAGGCATCTCACTGCTAGAGTGTCCCTGGGTTCAATCATCAGAATCAGACGCACACATAAAAAAAGTTATTTTATAATAATAAAAATTTCAAGCCATCAGATGCATATTATGTAATAATTAATAAAATACATGTGCATATTAATAGTGTCTCAAAGTTCACGGAACAAAACTTGATAGAATTAGAGAAACAGAAAATAGAATAAAAATAATTTGAGACTTCAATATCTCACTTTCAAATAGTGGATAGAATAATTAGGCAGAAGATCAACAAGGATAGAGAGAACTGAACAGGAGTATAAACCAACTAAACCCAACAGAAATCTTTGAAACATTCTTCTCAAATATACACAGAAATTTCTACAGGATAGACCCTACACTAGGCCATAAAACAAAATTCAATCAATTTAAAAGAATGGAGGGTCTGGAGTTGTGGCTGGGCCTGGGATTGTTGCTCGGTAGTAGAGCGCTTGCCTGGCATGTGTTAGGCCCTTGGTTCAATCCTCAGCACCACATATAAATAAATAAATAAATAGATAGATAGATAAAATAAAAGATCCATTGACAACTAAAAAATATTTTAAAAAAGAAAAAGAATGGAAATGACACAAAGTATATCTCCAACCACAACAGAATAAAATTAGAAACCAATAATAGGAGGAAAATTGGGAAATCCACAATTATTTTGAAATTAAACAGAATACTCCTAAATAATCAATGCATTAAAGAGAAAGCATAAGGTAAATTAGTGAAAGTGAAAACACAACATACCACAACTGATGGGCTGTATATGGTAAAACTGAGAGGAAAATTTACATAAGTAAATTCCTGTATAAAAAAGAAAATATTTCAAATCTATAACCTAAACTTCCATTTTAAGGCACAGGAAAAGTAGATCACATAAACCTAGAGCCGGGTGTAGTGATGCATGCCTGTAATCCCAGTGGCTTAGGAGGCTGAGGCAGGAGGATTTCGAGTTCAAAGCCAGCCTCAGCAACAGCAAGGCGCGAAGCAACTCAGTGAGACCCTGTCTCTAAATAAAATACAAAATAGGGCTGAAGATGTGGCTCAGTGATCACGTGCCCCTGAGTTCAATCCCTAGTATCAAAACAAAACAAAGCAAAAACAAAAACAAAAAAAGTAAACCTAGAGTCAGCAGAAGGAGGGAAATAATAAAGATGAAAGCCAAAAGTAATTAAATAGATAACAGCAATATAATACATAAAATTAATAAAACCAAAGTTGTTTTTTTAAAAAAATCAACAAATCAGAAAGATTAAGAAAAAAAGAGCTCAGACTCAAATTACAAAAATCAGGAATGAAAGATAGAACATGAGATTTTTTAAAAAGGATTAAAGGGAATAATATAAAGAACCATATATCAAAAAGATGGATCACTTAGATGAGTTGGACACATAACTAGAAAGGTACCATCTACTAAACTGACCCAACAATACAGGGGAAATCTGAATAATCTCTTGGTAAAGAAATTGAATCAGTAATCAAAAAATCTCCAACAAAGAAAAGCCCTGGCCCAGATCACTTTATTGATAAATTTTCTAAACATTTAAAAAAGTAACACTGACACTTCAAAAAATAAAAGTGGAGTGCTGAAGACTGAAGTTTAGATGTTAAATCCTAACAAAAGCTTTATGGTAGATCTGAAGATCCAGTGTTATGGTTTAGGAGGCGTGGCCTTTGTAGGTGATTAGGTTATGAGGGTGAAGTATTAACCAGGAGACAGGTCCTGATCAGACACCAAATCTGCTAGTACCCCTATCTAAGACCTCCTAGACTCCAGAAGTGTCAGAAACAAGTTTCTATTGTTTATAAACCAGCTAGTCTATGGTATTTCATTATAGCAGTTCAAAAGGATTAACACAATGGAATAATGGAAACACTTTCTAACTTATTCTATATGACTAACATTCCCTTGATATATATTATAGGGATTTTAAAATAGAATATATAAAGAGCACTTACAGCTATATAATAAAAATACTAATAATGCAATTTAAAACTTGTCAAAGGATCTAAATACACATTTCTCCAAAGAAGATATGTAATTAGCCAATAAGCACTATAGATGTATACAAATAGTGTTTAACATCATTAGCCACTAGAAAATAAAAACTACAAATGAGATACCATTTTATAACCAATACGATGGCTAAAACAAAATGGTTTAACTATTTTGGAAAACAATGTAACATTTTCTCAAAGTTTAAATACAGGACTTATGACTGAGGAATTCCACTATTAGGTATTTTTAAAAAATTAAATGTTTGTTAAAAATGCCAGGACAGATTTTATTTGAGCTATTATATTATGGAAACTTCAGTATAGAACTCAGCTAGACTCTGATTACTATGAAGACAGGTGGGTTTTATAGCCAATAAACATAGTGAAGGGGTTAGAATATCAAAATATTCCTAAGAGAAAATAAACAAGTTCATCAAGACATTAGGAGTAGGAGAATTCTTGTAAAGTAGCTTACCTGGATTCTTGTTTAAAGGTAGACAAGAGTTAAAATCAGTCATGAAATTCATTTGGAAAAAATAAGAGGCCCAGAATAGCCAAAGCAATCCTCAGTAAGAAAAATGAAACAGCAGTTATCACAATACCAGATCTTAAATTATATGACGGAGCAATCGTAATAAAACCATCATGGTATTAGCACCAAAACAGACATGAAGGCCAATGGTAGAGAATAGAAGACAAAGAGACAAAATCACATAAATACAGTTATTTCATACGAGGCAAAGACACCTAAAAATATACATTGGATAAAAGATAGCCTCTTCAACAAGTTGTGCTAGGGAAAACCCATATGTAGTAGAATGAAACTGAACCTCTTTCACTCTGCACAAAACTCAACTCAAAGTGGATCAAGGTCCTAGGCGTTAGACCAGAAACCCTGCACCTCCTATAGGAAAAAGTAGGTCCAACTCTCTACCATGTTGGCTTAGGAACCAACTTCCTCAATATTTGACTCCTAAAATGCAAGAAGTAAAATCAATCAGCAATAAATGGGATAGTATCAAACTAAAAAGCTTCTTTGCCACAAATGAAACAATCAAGAACATGAACAGAGAGCCTACAGAAAGGGAGAAAATCTTTACCACCAGATAGAGTGTTAATCTTCAGGATATACAAAGAACTCAAAAACCTTAACGCACGCACACACACACACACACACACACACACACACACACACACTTACTGATATGAACTCAGGAACTGAATAGCTACTACTTCACAGAAGAAGAAATATAAATGGTCAGAAAAGTGATAAAATGTTCAACATATTTAGTAATTAGAGAAATGCAAAGCAAAAATCACACTGAGATTCCATCTCACCCCAGTCAGAATGGCAATTATCAAGAAAACAAGTAACAATAAATGTTAGTGAGGATATGAGTGGTAAAGGTACACTCATACATTGCTCATGGGATTGCAAATTGGTGCAACCACTCTGGAAAGAAGTATGGACATTCCTCAGAAATCTTGGAATGGAACCACCATTTGACCCAGTTACCCCACTCCTCAGTTTATACCTAAAGGACTTAAAATCAGTATACTGCAGTGCATGATTGCTTCAATGTTTATAGGAGTTCAATTCACAATAGATAAGCTATGGAACTAACTTAGGTGCCTTACAACAGATGAATGGATAAAAGAAAATATAGTATATATACACAATGGAATATTACTCAACCATAAAGAAAAATGGAATTATGTCATTTGCCAGTAAATGGATGGAACTGGAAAATATAATGCTAAGTGACATAAACCAGACCCCCCAAAACAAAGGCATAATGTTCTCTCTGATATGTGGATGCTAACCCACAGCAAGGGTGGGGAAGTTAGAAGTTCATTGGACTAGACAATGGGGAATGAAGGGAAAGAATCGGGGATGGGAATAGAAAAGACAGAAGAATGAATTGGACATATCTTTCCTATTTTTATATGTGAATACATGACCAATGTAACTCCACATCATATTTATCCACAATAATGGAATTCTAATTGAAACAAGATATACTTATTCTATGTATGTATAATATGTCAAAACACACCCAAGTGCCATGTGTATCTAGAAAAAACAAATAAAAAATAATAAAATAAAAGATTAAAAAAGTAAAGGTTTGCAAGGATTTAGATATCAAGGGTCGGGGAGAAGAAACATAAATGGATATGAAAAGCTGGGAAGACTTTTGCTAACCTGACTTAAGGATTATTTGCTGACACTGGGAAGCAGCCAAGGGCAGGGTGACAGGCCAAAAAGGCTCAGATGAGCCTGACATAAGTTTGGTCAAGAAGAGAGTTTTTGTTAGTATCTACTCAAGAAAAAAGAAAACATTTATGAACACAAAATCTTCTGCATAAATATTTATAGAGCATTATTTACAATAGTCAATTGATACTGTCATTAAACGGGTAAGTAGACAAATGTGGTTTATCTATACAATTAAATATTATTTTCCGGTAAAGAGTAATGAAGGCACAATCTGATGAAACTTGAACATATTATGTACAGTAAAATAGGCAGGGACAGAGAACCATATATTGGGTGATTCCATTTATATAAAATCCAGAACTGGCAAACCTATAAAAACAAAAAGTAAAGTAGTGGTTGCTAAATCCTAGGGGAGGAGGCAGGGGCTTGGGGGCTGATTGCTCATGGTAAAGGATTGTGAAGGTAAGCAGTATGATCAAATATCTGAAATGTATTGCAAGGAGGTTGTACAACTCTGTGAATGTACTAAAATATATTGAATCATGTATTTTATATGAATTAATTAAGTGGTATGTGAATTGTATCTCAAAAAAGCAGTTTTAAAAATCGTTAGGAAAGCTGGCAGCTAAAACATAACACTACATTTTTACCATGGCTTAACCTTTTTTCTCTAGTTCACATATATTGATACAATTTCTTAATCTCATGACTAATATACTGTAATAGAGTAAAAATGAAAAGAAACAGCGATCAAAAGAACCACATTTATGCTTCTTAGCTGATAGCTCATATGATGAATTGTGAAATACAATGACTTCTTGTAGATTAGTTAAACACAATGGAATGTGTCTTAAGCGGGAGGCCTTGGAGATCTATTCTAGCCCTCACTTTTTAAATAGATATGGAAGGTGTAAGTCCTTTATCTTCGTTTATGTGATGAAGTGACTTATCAAAAGCTCATGATGTTGGAGTCTGAATTGTAACCCAGATCTTTTTGTTCTTTATTAGTTCAGATTATTATTGCAACCATTTGATTCCTCATTATTTATTTGTGTTTGGAATCATCCAAATTAAAATACCTTAGTCTAAGAGGCATAACTTCACCCCTAACAATAGGATTTGATTTCCACCCCTTCATTTTCTGATGCAAGATTTCCTATTGCTATAGACAGAACATTTGTGCTTCCCCTAAATTCATGTTGAAATCCTACTCTCCAATGTGATGGGATTAGAAGGTAGGTCTTTGAGAATGGATTAGTTTATGAGGATAGAACCCTCACGTGTGGGATTGAATGCCACAGGGCACCAGAGAGCTCTACTCTTTTCCACCATATAAAGATGCAACAAGAAGTCAGCAGTCTACAGCCTAAAAGAGGGCTCACCCAGGAACCTGACAAGGCTGAAACACTGATAGTGGACTTTCAGAATCTGGAACTGTGAGAAACAAAATTTGCTGTTTAAATGCTACTTAGTTGTTACTGTTTAGATCTGGAATGTACCCCAAAGTCTCCTGTGTTCAATGCTTGGTCCCTAGTTGATGGCTTATTGGAACATGGTGGAAACTTGAGGAGGTAAGGCCTAGTCAGAAGAAATAGTCACTGGGGACATGTCCTTGAAGGGTATATCTTGTCTCTGGCCCTTTATTCTTTCTCTCTTTCTATGCTTCCATATCTATTTAAAAATGAGGACTAGAATAGACCTCCAAGGCCCCATGCTTAAGACACATTCAATTGTGTTTAACTAACCTACAAAGAAAGAAGTCATTGTATTTCACAATACATGAGGTGAACGTCTCTGCTCTACTATGTGATCCCCATCATAGGTCAGGAAATAAAAGAACCAAGTGGGCATGTATGAAATGTCTGAAACTGTAAGAATAAACAATTTTTTTCCTTGTTTAAGTAGCTTTGTCTCAGGTATTTTGTCATATCAATCAAGAGTTAATATATTGGGGCTGGGGTTGTGGCTCAGTGGTAGAGCACTTGCCTAGCATGCACAGGCCACTGGGTTCAATCCTCAGCACCACATTAAAAAAAAAAACACAAAATAAACAAAATAAAGGTATTGTGTCCATCTACAACTAAAAATATTTTAAAAAACCAGTTAATATATTAGTCTAAGATACTTTGTTATAGTAGCCCAAACTGGCTAAAGCACTTATCCTGTCAATGAACTCACAAGTTGCATTTATGCACTCATTTAATTTATTTAAAAAGCATTATGAAGACTATTTAATTGACAATTTTAGTGCTCTGAAATTGCTATTTTCTACATAGGACCACAAAGATCAACAAAACAGATATTCTACAATCTAGGATAGTAATTTAGAAATAAAACATTATGCTTAATATAATAATCACAAAGCAGAATAAAGTGTTTTTGGAGCACAGACTAGGAAGCAACTAACTCCGTTTAAAGGAAAGACTTTTGCCAATTGAGTTACCAGTTGGAGAAGGCAGAAAAGGTGTTACAAGAAGAAGGAGCAACATGTGTGAAAGGACAGTCATGACAGAAAAACATCCCAGAATTCAGGCAGGGAAGGGGAGTGGGAAAGAATCTGGAGAGGAGCCATCCGTTTTATCTTAACTTTTTAAATTGAAATATACAAATATAAAAAGGCACACATCTAAAGGTTGTAGTCTTGGTAAATTTTCCAGAAGAAAACAGTCTATGTAGCCAGACAGACAGGAAGAGAAACAAAACATGACGTGCATCTCAGAACTCTCCTGACCCTCGAGATACCACCTCCCTGCAAAAGTAACCACAATCCTATGAAGGATTTTAGAAGAGAACACCACAATGAATATGGAGGATCCACCAAAATAGAAGGGTATCGATGGACTAGGAGAAAAAAAGCATAGGAAGCCCTTAGAATAGCATTTCAGACAAAGATTTCAAGTAACGTAATTCCAAAAAGGATGGAAGCAATAAGAGAAATTAGAGAAATACTTGAAGGTGATATTTCTCCAACCTCATTTTGCATCAGAAATACCTGGAGAGCTTTAAACAAAATATAGATCCAACACCCATGGAATCTTCAGGTTTGAATATCAGCAATAAACTTCTTAAGAGTTCTCTTCCTCTGGTTTCTCATGTAAAGATAAGTTCAGGAATTACTCTTCCTCTGGTTTCTCATGTAAAGACAAGTCTTTAGAGACAGAGCACAGATCATAGAGATGAACTGGATGCAGGAAATGAAAAACAGAGATGAGCCAATGGAGGTCCCGAAATTTCTCTTTGGCAGCTGGAGGATGAAAACAAGCAAGCTGTTGGTGGGGGTAAACCTAGAGCATCATAAGCACATAGATGATAAGCTGTTGGAATGATTAGTCTAGAGTTGAGAACGGACTATGATGAAGAATTGGCAAATTTTCAATGCATCTGGTCTTTGATCTGATTGTATTGAAAAGATCATTCACTTATTTGAATCATTCCTGTTTCATTGATGTAGCTGATTGAGAAGTGACTTCACTTTTTCAGTGATTTTGAACTTGGGTTCATCTCTTCCATGTGCAGTATTGGATGACCAAATGCTTTAGTGAATGAAGACTTCTGTGTCACTTTTGGAAATAATTAATAGCCATTAATCCGAATTCATTTCCTCTTGCAAAATATGCCCCTTAGTGGTTTTAGATGAAGAGAGGAGACATTGGAGCAAGATATCAATGTTACCACACCCTAGGCAGGAAGATACATTTCAACTCAGACCACTGGTGACTATATCATTAAGCAGTAGAATATGATAGACAACTGCTCTTCCATATGCTCCACATGACTATCAACAACTCACTACAGGACAGAGGAATTAAGGGAAGGTTGTTTTAGTTATAATAAGAGAGACAAGAATTGTTGTTTTTTTATCTCCTTGGTTTGTACTCTAGGAGACTATTTTCAATTTACAAATATGCTTCATTTAGCCATTTATAATTAAAATAACAATGAAAAGAACATACCACAAACAATAATATTATAATCCAATTCCAAATATTTTTGCTTGATGGGTATGTTATGGCATTTGATTAAGCTTATAAACCCAGCTCTAGAGCTCTGCATTTGTTGCTTTGTATTGAAAAACTCGATACTGGATTGGAGAATTTTCCTGTTTCACATTTATTACCTGTTATGTTTTGGATCTGGAATGTCTCCCTGTGGGGGACATTCCAGCATGGATCCCAACTCAGCAAAAGTTCAGAAGTGGAGCTTTAGGCAATGATTGGATCACAAGAGCTCTGATTTTTATCAGTGGTTTAATACATTAATTGGGTTAATTCACTGACAGCTGAATGAATTTCTGGGCTGTGAGACCTAGTTGGAGGAAGTACGTCACTGGGGGCATGACCTGGAAGTGTTCATCTTGTCCCTGACCCCTTCCTCCCTCACTCCCTCTCTCTTTCTCCCACTTTCTCTCCTTTCCAGATGCCATGAATGAACTAAGAAGCCTTCCTCTGTCACACCTTTCTGCCATGAGTTTCTGCCTTGGAGCCAGCTGACCATGGACTAAATCCTCTGAAACCGTAAGCCAAAATAAGTCTAGCCTTCTGCAAGCTGTTCTTGTTAGATATTTTGGTCACAGTGATTAAAAACTGACTAACACATTATTAAACCAATTGCAAAAAAAGTCCTAAAATAGGAAGACCTGTTCTACCAAAGAAACAGATATCAGATAGCACAAATCTGTGGTTTGTCTGGTGAGAATGGATCCTCCAATTTATGAAACTCTTAGTTATTGAATAAATGTAAAGGACCTCTCTCTTTTGTCTATTTTCTCCATTTCCCCAATATTTACTGAAAAAAAAATGAAGGAGGAACATATGAACTGAATGAACATAACCAGGCCTTCGCATACCAGGCAACTTCCTATTTGCTTAGTGTGTCTATGTTCATTACCAGGAATGAATTTGCTATAGATACTGATACTGTGTCTGCTTGAGCAGGTACAATCCTAGCCACTGAGGAATGTACAGCAGACCTTATGGCAGGCTGCTGGGAAAGGTGTCCTTGTTCATGAAAATAATTTAAGGGGAAGAAATATTTAACTTCTTAAAAGTTAAATATTGATATGTTCAATATTGATATGGAGTGAAAGGTATGAAATTGTGACAACCATCTTCTGACTGTGCAGAGACCTAGCTGAAGACAAAATTGATAGCTGCAGAGCTAAAAGATGAAAATAATTTGGGTAATTAGGGTTGCTTAATTTGCCAAGCCTGAAAGTGACTTTACCTCTTGTTCTTTTTATATGAGTTTTATAATTTTCATCTGTTGGAATTCAAACTGAATGGAATTTGAACTGTTCACAATTCAAGTTGTTGAAATTCAGACTGAATCAATCTCTTTAACTTTTAGTGGTTTTCTTCACAATTTAGTGTGATATACTATTTTACCTGTAGTCGATACTATTTTTGCTAAGTGATCACTTGAAATTATAATACAAATACTCTGTAGATATGACTTTACATTTTTAAGATTTTTCTTCAAACAAATTCTTGGGTTCACTTTTATTTTATTCCTTGATATTATTTTCCATATGTGCTCAAATGGAAAATATGTGTTAGTAAGAATTTAAAGAATTTATTTAAACCCTGCTATATTTCACAATAAAGATCAATGGCACATTCCTAAACTTTATTAACAGTAATAATAACATTTAACTAACCTCATTGATTTCCTGTGTCTTAATAATGAAAATTTTTAAATTTTTTCAGAAAAATAATCCTTATTTCTCTCTTCTTTGTGCTTCTATCTCTCTCTGAACCTACTTTTAGTCTAACACCTCACACCAGGGCCTCTATGGTACCCACTTCAGGAAGATGTTCACACTGTGGCCTTTTTTGGGAGGGCGGTGGATATGGGGGATTGACTCAGGGGCATTCAACTACTGAGCCACATCCCCAGCCCTATTTTTGTTTTATTTAGAGACAGGGTCTCACTGAGTTGCTTAGTGCCTCACCATTGTTGAGACTAATGATCCTCCTGCCACAGCCTCTCAAGCCACTGTGCTTTTGAACAGTTGTGTTCATTTAACTCTGGTGGGCATCATTTACACATGCAACAATATGAATTATTTCTCGAAATGTGCAACACAGTGCCTGCTCATATGATTAAACCCCAGACCATTCGTTTAGTTGTCTGTTTGCTCACCAGAGAAAGAAACCTCTTGAATACAAGAATCATGCCATGCTCAACTCTGCATCCCTGTCACTAGCAAACCGTCTGGCATTTTAGTGCCGACTATGTGTTTATTGCATGAGGGAATAGACAAAAGCATGTGCTTGGAATCATTCTCTGGAAAGTGACTACGTTATCAAGTAGAGCACGTGATTCAGATGTTCCAATTATTTGATGTTGTTACCCAAAATTTCATGTTTTAGAACAAGAACATGATTTTTGTGGGGTAACAATTCAGCCTGGTCATTCTTTTAAGTCCACGGGGCATCAATGGGCCAGTACGTGGCTGGTCTGATTTGGAGGTCCAAAATGTTTGTTTTTTTTTTTTTTTTTTTTTTTTTTTTTACAAGCTAGGAGTTTGGTCAGCATGGCTGTCTCTGTTCACATGGCTTCTTCACATAAACAGTTTAGGTTTCTTCACAGCAGGGTGTTCCCAGTGTGGCTGGACTTCTTATTAGAAGCTCATGACTTTAAGAACAAAGACTGCAAAAGAGAAAGGCAGAGCTGCAAGCCTCACATCCACTGCATTTTGTTGATGGAGCATGTAGCTGAGCTGCTTGAGATTCAGAGAGGAATGAGGCTATTTTTTTTATTAAAAAAAAGACAAGCAAAGAATTGTCAGCCATCTTTAATCTACTACAGATATTTGCAAGTAACCTCTACTCTTCAAGAAAAAGGTTAAATAAAATGTTAAGTAAATTGATATTTGGAATGTTTCTATGTTTTCGTGACTTTGCCTAAGATTGGCACCTCTTTGGCCAAATGTCCCAAAGCATCTACATCTGCATCTATAGCTGTGTATTTATAAAGTTTAGAGTATAAATAAGGAAAGGAATCTCAGTAATTTTTGAGGTCAGTTTCGCAACTCTAAGTTTTCATTACAGGCTCCCTGAAAATTAACCTAAACATTTTAAATGTTTTATGCATTCTGGTAAATAATGCTGGAGATGGTTAGCCTCTTTCATGCATATTTTCATTAAAATTCAAGAGAAAATGTCAGAAATAATCTGCCTATGTCTACACGTAGGAATTTTTAGGTGTGCCTTCCGGAATGTTTGGTTTTTACATATTTCCTGACTAAAAGTAGTGCTGCAGTGAATTACTGAGTCAAGTGTGTGCTCTCGTTGGCAAATTGTCTCTGTTAAAATGGCTCAACTGCGATTTTCTGGGAGCAGTAATACCCTGCCTTCATACTTCCCTAACTCACCTTAAAGAGGCTCTGTGGTGGTCTTCAAGTCAGGGGCTTGTTTGTTTTCTCTGTCTTTTGGGTAGAATGTTAATCCTGTGGACAGCTCAGCTGAGAAAGCTGGAAAACTGGCAACAGACTACAGCTGTTTTCCAGCTTCTTGCATTGAAGGAAAATCTCTTTGCTACTCACTACTTTAAACACTCAGCTGAGAAATAATATTTGAGAACATCCTATCCTATCATCTAAAAACTCACAGCTCTTTTCTTTTGTTAGAACAGACAATCCTAGAATTAAAGATCTCAGAATGCATCATATGAAACTCTGACAGATTTGCCTATCACAACAGATAGCTTTACAAAATTCCTTGAAACAAAATGACGATCGCATGACACAAAGTCCTCAGTACGTATATCAAATGAAGGGTTCCTCTTTGGTTTCATCATAGGATTAGCTGTGCTTCCTTAAGTGACTGGTTTATTTTTGTATCACAGACACCTTGAATCATGTAACTACTCAAATTTCTTCCTTCTGCAGCTGATACCAAGTTTACAGATAGCAGTTCAACTCTAGCAAGTCTAAGAAACTGGAAGACCTTGATTTGCCCCAAAGCGATTCCTGATTTCACTAAATTTTCCTTTACTCAAAATTTAAAAGTTTAATAACAAATTATCTTTTATATTTTAAGTGGATCTATTACTCGCTTTAAACCATTTTGAGAACAAGAATGGGGTACAGATTAATAAAAATTCAAATGAACAGATGGTAGTGAAAGGGATAAAATTAGTGACCTATTTTTCATCTGTCCTGGGATAAGGTAGCTTGGCTGTGTCTAGATTTTAATTTAAAAGCTCTAGTAGAATAGCTTTTTTTTCTTTTTTCTTTTTTTGGAAAGTAGAAAGAAATAGCAGTGACTCTGGATGACTCTTGGAGACAGATACCTTCTATTATGCAATTATTCAGCCACAGAGAGTTAGTGAGTTAGGGAAGAAAGGAGGACACCCCACCCTATTTCCAACCCCAGATCTTAGCATGTTATTGCTAGGCTTGGCGAGGGAGTGGCCCCTTCTGCTGCTTGCACCTGGGGCAGTGGATTCCTGGCACAGGGACTTTGCCACAGAAAGTGTTCTAACTTGCTGTTAAGTGCGGTGAAAATAGTACTACCATAGAGTCGTGTTACACACACACACACACCCATTTTTAATGACGTACATGTGTTTTGGTATTATGTTGCATGTGAAGTAAGTATAATTTGTTAGTTTTTAAGAATATCTAATTTTAATTTTTGCCACACCAGTTCTATGAAGAAACCTTCAAGTGGCCTTACTAGTAAACTTTCTGAGCAACATTTATTTGTGAATTGGGAGACTTTCTTTTCCTATATTTCTGCTTACATTGAATACATTTGGGGGGGGGGCGGATGAGAAAATGAATATAAGCAACATATTCATATAACACAATGGAGGAGGAATAAATAATGTTTAAAAGGATGCTGCTATGGTTTGAATATGGCTTGTCTCCTGAACTCATTGAAGAGATTAATTTCCACAATGGTATTCAAAGGGTATTGAGAGGTGGTCCCCTTGGGAGGTGATTTGGGTCAGATAAGGTAATGGTTGAACCTTATGACTCTATCAGAAGAGGGACAGATCCAAACCCATAGACACAGACATGACCACTCTCTGTCTCTTACCATAGGACTCTGCCAGCAAAAAGGCTATCACCACAACTAGCAAATGCCAGTGCCATGCCCTCAAATCACCAGAACTGGGAGCTCCATAAACCTCTTTTCATGATAAAGTTACCTTGTCTCAGTATTTCATTACAGCAACCAAAAGCAGACTAACATAAATGCTACTTGTGATTACTTACTTAGTGGATAAATTTTCCTAATGATAGTTGGCATTTATATTTATTTATAAGACCTTAAAGTATAAATCTTTATTGTTAATCATCTTTGTTCAAGATATGGAATAAATAAGTGATAGCTAAATTAGAGAGGATGCAAAATATTTAAATAATCTATTTAATAATCATTAAATTCAAAATTACTTAGTAGTGAAGTTAATACTGCATAAAATACACTTGGGACTACATTTAAACATATAAAAATAAGAAAATAGGTATGATTTAAGAAAAATAGCATTTATGAGAGGAATGAAGATTTCCAGAGAAATAGTTCTTAGCCAGATCTATATTATGCTGGACAGAGAATGAAATCAAGTCAACATCTCTTCTTTATATGTAGCTTTATTGGAATTATAACAAGATTTTTCTGCCACTCATGGGATGAGAGTGAGTATTCAGAAAGATCTAGAACAGCTCCCAAAGGTAAGGTCCAGAAGAAATGGGGAGGGCAAGTAGGGTCCTTTTAGGAATACGCGAGTATGCACATGAGTACACAAGTCACATGTGACAAGGAGAAACAGAGATTGAGACACAGAGAATAGAACATTCTTACCTTCAGGTAGAGCCTGAGGCAAGATCTACATGTTGACCTACTGACAGAGCATTATTCCTAGAAATCCAGAGTTAGAGAAAAAGGAGAGAGAGAGAGAGAGAGAGAGAGAGAGAGAGAGAGAGAGAGAGAGATACAGAAGAAGGGTGAACACAAATGAGGAGATTACTAGTTTGACCATAACTTCCTAAAAGGCATAATTGATTGTCTGCTGGGGTGGCTTCTGAGAGGCCACGTACTGCATCTCATGGGGTTTACCGGAGAAAGGGAAAACTGCATCTGCTGATTCTTCCCAGTTTCTCATGTCTCGTGGGTCTGCTGCATGCTGTCATATCATTCCTGAACCTCTGCTTTGGATTGCTGCTCCAGGCAGCCAGGTGACAGGGAGCCCCTGGTGGCAGCTGCTCTTCAGTGGGTGGCAGTGGAGCTGCTGAGGCCTTATGACTACAGAGGGTAGGAGGAGACTTCTCTAGGGTGACTCTGGCCAGGAGTGTGCAGACTGATCTGACCTGGGGTGGTGCATGAACTGAAGACAGTACAGACCTCAGAGGATCTCCACTCTTGGATTTTGCATAACAGCCCCTGGATCACTCATGGCTTACATTTGTTCACCAACTAGTACTTTACAGCTTTCATTCTAAGCATTTTACTTGCATTATATCTTTAATGTTCAAACACAGGTAAGAAAGATACTTCTGTGATTTTTACTTTCTAGATGAGTGACCTGTAGTACAGAGGGTAGAAGGCAGATTTGTCTAGAGCTGTCTAATAAATCTCTTATCACAGAACTTCTAAACCTCACAAAGCCAAAGTATTTTTTTTTTTTAACCAGGAATTGAACTCAGGGGCACTCAACTCCCGAGCCACATCCCCAGCCCTATTTTGTATTTTATTTAGAGACGGGGTGAACTGAGTTGCTTAGTGCCTCGTCATTGCTGAGGCTGGCTTTGAACTCGTATCCTCCTGTCTCAGTATCCCGAGCTGCTTTAAAGCCAAAGTTTTACAGAGCAAATAAAGTCTTCTGAGGGAGGAATAAATTATAACTTTAGTATTCTTCAAATTGCTGACTCAAACTGTTTAAAATTTTACAACAATTTGCTGGATAACAATTTATAAGAACAACTTTCAGTTAAATAGTTTTTTAGGCAATTTTGCAATCATTATCTCTTCTTTTGTATTTACTTTTCTCTTCAAATATCTCCAAATTTCACTTCAGTTTAACATCCCCAGAGGTACAGAAGAGAAGAAATTAAGTAAGCATTCATTCATTAGCAGATTCCTAAAATGTCTGGGTGTAAAAAGTGGCTTAAATAAAATCCTAGGAAAACTAAATGTTTTATTTACCTATTATCTTCCATTATCACAAATACTTTAATGTGATCTTGGACATGCTCAATTGAAAATTACTGCCCTCTATTCCTTTTGAAAGAATGGACCACTATGGTTTAATTAGTAGCCAACTTAAAACCAAACACTATGAGCAGAGCTGATAAGTTTAGTGTCACTTGATAGGTAAATAAAGTGGGTAGTGTTGGTGTTATGATTAATAATAGGTCACTTGGTTATGCATTATTGTGCACAAAGAAAATCATGTATCTTGACCTTGAGAGAAAATAATCTTGTAATTTACCGGGTAGTCTTAATGTAATTATTACCATCTGGGCCTTCCATTGACTTTTCCCCTCATTTCTAATATTTTTAACATCAACATCCTTGATTCTTTTATTGAGGATAACTTGGAATAACAGTGACCTCACAGGAATGATTAATGACTCTTAATCAGAGAATGGAGAAGCTTCCAAGCACCAACTCAAGCACTGAATATAATTAGCATCTTCACTTTTCAGAAGCCAAACACTCACTTTTTATTACTGTTTGTGCTATATAGCTTTTTGACCAAAACTTGTAAGTAATTATTTCACATCCCCTTATTTACTGCAGTGACCTCTTAATGCTAAACATGCTTTTAATTTTGAGAGAAGACTGCCTGTTACTTGACATCTAAGGGTCCATGCTTTTGATGTTGAGTAGTTTGTCCTTAGTAATAGTCTAATTATCCCAGTGGAGGAGATGTTTTGTTTTCAAAGGGGATTATTCATGGCCTAAATCGGATACCCTAAAGCTGCCAAGTAATAAAAGAGATGGTTAAAATTCAAAATCATCTTGCCTGCTAACTAAAAGCCAGTAGTATTGGTGTTATTTTGGTGACCACGCTATTGCATTCTTCTTGCAGAACTGCATAATTGAAGGGGTGGGGTCTGGTTTGCTTTTCATCTAAAATGGCTTTTTCAGCCCTTAGAAAGCTGGGAAATCTGCTTCATGTTTAACATCTCTTTCCATAACAATTTAGGTTTATCCTTTTTTTTTCACTTAAGTCATTGGAAAACTTTAATTTTTCTTTTTTTTTTCTTTCTCAAGCTTCAAAGTGAGGAAGGCCCTCAGTATCCTTTTTTTTTTTTTTTATGTTGAAATATGTTCCAAAACGATTCTCTCTTATTGATCTATCACTTTTATAATCGGTCTTCATGCAAATTTATTTCTTAATTGTAATAAAGAATTTTCACCGGGAGCAGATGCAGGTCCAACCTTTTGCTTTGGTGAACTGGAAATTTCCCATTAGGTGGAAAAAAACATTTGTAAGCCTTGCTCTTCTCTCTTGTAGCTTAGCACAGAAGAAACTTCTTGATGTCAGGGTGCAATTTCTATCCCCACCCCCACCTGCCCACCTAAAGTTAGCACAAGAGGAGAACAAAAGAAAAAAATCAAACAATGACTTCCAGAGAAGGATCAGAAGTAAGTATCTGAGCCAAAAATCCGAGGAAGGGAAAGCACTAAAATAGTAAAGGTCATGAAATAACGAGGGCTTGAAGAGGAATGGCCAATAACGACGGAGTCTAGGCAGTTTGTCATAGTACCATAACGGAAAACCTTGCCAGCCTCTATTTCTGTCCCATGAACCCTCCCAGTGGGCATTGAGCTTGTGCTTGAGGAGGGCTATTTTCCTGCCTGTCTTAATGGAAGTGTTTCTGAGCTTTACTTAGTTCCTGTTCCTATCTAACCTCAGAGCCTGTTGCCACCATTCAAGGTTATTCTTTTCTCTCCTCAGGTGATATAAAGAGTAATTTACTATTATTTGTCTTAAGAGTGCCTTCAAACCCAGGACAGCGTCTAAATTATATTTTTACTTAATTTCACACACGATACTCCTAAACTTTCCAGATTGCATCTCTGCACAGCCAACATGACTGTCATTGTGTAACACATTCTAGTATAAAATGGAGATGGCTTACAATATTAGTGAAATAATAGAAAAAGTCCACCAGGAACGGTGCCCTTTCCTCCATTAGCCATCGCTTTTAATATTTTGTTCCTAAAAGACGGGAGAAATCTTTTCATAGTTGTATTTCAGAATGAACCAACTACACTTGCCTAAGTAAACAACTCTAGGTTTATTTTCATCTCTTAGGGGCCCATTTGATTCATGGCTTCATATCTTAATCTTGTTTTGGCTCATTTTTTATTGTTTTTTTTTTAATTAAACTTGAATTTTCTGGATTTTCATTTTCTTTCACGTCTCTATACAGTGAATAATTCTTGGATTCTTTTTCATTTTTATATTAACATTTTATTCAAGTTTTGTAAAATTATCTTTGCCTTCTATCAGCAAGTAGATAGTTATCAATCATTGTTCAATAAAAGGCGGGAGTCAGGGGATGGTGAGACAAAGAGAAGAATTGGACTACGTTTTTCAAAGCAAAACCTCATACATACAATGACATTTTTCTTTTAGTTTTGTGAGTTATAATAAAATTAACTTGCTCCCACTCGATAGGAAAATGTCACACATCAGGGCTTTTATGAAAAAATCATTGCCCAGTTTGCCATGTCCATGAGAGAGAACCATCAGTGGAGCCTTGGAAAAAGGAACAGATAGATATGGACACCCATCATGGGAATTGAGTCAAGGCCTAGATGTCCAGTCACCTACCCACAGTGTGAAGGCCCTCAGTGAGTAATTCCAAGTGTATAAAAAATATATTATTCTTTTTTATAACATTGTATAATAACAATAATTATTATCATTAATGATAGCAATTTTATGTAGTGGAAAATGTTTTGGAGCCAGAAAGACTGAGGCTCAGACTCCAGTCCAACCATTGTTAGGCCTTACACAAGTTATTTACCCTCATTAAGACTTGGTGTCCTTATCTATAAAAGGAGGTAATAATTTTTGCAAGGCTATATTAATGTACTTGAAGTATCTATTTTACTGCCTGACTCATAAGTTCTAAAACACTAGTTTTTTTAAATTTTAAAATTATAACTGGTATTCCCTTTTCTTTACTTAAAAAGGTGTCTTAAGGGCATATCAGAACATATAAAAGCAGTGATTCAGCAATATCAAATCAAACTTTGTGAGCTAGACAAACTTTAAGGACCATTGCTTTTAACAGTTTCTTTTTTTAAATTTTTTTAGCAATAAGAATTACCTTTACTGTCTTTAGAACTTTGAGTTCATCAAGTTTACCAAGAGGACAAAGGGCCTGAAACACTTGCATAAACCACCAAACTAGAGAAAATAGCTCTCAGAAAATTGAGTGCTCTACAATAAACTTTTAACAACTGGTTGAAAAAAATGTTACTTTAGAGACAAGGAATTTTAATCTCAAAGAGTTTATGACTTATTCAATTGGTGGTGTTGCTGAGAACTAAAAGCTGGTTTGGTTCCCAGTTGAATGCTCTTCCCATTATACCATGTGGAGTTATTTTGAGTCAACCAGAAAATCTGCAAGAACATCAAAATAATGTTCCTTCTCCCTCTGACCTCGGTAATAACTGGTTCAGGATTTAGAATGCTTTGGAGCAAATCCTCAAAGCAGCTGCAGGTCCTCAGTATTCCAGAATAGATATTTTAAATTCTCTAAATAAAAAATCCTCATAAAAACCTTCTTTTCACAGTAACTAAAAATCCAACTCTCTTATAAAATAGCTATTGAGACCTCAAATATAAGGTGTGCTCCTTTGAAGTGGCCGACACAGTAGACAGAACACTGGAATCAATGTCAAAAAACCCCTGGATCCTACTTCTAACTCAAGTTTGCCTTTCATGTGGCATGAGGTAAGCTTTTGATAGCTCTCAATTTGAAGTTATTTTTAATTTTTATTTTTTCTCCCATACTCCATGTTTCGTCCAGCAGCAAAACCTGAGGGAACTAGTTTCAAAATCTACTGAGAACCTGACCGCAACTCACCAATTCTACTGCTACTATCTACTTCTGGGCTGCTATCATCTCTTCTTTGGAAAATTCAAGAAGCCTCTGCTATGGTTTGGATTATGGTTTGAATGTGTGCACCAAAGTTCACCCGTGGGAAGCTTGGACCTCGGTGTGGCAATGGGAAGTGGAGAAACTTTAAGAGGTGGAGTCTAGTAGGAGGTGCTGCAGTCAATGGGGACTTTTCCTCAGGAGGGACTGTGGGACCAATACTCTCTGGCTTCCTGTTTTGAGATGGGATTTCTTCTTCCCCACATGCTCCCACAGTTGTAACACCAACGATTGAACTAATGGGGCCTCCTGACCTTGCACGTTTGGTCTCTAAAATTTTAAGTTAAATAAACCTCTTTTTAATAAAATTAATTTGCTTCAGGTATGTTGTTATAGTAACACAAAACATGACTGATAGAGCCTCCTAATGAATCTCTCTGATTCTACCTTTCCTTCTCAACACATCAGTAATCTCAGAGTTTGTGAGTCAACCTTTCATAATGAAATTGTCCCTCATTTAGTAACCTTCATCTGTTCCTAAAACCCCTGCCACTAAATGGAAAGCCATTATTTAAGAAAAATTTTTTGTTAATTTTAATGGAATAATTATGATGCATTTCATCCCAACACAGGTACCCAAATAACTTTTATAGACAGTAAAATATTTGAACAATAAGAATATTTGTCAATTATAATTATGTTATGTAGGTTATCAACATCAAACTAAAATAAAATCCATTTTGTGAATAAAATATAATGACATGAAGGTTTATTGAACTCACCAACAGAGGAAGAGAAGATTTGTTGGTGGTGTAGTGTTAAAGGCAGTTGTTCCTTTTAAGGTTTATTTTGCTCTCTGAGAAATTTTCTTTATCAATGTTTTCAACCATTTGGAGGACTGTGGTTAAGTTGCATTCAAAGTTCACTTAAAGTTACAGTATAGAGAGACAATTTAAGTCAAAATAATAACTAAAGATGAGAGCATTTGAAAAGATGTAAAAGTTTATTTAGTAGATAGAAGCTGCCTACAAAAGATGTCACTTCTTCATTCCTGTCACTAGGCATGCTTAAGCAAAATGTTTTTAGTTTATCCAAACACAGCCCCCAGCTCAAATTTGTTCTGTCTGATATTTGATGACTAAGAATTCATGACTAAGAACCACTGGAAAAAAATAGCATGTTTTTTCCAAAATCTGCAGTGTTAAAATATCAATTCTAATGCTTATTTGCTTTACCTGTTTTAGGATATAAAGATAAGTATATTTTTTAAAAAGAAGTTGTTTTTGAGAATGGTAACTTTTCAAGAGGCTTTATAGCAGAGTTATTAATTAAGTAGGTATTGTGGGTGGTAGTTGTGTGTTGGCTGGTCTTCTTATAAAGATTCCTAATTCTTTGTGAGGTAATGTAGGACATTATTGGCTTATAGACAACCCAGGAATCAGAACATGGGGCAGAATGTCCACCTATTTCCTGATCAATTAATACAACAGGTACTTTTTATAATCACCAGTTATATACCAGGTAAAGCAAAGAAGTAAAGGATGATCTTCACCCTCATGGAGTCTTCAGAGAGACTGGTAGCACAAATGGGAACATGATAGGACACCTGTGCCAACTCCAATGTTTCGAATGCTGTCATACAGAGTGTACTGGAACAGATAGGGGGGAACTCCTAACTCTGTCTAGGGTAGGCTAGAGTTGTCAAGGGAAGACACAGAAGAAGCACTTTAAGTGAACCTTGAATGATCAGCATCCTGAAAGGGGAGGTGGAGGTAGGGATGGAGTTGTGTAATCTGCCCTCTGGAGCAGTGGATTCAACCAACCCTGGATAGATAATATTTGGAGGAAAAAATTTGCATCTGTACTGAGAAGGTACAGACTTTTCTTGTTATTTCCTGCACAATACAGTAATAATACAACTATTTTACAGGAAGCTAACTATTTATATAGCATTTACATTGTATCAAGTACTAAAGGTAGTCTAGAAATTATTTAAAGCATACAGGAGGATGTGCTTAGGTTATGTGCAAATATTAGGCCATGTTATGTAAGGGACTTGAACATGCACTGATTTTTGGTGTCCTGGGTGGGAAAACCTTACAACCAATACCCAAGGACACTGAAGGACAACTGTATTCATAGAGTTAGAGAATCATGAAAAGAGCCTTTTCTTCAAGAAATAGGACTTCTCCTTTTATAAGCCTTCATCTACTTTAAGCCTGCTTTGTTTCACATTAGGGCAAGATCTGCTGAGAGGTTTAATCATCAGGAAAAGCGATCACCATCTCTACATATAAGGATGTTGTGAAAATACTGTTATGGCTTGGTTTATCTTGCTGCAAAACAATTAACCTCAACTTTAAAAGCATAAAGCATCAATCATTTTATTATGTTTGTAAATTATGTGTCAGAAATTTGAATGAAGAACAGCAGGGAGGATTTGTCTTCGCTTCTTGGTACCTGGGCACTCTCCAGGGAAGATCAGAACAGCTTGGGGGAGGTGGGGGGTGGACCTGAATGGTTAGAATGACTTCAGTAGCTAGGGCCTAGAATTGTGTGATGGTCCCTGCACTCATATAGGTGGCACCTAGGCTGAGATTTGAAAACTGGGTTCCATCAGAGCACCTGCCAGGTTACAACAGGGACCTCTTACTAAAAGTTTTGAAGTATAAGATTTCCAATAGAGCTATTTGGAAATTGCATGATTGTTCCTGAACTAGCCTCAAAAGTCAAAGATCGACATTTTCCCCCACATTCTATATGTCAGCACAATTCCAACAGAAGAAGATATGCCAAAAATTCCATATATCCATGGCACATGTGTCAAAGAATTTGTAGCCAGTTATTTAAATCTCCACATTTGCCACATTGCAAAACCCTTGTTGATTGCATGGTAGTATATTCTTCCTAGGTTATAAGGAAAGAAATTTCTTTGTGGTTAGGTAAAATTTTTCTTTTTCTAGCAATTAGTATATTTTTACTTTATATTCACTTGAATCGAAAACTGACTGTATTCCTTGGGTTAGTTTTTCTTTACTGTAACAAACACCTGTGATAAATCAACTTATACAGAGAAAAGATTAATTCTGGCTCACTTTCTTTTTCTTTTTTTCCTTGTGATGCTGGGGATTGAACCCAGGGCCTTGTGCACGAAAGGCAAGCACTCTACCAGCTGAGCTATACCCCCAGCCTGTCTAGCTCACATTTTGGAGATTTCAGTCCATGACTGGGCAGACACATTACCTTTGGCCTCTGGTGATAGTTGTATGGAGTGGTACATCATGATAGAAGCTCACAGCAGACCAGTATCACTCGCCTCTTGACTAGAAAGCAAAAGAGAGGAAGAGTGGGCCCTGATAGACACTTCAAAGACACACCCCCAATGACCCCTTTAAGCCCCACCTCTTAAAGATTCTACCATTCTACCTCCTGGAAGCACCACAGGTTGGAGATCAAGCTTTCCCACATAGACCTTTGGGCTATAGGTACTCAAGCCAGACATTTCTCCCTTAAGTTTGGTATACTTGTATAAATTGTTACTTAAAATATTTTTGAAAGAAGGCTCAGAGTATATTAAGAACTAAAATCTGTTGTAGGAGATTTGGTTTAAGTTTCATGTGCATAGAGAGTAAGGACAGAAGATAAAAGATGTAAAGATAGGCAGAAACCTGAATGGAAAGGCTGGGTATGTTCTGATAAAGACATGGGCAGATAGATTTATATTATCTCATTCAATCTTCACATCTATCCTGTGGTGGAGGCATTAATGTTTAAATTTTATAAAGAGAATAACTGGAATAATTTATTTTTTTAAGTTCAAGAGAAGTATGATGGATTTATAACTGCATATTTTTTATCTATTTGTTATTTGTTCATCTTTTTTTTCCTTCAATTTTAACATTGTAATTTAAGTACCAGCTTTTACAAAATTGCATATTGAGGAAAACTAGAGCGGAACTATCTGCGTGAAAGACCTGTTTCATTTTTTTTATTTCAATCTTTCATTGACATTTTCTATATAAAAATACAATAAAATGTAAAAATTACAAGAATAGTGGAGTAAAAAAATGACATCCAAAACACAAGTCAGTTTTTTATTATTAGATTTTACAGTTATAAAATTACTTTGTAAAAAGGTTCCAAATACTTACTTTCTATTTCTGTACAAAGATTAGCAAAACAGTATTCATGGACCACGTCCCATATACAGAAGAGACCTTGAGTAATACTGCCCTGGAGGATTGGGTCTACATGGAGTGAGCATCATTTTCTGCCTTGATCTCTCACCCAAAATGTGGTTGCCAGTAGACCTGTCTCCATCACTTTGCCAGACTTTTTCTTTTCTTTTTAAAATCAATTAGTGCCTACAACTTTCTTTCAGTTATTTAAGTAGGGACTTGAATTGCTCCAAATTGTGGAGCTTTATGAGTGCTTTGCCCATTGTTCCACATCAGCTTGTATTCTGGGACAGGAGCACATCTTCTGGTGATTAAGGGATGGCACAGGCACATTGTGCTCATAGTCTATAGGCATCCTTGTCCTTCATTCCACAGATTACTGCCTGCTTTGAAAGACAAAAAGAGAATGGATCTATTTGAATTCTCCCTATGTATGGGGTGGAAGCTAGAAGATGTTTGTATATTGATGCCATATTCGTGTTTGCCAAAAGAATACTCTAAAACTACTGTGTCTATAGAAAATTGAGGGTAGATTAAGAAGTTTTATTTTGCATAAAGTGGCTGAATTTTTTTGCTAGAGTTTTGTGACAGACTAAACAATATATGAGTACTTTCCAAGTTCCTTTTCCAAGAAATAAAAGGAATGCAGTTTCAATTTATATCAGAAGAATTTGCCAATCCTGAATGCCTCGTGAGGTTTGGCAATATGAATTTGGCGTAACATTTTCCAAAGTGCAGTTTAAGGAATTAGAGCTTTCTGATCCTGATTTTCATCCTTCAGTAGATGGTTTCTCAGAATAGTACATTGGTGAGAAAACCATGGTAGACCAGAATAGCTCACACAAATAGATTATCAACTTGGTTAATGGCTTAGTTTCCATAGATTATTGTACATTGGAAACACTTGGAGATGTTTTTAAAAATACCGATGCTTGAGTCTCATACCCAGATCCTGAATTCATTGTTTTGGGACAGCATTTGGACATATATATTTTTAAAAGAATAATTATGCTGTTCATCATGGTTAAAAAGCACTGTCCAAAACTAAAGGCTACATTGATGGAAGAGTCAATATAATAGGAGTCAAATTCTGTTATTATCATGTTACAAGAAAATGTTGTTCAGTAATTGATCAAATTAATATATGTGTTTAATACTTTTATTTTGTGTGTAAAATCCCAATCATTTGAGAAATAAAAATATTACTACTAATTTATTGAGCACTGTCAAAGACTAATTACATTATCCCAGTTTATTCCTATAACATTAAATCAGTTAACTTATTGTTTCAACTTGTAGAATTACAAATACTAAAGTACAAATAGCTTCTGGAAAAGGTCTCTGGTCATTAAGAGAAAGGCAGAGCAGGAGGTCACATGTTAGGCTTTTTGGTTGGAAGTCTAATATCTTTTTATTTATTGAATGTTTAGTATTTTAAAGTTAATGTCCCCACTGATATATTTGACTCAAAATATGCTTTCACTTTACCACAAGCCACTATTTTCACTTAAGTTTTGTTTCATACCTGCTTTCAAATTATTCTCTTGCTATTGGTCCATTTTCTAACTTTGAGCTCTTTCTCCCATGGTTTCTCATTTGAACTTGGTGTCTTATTGGTTATCCTCTGGTTTAGAAACCTGACTTCAGAGATGAACTTTGTTCTTGAACTTGGTTAGTGTTTGACTGAAACGGGGCTTATGCATTGGGTGGATCAGTCTATAACACACCTGTAACACCCTGGTCCCATCAGTCCCATCCATGACCTGATCTACACAATTAAAAACAAGGATAAGAGTCAAAACCTTAACACTTAAATGGTTTTGTTTCATCTACTAGATGAGATTCCCATTTTATGTTAACACAAATCCAATTAAAACTCAATGAGGTAATGACTGATGATAATGTCAAGAACATAAATTTCCATGTTATGTTTCCTTTGCATTTCCACTCCTTCATAGGACAAAGGAAAATACCCAAACTAGAGAAATTCTTACCTCTATCTTCTATGCATAATAAGGCATGGAGATAATTCACGAGTTGGCTGACCCATTTGGCGAATGTAATTATGAGCTCTACATAGTTGATCAAAATTGCCTTAAGAGCTAGTTAATGTCTGAAGAAATACTCTTTCATGGTCACTAACTAGAAAGTCATCTCTGCCTCACAAATGTGCATCACTAGTTACAAATAAAGCAAGAAAATATGGTTGTAGTAGCCAACTGCCATAACTAGGAAAACACAAGCATAACCAACACATGGGAACCAACACAGCGCCAAACGACAGTTTTGGTGAGAGAATATGTCTCTTGCAATTTGAACTTAGAAGTCTTCATTGCTTATGAGTATTTTGAAAATAAAACTCTATAGTTTTTTGTTATTTTATTTTAATTGACTATATATGTATATGAATATATATACATATATATATATATATATATATATATTTGGGGCACATTGTGATGTTTTGATATGTATGTACATTGTGAAATCTAAATCAAATAAACAAACAGATGGAGCAGAATGGTGGTTACAGAGGCTGGTGATGAGGTGGTAACTTGGATTGTGGAGGGGTAATATTGGTCAAAGGGTACAGGTTTCAGTCAGACAACAGGAATAAGTTTTAGTGATCTATTACAAAGCTGGTGACTGAGGTTAATAAGTACTGTATATTTAAAAATTAATAAAAGTAGACTTTAAATATTCTCAGCACAAAAAATGATTTAAGTATGAGGTGATGGAGATGTTAATAATTATATTATTTTCTCATGATAAGTTATTCTGAAGTCAAGTCTTTATGATATAAAACATTGTAGCTATTTGAAAATATTTTTCATTATTTGGTCAGTACATATAATTTGCCTGGAGCAGACAGACATCTGAGCAGACCTGAGATTCTCGAGAATCTTCTATATATTCTATTCAAAGGATAATTGTAAACTTGCACATTCAATGATGCTGTACATTTGTGGAGAATGTAAAACCACTTCCCCAGACCTGTGATGCTATTTATATAATAAGATCATTACAATGCCAATTGTTATACAAAGAACACCTTGCAGAATTTGTAAAGTTTGAGTAAAAAAAAAAAAAAAAGATGTAAAGCCTTCACAAAGCTCTGTTGTTATTGTGTTTGGGCATGAAGTGTCCCTTTAAGACTCATGTGTCAAAGCTTTAGTCTCCAATGCAGCATTCTTCAGAGGTTGGACTCTTGGGAAGTGTATGGATCTTAAGGGCCTCTTACCTCCCCAGAGGTTTAATCCATTGACAGTTGAATGGACTACTGGGAGGTAGTGGAGAAGTGGGACCTGGCTGGAGGGAGCAGTGGGTTCTTGTAGACATGTCCTTGAGGACTGTATCTGTTCCCAGACTTTCTTTACATACCCTCTTTCTGTTTCTCAGCTGCCATGAACTGAGCAACTTTATTCCCCCATACCCTTTCACTAAGATATTCTCCTTTGCCTCAAGCCCAAAGCAATGGAGAAGGCTCACCCTGGACTAAAACCTTTGCAGAATTTAGACAAAATAAATCTTCCTTCCTTTAAGTTGTTTATTTCAAGCATTTTGGTCACAGCAATGAAAAGCTTACTAACATACTAATAAAATCAGAGTTGAGTCTCAAAGGTGCTTAATACTGTGCATTGATTCAGCAGAAGTAGGGGGGTTCTATGAGTGCCAAAATGATTAGTCAATTTATTAATAAGTCAGTCTTACTGATTGAGATTTTATAAACAGAAATGAATAATGAATATTTTTTTAGTTTTCAACCAGATGTTATTGACATGCACCAAATAGGTAAAAATCAAGGAAAATACAGGGGAAAAAAGACATGAGGGTAATGTTCTATTTAGAGAAAGATTAATTTGATATTTTATTGAGTGGAAAGGATTTACACAGGAAAAATATCTGTTTTAAATTCAATAGATAATATGATTTAATACCAGATGATTTAAGTAATGTTATTAGAAATAAGCAAATTTTTAATTTTGCATATTCCAGTCCATATTTCCCATGATAAAATATTTTTTCCCTAAAACGGATTTTTAGGAAGGTTTTTAGAAAGACCGAATTCATTTTCAGGGTGTATTCTTTAAATTGTCACTTTTATGCCAGAATATATTTAAAGACCATATATTCTCTTATCAATATTCTATAAGTTTCTTGAACTCATTGTTCTATAACATATGGATAATATTATTTAGTGATTTGTTAAAACAAGTGGATCCAAATACTGCCTTAATTTCTCTTCCTACTAATAGACCCATTCACTGAACACTAGACAAATTTGATTTTTACCTACTTTCACTAAGAAACTAGATATTTTAGGCTTTCCACAAAACAGACTGCTTCAGTATTTTGAAGGCAAAAAGCAGAGATGTACCACTGTGACTATAGAGGTCTTAAAATTTCTCCAACAGAAGATGTCTAACACTGTGGCAAACTAAACTAACCAGAGCCTGGCTTCCTGTCACAAACACAGGAAAAACAAACAGAACAACAACAAACCCCCACAAAAAAAGCATGAGTGGAATCATCAAAGAAGAAAACATTTAAGTTATAAATATTTCAATTACATAGGTTAACTTAAAAGAAAGAAACAGAATGAAAAATTCATGCCAGAAGAGTAGGGGTACCCAGAAGAATGCATTTACACTTGGCACTTGTAGGAGAGTTGGATCCTATTCTAGGTCTTGGACATGAAAGTTCTAATGTTCTTGAGGATTCAGGACATAACTATCCTAGCATATGGGAGCAAGGGACACTCAAATTGAGCAACTTGCTTAAAACCTATAGCCTTTCAGAGCTGTCCTAACCACTGAACAGTCTGAGTAGGCAGCAATATAGCTCATCTTGGGCAATAGCTTTTTCATAAAAAGAAAAAAAAAGGGGGGGGGTCATACAACAAATAAAAATTTCAGTAAAGATGTGAGCCCAGGGTTGTCTTAATTCAAAGCTTTTAAACCTATGCTGGCACTCCTTTCTCTGAATTTTCTTTATGTTTATGTAAGATAGAGTTTTGTTCTTGAATCCAGAAACCAAGCTTAGGATTGTCTCTGCACAAATGGTTCTTACTACCTTTTGAGGCTTGTCACTCCACAAGCCTTAGTAAATTATTTTTCTTTTTGGAAAGGGTATACTATTTTTCCCATTTTTCCTCCTGCAACACTCTAGCATAGATCTCAAAGGTCTCCATATGAGTGAACAACAAATTAAAATAGTGAAAATTTCAAACCACTGTCTCAAAGAGTAACTAAGTCAGAAATTCAAACCCATTATGCCAAGGCATCTATTCCAGAGCAGAATTTCATAAATTATTTCTTAAAGTATATTTGAACTTGAAATCACCACTGAAATCACAAAGCATCCCAACTTAGAGAAATCTGCATTTTGAGGCAGGATGCAGACAGATATTCATATTGGATGTGGGTATTGAAAGCTTCCCTAAATTCTTCACATTACCTTTGTTTTATAAAATAAAGGCAATTGGAAATGACCTGGTTGTTGATGGAACCCTGAATTACTTGTTAAATCAACATTGTATCACACAGACAGAGTTTCCTCTAAAACTATACATTTGAGTATCCAACATGTAAAATGACAAGGAGATTATTCATTTATTTCATACATTTTTTCCAAAAACTGCAAAGATAAGAATGTGACAGATATCATAAAACAGCCAACATATTTTTGTTGTGGGGGAAAGTTCACTGGAGGTGGATATTGGAATTGATTGCAGGTCTGAGTCTGTAAGTAGAGTTATCATGGGGAGATAATCCTGTTTCCTCTCTAGTAAGGGCTGCTTCTTCCCACTAGGGTTTATTATGAAGTCAATGATGGAAATATTTATCCCAAAATGTAGCATAAATGTTAAATAAATTCACCCAATACACTCAGATAGAATGACAGTTTACAGGACTTAATTCTAGAGTAGTTTACAAGCTTGGAAAATTTAAAGGAATGACCCTATTCAGACAGCAGTATGGACAAGATCAGTGTTTTCTAAATCATAGTCATTAGAATAATACTTTGATGACTTTCCTTACCTAAATAATTCCTGAACTATGATATACTTGATATTTTATTTTAAATTCAGGCACTGTTTTTCTTACTCCTATGCCATATAAAAGTACCATTGACTGGATGTTATATATGTGATGACCCACAAATATATCTGGCATACTCTTCATGGGTGCAGTGTTAGGTAAGGATAACCCACCACCAGTTAATTTCACAAGCCTGTTAAATGTGCCCTTTGATGCCTCCCAGGTTGGTTTATATAATAGTGCTATAATTTGAATGTGTCCCCCCAAAGATCCATATGTTAAAGTCTTGGTTCCCTGCTTGGAGTTTATTGGGCCGTGGTGTGATGGAATCTTTAGTAGGCAGGGCCTTGTGAAAAGAAGTCAGGTCATTGTGGGCATGCCATTGGAGGAGATAATGGGATTTTGAGCCCCTTTCTTTTTCTGTGTGCATCCTGGCTACCATGAGGTGAATGGGTCTCCTTTACCATGCACTCCTGCCAAAAATGTACTGTGTTTCCCCAGGCCCAAAGCTAAGAGGCTGAGCAACCCCTGCAACTGTGAGCCCAAATCAACCTTCTTTTCTTTTAAGTTGATTTCTGTTAATAAAGCAAAGAAAAGCTAACCGATATGCATTGAATTGTGCCTGAGATTTCAAAAGATACAAGATTATGTGCCACCTGAAGTCATCTGACATACTCTTTCTAGTGTCGACCTCAATTAGCTGTTAAGAGACTTAGGATCCCAATTCTAGTCTCAGTTCTGTTAATAATTCATCCCACATTTTGCCCCATTGAATCTTAGAACTTCTCATTTATAAAACGGGCACAAATTTTGTCCTACTTGCTGCAAAACATCATTTTTAAAATTAAGTGAAATGTACTTCTATAAGTACTGTGCAAACTCTAAAACATAATATAGAAATAAATGAAGCTTATTGCGTATGCCTCTGTAGACATGAAATAAGTGGCCAAAGAATGGTGATGGGTACAATTGAAGGTAGATTGAAAATTCATGTGGAAATTAGTTATTACAGTTTCTCTATTGTGGAAGAAACAAGAAGTATTCATGTACTCCAGGGTCTTGTAACAGGAAAAAAAAATGTACCTGTATTTAAAAAACTTTAATTTTTGTAGCATAATCTGTGATAACAAATTATGGATACAGTTCTCTTGTGGTCACTTCTGCCCTCTTGAAGCACAGCCCCTTGCTTAGTTGCTCCCCATTCCATCCTGTATCTTCTTGTAAATCTCTTCTTATCGCTACTCTTCCCCATTCAACTTTTCCTGATTTTAACTTTTCCTTCAGATTTTAGTTACTTCCTTTCTTTTTTCCTTTTTTTCAGTTTGTTATTAGCTCCCGATGTCCTAATTTTATCTCTTGTTTATCAAGATATTTTCTCAAATAAAGATAGTTCATTCTCTAAATTCCCATTTATAGTTTCAATATACCCATATAGGAATATTTTATTTAATGAAATCATCAAAAGTAGCATGTAAATAATAAAAATATAACAATTACTGAGAATTTATTATAAATCCATCACTTTTTAATGTGATTTGCACAAATGAGCTAATTTAATCCTCCTAAAATCATCCTGATCTGGGTATTATTATTTTATCCATTATATATAAGGAAGTAAAAACTTAGAGATATTAAATATATTGCCCAAAATTACATGGTAATTTTTTAGGTATTGGAGCCAAGATTCAAACTCTAACATTTCACTTCAGAATTTATGCTCTTAACATTACAATATAATGCTCCTCAAATATTTGAAAACTAACCTCATTAAATCTCAGAAACATTTGTTATGCATTCTCTCCAAATACTGTGGAGAATTATATTGCATAAAAGATGGCTCTATGTCAGTAACAAGAATATAAAAATTACATAGATGGTCCTAAGCAGGTAATAAGGCAAGAATATTATATTAAGATATATGAACATAATGGATGACAGTCCATTTTATGTCATTAATGTTTTTGAATTTAAATGGAGGTTTTATGTTCCTCTGAAAATAAACAATGGCATGGACATTTCCCTTTCATCTAAATTAATGAGTTTAGCTATGTTTTTCAATGAATGTTAGAAATAGAAAGTATGACCACATTGTATATACATATTTCTTTTCTCTAATTACCAGTCTGCAAAGAAAGTTTTTGATAGGCAATTCAAATTTTCATAGAATTGAAATTGATTCTGGAAAGTAATTTCATACAATATGATTAGTTTTTTCAGTGGTGTATATGTGTGTGTGTGTTTGTGTGTATGTGTGAGATCTGCAATCCTCTGTACCAGAGGGAGGGTACCTACCATTTGTCTAGGATGCCCTACGTTCAATTTCAATAAATGCTGACAAAATTTATGGTGGTCAAACACAAATAAGACAATTCTCTATGTTCTAGTAGTAACACATGTTTTATGCACTGTAAACTGCGAATTGGATAGATGGCTTTCTAGAATAGTATTTTAAAATGACAAAATCATCTGTGCATACTCTAGAAAATGTGTTAAAAAGCTGAGTTAAGAGAGGGAAAAGGTGAGAACAATTATCTATCTTTAGAGCATAACAAATAATCATAATGTAAATTAGGTTCCTTAGGGAATAAATTAGCACTTGACTTTACATAATAGCTTAAAAGCAAACTACCCTCATAAATCAGAATTAAGAGAAAATGAACACATTCCTTTGCTTTGTTGTCTTGGAACACTTGAACGTACAATGATGAGAAAGATTGGTGGTGGTTAGATCCTAAGTCTGTTGCTTTCCATCTTCCTTTCTCATAGTCCGCACAGATCAGTTTCAATATGTATTGATCTCTCTTTGCCGGCGTGCCTTATTATTATCTCTATTTTGAGAGGCCTTCATTCATTCTTTGCTATCCCACTCCAGCAAAACAGCAACCTAAACAAAGTCTAATAACTATGCAACATGAGGGAAAGCATACTTACTTTAAGGAATTCTTCCTAGGATTTCATAAAGCATTGACAAAAAAGAAAGTTGTTTTTGTCAGAGTGGCTTTGTATTTGTATTATTGCCTTATATTTCTAGAAACTCCATATGAATTTTAGAGACTTTCTGAAGTCTGGAATTTCATGAATTATGAGTGACTCAGACAAAAACACAAGATTTGTCTGGTTCAAATGTGAAGACATGACTAATTTCAGAGAACTCAGTGACATTTTCAACGTGCACATCAAGGATTAGGAGCTAAGAGGTAGGAAGCAAATGCCAAGGAGAGAACAATTGTGGTTTGCTACTCACTGTATAAAACATAGGATTTTATGCTGTTCATGCATCTGTAACTACTAGGATTTGAAGCTCATATAAAATCAGGAAATGTCCTGAGATGAATTATTAAGTGCTATGTGTAGATGTAGGGAGTCATTTTTAAAGTATCACCTTGCAAGAAGTTTAGGTTCTAATTATCAATGACAAAGAAGAATAGTGACAAAATTACCTTATTACCACTAAGTAACCTTTAATTTTAACAAATTTGAAATATTTCCACGTGTCATCTACAGCCAGACATCTATACAGAGGATTCAACTCAAAGGTGGAGACATATTTATTTTCAGTACTGGCACTTAATATTTTCCACTTTTAAGCTGATTTTATAATATTGCATATATTACATATCTGGCAATGGATCCCACAGTAATTTAATATACTGTCTTTCTATTATGAAAACCTATTACAAGAGAGTTAAATTTCCAATGGAATTCTATGCAAACACCTTTCTTTAATGTTACTTCTTGCCTTTTCTTAAAGGATTAAAGATACTGTAATACATAATTTGATTCTGTCAAAGTAGATGAGACTTATTGTTTCAAACCTTAATAGCTGCCTCTTTTAAGCTTTATTACTGTAACATGATATTTTGAAAAATCATAACAATTTCTTTGAGGGAAAATTTTCATCATTTATTTGACTCTAGCTTCCTGTTCACTCTCTGGGTGACAGTCCATAATCTTTTTCAAAGGTGAAGAGTGTAGAAAGGAAAGAATCAAATGGAAATTAAAATTGAACTCTTCATATTTGAACATTTAAGAATATGCTAGAAATTTAGAATTCCATTCTCCTCTTTAAGAAATCTTCATTTGTATTTAGGACTTATGAGTGAGCCCTTTTTCTCATTGTGCATTTTACAGATTTTAAGAGGATCAGTTAGTTAAATGTTTTTCAGGGATTTGGAATGTTCTTTAAGATATCCTACATAATTAGAGGTCACATATTATGTGAAATACTAAACAATTTGTGTTAGATCCAACATTTTATGAAAATGAGCATATAAAAGTATGGGTTTTGAAGACAAATGATACAAGGACAAATAACAAATATATGGGAATTCTAGGGATACTGCCACCCTGGTTGAAAGATATATAGCATGTCATTCAATGATATTTTAGACTGTGCATATTACCTAATTTTACTACCAGTTGATTAATGTTGATTTTTGAATTGTTGTTCATGGGGGAAGGAAGTTAGTAAAATGGTTCAATGGGGATGTGCAGAGTAGCAGGTATAGAAGTTTAGGTCAAGTTAGGTTTGGGCCTGAAACACTAAGAATGCCTGGCACATTCTACTTTCAAATTCAATGATGTATTTTATAAATGAATAATTTTTTTTACATAAGGAGACAAACCAACATAAAATCTCTTCTCTCTTTTTTTTATTTCTTTGCCCCTGCCCCTTTATTTCCATTCCCTTCTCTCCTGCCTCTTTCCATCTATATTACTGAGATTTTCATCACTGTGACAAAATACCTGAAATAAAAATTAATGAGGAAGAAAATTTTATTTTGGCTTACTCCAATTACACAATTAAGCTGTCTAAAGTTTTGTCCACAACTTATTGATGCTCATTGGCTTTTTTTCCTATTAATTTCCTGTGTTTAAGTATGCATAGTTTATTGTTATATCTTCAAGTTTACTCATTATTTCTTCAGTGATATCTAATCTATTTTTAATCCCACCTGGTTTATTTTTCTTTCTCAAAATCTTATTTTCTATCTCTAGAATTCTAGAATTTCCATTTTGGTCATTTGTATTGTCTCTCTCATATCTCTCTTTAATATGTTTTTTATTGTTTTTATATTTATATATTATAAATATATGCTATATGCTTACCACCATAAGCATATAGCATATATTTATAATACCTTTTTAATATTCTTATCTTCCTATTATCTAGATAATTTCTGGATCTGTTTCTACTGATTTTTTAAATTATGGATCATATTTTTCTGCTTTTTTGCACACAGCAATTTTTAATTGAATGATGGAATGAATTTTAAGTTTTATGTTATAGACTTTTCAAAATATATATATATATTTATTTTTGAGATTCATTGGAACTCAGTTATTTACTTGAAAACAAGTCTCATCCCTTGGAGGTTTTCCTATTAAATTTTGTTAGGCATGACCAGAGCAGCATGCATTGTAAATATTTATTCAAGTTGTTGTCTATAGTTTTGTCAGGTTTTCTGCCTTTTCCTAAATGACTTTTAGGATATGTAGTCATTTATTGAAAAAAAATATATATGCATAGATACATACGTACATATTTTGGAGATTTCTTCTCTCACTCTGTGGCATGCCTTCTAACTCTCCATCAATCAAAATATTATTTCCTGAGAAATCATAGGATGAATATTTCCTCCCCAGAACACGATGGTCTTCATTGTAACAGGCAGATAAATGAATTGTCAAAAGAACAAAGGTCCAATGGTGCAATTTCCATTACCAGTTCCCTAGATCAGGAAGTTCACTGAAGACTTCCTGGAGTCCCTTTAGTTGTAGCACTTATGCCATCTCCTTTGCTCCTGATTTTGATTGCTCCAAGGTGTGGGAAAGTAGAGGTGAGCTTTCCCTATGACATAGGCGTGCCTAGAGTGGGCCCTATAGAATATAATAATAATCATCAGCAAATTCCTGGAGATCACTCACCTAGAAACATCAGAAATGAACCAGTCTTCCTTCTTATTAAAAATGTACTTTTGAAGATGAATGTTTACTCAGAGATGAAAATGCCTATAGGAATATTTCCCTAGAAATATGAATCATCTGGTACTTTGGCTTTTCATTTAAAAATGAAAATGAATCTTTCTGTGTAAATGTATCCAAATGGGAACATGTTATATCAGCTATTTGTGTTTCAAAGGGAGAAGGGTTAATTAAACAGCTTCAATTTAATCAACGTAAATTAGGTACCTTCCATTTCTTTGTCTAAATAATTTCCAAATATTCATTATGTCCAGTGCATAATGATTGGGGAATTGGCCCCTTATTTCTACCTAGCCTACATCCTAGATAACATTAAATCATTTATTAATTCAGAATTATTTGCCTCCTATGAGCCAAGCAATGGGGTTAGAAAACATGCTAAATCAGATACTGTCCCTCACCCATAGCAATTTATAGTGTAGAGGGAAGAGACATGAATAAATAGGTGACTTTATGTTCTATAACAGAGATCAGAAGAGCCTGTAGACACCAGGTACTATTATGTTAGAAGCCAAAGCCTGGAGAAAGACACTTGAGCTGACACTGGTGTAAGATTTTAAAATATAAAATAATAAAGTCAATGGTGTCTTTCTAAGCTAAGACATGTTTATCTTTTTCAAGTAAATTAAAACCACAGATCTTTAAGTATGATTATATCAAATGTGCGTGTTCAGGGGAAGGAGGAAGGGAGAAGTCTATAGAAGATAAACAAGAAAAACTATATGGAACAGAGGAGTACTTCTTCAGTAATCAGAATCATTATCCTCACCAAAACTACTACTATTTTGTGTCTCAATTCTGTCCTGCATGATCTACATGCACCAAAACAATGGCTCTGAGTAAGATCATTATTCTAGAAACTAGCAGAGCAAGCAATAGATTCAAACTCTTTCTCTCCTTAAAGGCATGCTTTCTACTTTGCTAGGATTTCCAGAGACCAGTGTGCATAGTACATTTTAATCCAGGAAGCTGGAAGTAAGGGAAGTACTTTATAGCAGAAGATGAGCACACAGGCCCACAAGAGATAGGCACAGGGCTCTTACAAATAGTATCTTTCTTATCCAGAAAATAGAAGAGGTATACAACATAGTAGACAATTTAAAGAAGGCTAGTTCAATTATAATGTAGAAACCACATCCAGAGACTGAAGTGGGGGTGGGGCTGGCCAATATTCCTGGAGGGATTGCTTGGAGGTGTCTTAAACTCATCAAATTGCTCAGCTACATGAAATCATAGTTGTTACATATTTTGACTCTCAAAGGTTTAAAAGGGATCAGGATATGTCACCAAAAACATGATACTTTGGCATAAAGATTATTATGAGCTGAAGGCAATTGAAAAGAAACAACAGGTTCAAAAAAATATTCTCTGTCCTCCTTTTTCTGCCTAAAAGCAGGGTATACATTTCCTTTAAGAAAGGTATCCCTCTGTATCAAGAAGAGGATATTGAGTCTTCTCACTGGGAGGAAGGTCACACCAACTTACCTCTGCATAAACAGACCTTACTAGACAATTTGCATCCTCCATTAACTTCCTTTGTGTATTTCCTTTGTGTATCTCACAATTTATCATTCCTAGAAGCCCAAGGTCCTTTTCTTTGGTCTAGTCACTTCTCCACAATTTATCACCCTTTGTTAAAATGGTACATAAGGCCCAGCATCCAAATGCTTCTTTGAGTTTCTGCTTTTTTACTAGGAAGCTCCCTGTACACATAAAAATATTAAAATCAATAAAAAAGCATGCACTTTCTCCAATTAATCTGTCTTTTGTCACTGTAATGCACAGCTTCAGCCATTGAATTTATGAGAGTAGAGGGAAACTCTGTTTTCTCCCCAGTCTGTATCCTACTCAATTTTTCTCACACAAGAGGTAGTTAAGTGGTGTGAGAATATCCAGCTAGGAGGCGGAAACTCTGACCATTCTTAGCTTAGACATTAGCTTCTTCTATGACCTAGCTGAAAAATTCTATTACAAGTCCTGATGATTTCTTTATCAGCATAAAAAAAAGTATAAGACTAAAATAGAATAGTAAATAGAACTCAATTCATGATTCGAGGGCTCTGTCAAAGAAGGTTGAGAACCACTTGTACCATGATCAACTACTAATGTCTATAATAGGCCTTGGAGTGGAGTAATACCAATATATGTACAAAATATGTGTCACATCTGGAATAAAAAATTGATAAAAGTCTCTCTTGCTTCTGGCATTCCGTGAATCAGTTTGTACTCTGTAATGGTTTAGTGATATAGGCTGGGAAAACATTTTCTAAATTCCACCAAAGGAAAATGTGGCCAAATGCCTGAAGCAATAACACAATGTCGAGGGGAGAAATGAAATACCATTCGAGTCTTGGATGGAAGAGCAACAGAAACCTGCAATCTGCCAAGGGTGCAATTTTCCATTTCATCCCCTGTCCAAAAATTGTGTCTGGGTGCTACAAATTCAAATAACATATATAGACACTCCCCCAACCCAGTTCTAATGTTTAGGTTAATGGATCTTTGTGGAAGAAAAAAAAATCAATACACCAATGTTATCAAACACTTGGTTTGAGCAAACTCATAATGGGCATTAAGTTCTTCTAGGATGAAACAATTTGAATTTATTTAAATATGATCATAATTTGGCACATTTGAAGTTTCAGAAATTTGTTCACCCATAGTTCACTCCCACCTTTTTCTCCCAGATGCAGACGTAATTTATGTAGAAGCAGACATTAAAATAAGCCACTCAGTGTTGACTTATTTTCATTTACATAATGTTCTTTGAGGGGGAAAGTATTAAATCAATTTTAACCTGTTTGGGCCTGCATCCAAATAATGTGCAGGCCTGTTTAAGGGGAATCGGTTTTGAAATTTGTAAAGGAGGTCATCTGAAATGCATTACTCAATTAAGTAAAGGAATTTATACTTTATTATAGAATACTGTACCATCTGCCGGATGAATATAGCTAATTAAATTTGACTTGGTATGTGATTTTACAAACAGTTGAAAAATGAAAATTCTACAATGAATTCTTCAACAGCACCTGAAATGATAGCTACCCACTGGGAAAGATTGCATCCAGCCCCCTGTCAGGTTGCACACAGACTTTCCATTGTCTGGCTGCAGTCTGCATAATGTTTGTATTAAAAAGCAGGTCAGTTTCAGTGACTACTCACAAGCAACACAGGAAACCCAAATGCAATGTTTGTCTGCTATTGTCAAAGAATTAACAAGCTAACATACTGAAATCAAAATGGTTGCAAAGTTTCCCTGGTCACAGAAAAGGAATGAAAACTGCTCTGAGAAGCACTGCCAAAAACTCCCTGTTTTAAAGTAAAGCAACGAAAACAATTCTGCATAAAATACCCATTGTTTGCAATCCTACAATTTGGTTGAATTGCTACAGTGACAAGCCATGCTAAGGCTGTACTATTCTTTGGTTTTGGATATGAGGAAATTAAACCCAACCATTTCTGTAGGCTTCAGTTGCATCTGTCAAATGTAAATAGCATTATATGAGAACTTGTCAGGAGAGATGTTAGAGGAACCAAAGGCTTTAGAAAGCAATTTATACTAGGTATTACATAAACTTATATCTATAAGAATGCTGGAAGAACAGAATGATTAAAAAGGAAACATTTCTACCTGAAGTATCAACTACTGAAACTCCATAACATTTGACTTTTTTTTTTTTTTTACTTTAATTCCAGATGTTCTTATCATGTGTTGACACAGCCCTGGTATTTTGCATTGAACAAATCAGTTACTGACCACTCCAGCAAGGATGCTGGTTTTCTCTCTTTTATGGGAACTTAATCTTCTGACGATCGCTCGTCATGTTTCCAGGGAGTGTTGGAAAACTTAATATATGTTCACATGTAAATGAGATTATGTCTTCTTTAAAGGAAAACAGCTCTATGTCACTGTCTAGTATACCATTCCTTTATTTGTTCAAATAATTGAACAGTAGTCCTTAGATAAGAAAAAGGAGCTGCATGAGTGCAGCTGGCTCTGAGATCCAGAAACGTACAGTGTGGAGAAGCCGATCTATATAATTTAGTGATAGACGCTTCTGACTAACATATGCTTCCACTTTGGGCTGATGGTGTTTATGAAGCACTAGGCATCATCACTCTTCTGAAAAGAAAACAGAAGATTTGTCTGAGAAACAGGAGTTGATGCAGTTAGGACCTGTGAGAAGAGAAGTGTCTCTTGTGTCATTTGTGCAGGAATTAAGAATCCATGGGGGAAGAAGCATTTTTGGAATTAAGCAGCTCTTTCAAATCCTGAGGTCATTTTTCACAGTATGGAAATCATGGTTATCCTGGGGGCCTGTATAATACAGCTGAATTCAAAGTAACCTGTTGACATATGGGAATGATAGGAGCAAATGCCAAATTGAAATAAGCAGAAGGAACATACGAAATAAATCACTGCAAAGCTGAACACATGTAGGTAGAGCTGGCCAAATTAGACTTCGGGAAAACGAAGAAAAGGCAGAATGAGATAAATGCTCGGGGTTGAAGTCAGGGAATACTATAATTTTCCTGAGGTCAAAGCAGCTTTCACATTCAAACCTGAGCTACAAGATTTGGAGGCAGTTGCAACAAAATTTCATCTAGAAAAGCCATCAAGCCTTATTTTTAATTGTGTATTTATTAAAGACATTTTACAGGATATCCCAGTTGAGCTGAGCTGCCTGTTTACAATATGTGTCCACTTAAGAGTGGATTTATAAACATCTATCATTTGCCAAGGTTGAAAATCTCCAACATCTTTTTTAAATACCTTATCCAGGCATTATTCAAATACTGAAACTATTGTCCCAATGAGATGATTTCTGGCAAGTCTCTGTGGGATTTCTTGCTCTAACATCATCTGAGTAGGTGATGACCACATGTCAGTCAGGAAGAATGGCAACTTAGACCTGTACTCATTTGAAAAGCATCCTATTGGAGCAGGGGGCACAGCTCAGTGGTAGAGCGTTTGCCTAGTATGTACAGGTTCCTGGGTTCAACCCCCAGTACCACAAAAAAGAAAAGAAAGAAAAATATTCTATCCAGTCTCAGTATTGGCTCTCCCTTAGTAGACTGCCTAAAATGGTGCTGACCTGAGAAAAATCTTGTCTTGCTTTTGAAATTTCTTTTAAAAATGATTTTGAGTCAATCTGTCAACAGGTGTATGATTTTTTTTTTTCTGCCAGATAGTAGCAATTAAGATATCAACTGCTATTTCCTTGATTGCAGAGAGGGAAGGATATTCTTACTGAGTGCAGTTTAGGTTAGAGGAAGCATCTGGGTTTTTGTAAGGTGCTGGTTTTATGCAGTTTGGCAGTTGATTTGATTGGGAAAATGGCATCAAATGACATTTTTCAGTAATAAAAAGGTAGTGTGAAACTGAACCTTGGAAAGGACAGCATTCAGACCCACTGTCCCCATAGTGACTGGATATAGCCACACCCCTTTTTGCTTCAGAAGAGGTTTTTCTGGGCACAGTGTCACACACCTATAATCCTAGAGACCTCAGGAGGCAGAGCCAGGAGTATTGCAATTTCAAGGCCAGCCTCAGCAATTTAGTGAGATCCTAAGCAACTTAGTGAGACCCTTCTCAAAAAAAAAAATAAATAAAAGGGTTGGTATGTGGCTCAGTGGTAAAGCACCGCAGGATTCAATTCTCAGTACCAAAAATAAATAAATAAATAAAAGATTTTGAACTTCAAATGATAGAAACACATTTTAAGTTTTAATTGCATATTTTAAACTAGTTTTTTGGAAATTGATCTTTAACACTAAAGACATTTCTTATTTATTTAAATAAATATAAATATTTAATTATAGAGAAATGAACTTTTTCCAAGAGCTGCTATATTCTGCCTTTCACTTCTTATTTGAAATGACTCACCCATCATCATTCAAATAGCATTACCAGCTATCCCACCTCCCTGACTCGTGTTGCTGGGTTCCTTACAAATAGGAAATGAGACAATGTTATTATTAATGAGAATTATAATTATTAGTTATTTAGTGCTTACTAAATTCCTGGCACTGTTCTAAGTATTCTACATATTTTATCTGAATTATTGTGGCCAGTTTGGAGTGTTGTAACAAAACTACCATAGGCAGGGTGGTTTAAGCAACACAAATAATTTTTTTCACAATTCTAGAGAAAGAGATGTCTGATATCAGGGTGCTGGCATGGTCTGGTTCTGGTGAGAGCCCTCTTCCTTGTTTGCAGATGGCTGTCTCTTGCTGGGTGTTCACATGATAGCAAGAGAGAAAAAGTGAGAGAGGAAGCAAGTTTTCTTGTGTTTCTTCTTATAAGAGTAATGGTCACTGGGCATGGTGGTACATACCTCTAATCTCAGCAGTTCAGGAGGCTGAGGCAAGAGGATCTCGAGTTCAAAGTCAGCCTCAGCAATTTAGCAAAGCCTTAAGAAACTTAATGAGACCCTCTCTCTAAATAAAATACAAAAAGGGCTGAGGATGGGGCTTAGTGGTTAAGTACCCTTCAAACCCAGTATCAAAAAAAAAAAAAAGAGTAATGTCATCATATAGGCTTTATCCTCAGGACCTTATCTAATCTTTATTGCCTCCCAAAGACCTTACACTACCATCATATTGAGAATTTAGGTTTTAGAATATGAGTCTTTGGAGGGGGATATACAAACATTCAGTCAGTCTATAGCATATTCTGAATCAGTTAACTGTCAGAAAAAGTAACTATTATTACTCTAATTTAATGATATTAATAAATAGATTTCTTAACCTTCACTTTTGAAGTTAAGTATGTATCTCACTTTAAACAAATTGATACATTGCTTCACCCATCCCTTTATTTATTTAATCACCCACTCAACAAGTATTCTTTGAATGGTGAAGACCAAAATGGCAGAGTCAAGATCTCACTTTAAATCAAGGTTTTGCCATCTACGAGTTACACTATTCAAGCCAGGACTCTTGAGGCAAAAGAAGAGAATCTTTGGAATCTGACAGACCTCTGTTCTTAATTAATTGCATGATGTTAAATAAATTACTTGACTTCTCTGATTCTCATTTTTTTAATCTGTCAAAAGAAAAATTATTATGAGCAGATTCATTAGAAGCAGAGTACTCAGGACTGAGTGAAGCAGAGAATATGCATGCATTAAACTGCACTGTTGGTAATACATAACATTCCAGGGAGAAAGTATCTGTAGTATCAAGGTATATGATAGGCAGTTCCCAGGGGAAGGTAGGAACAGTGACAAGGATTCCATATGCTGCATCACACCCCTGTCTATAGGGTACTTCTGTTCCAGGAAGCCACTCCATGTTGGAGAATCAGAGTCAACAGGCATTCCTATACCACCCAGTGGCTTAGGCAGAAATGAAGGAACCCTGTGAAAAGCTGAGTTAGAAGTAACTTGCCCCCAAACTCCTTCTGGCTGGCCTGTCTTCTCATCTCTGTTCAGCTTTAAAGAGGATATTACATTTCTCTTCCCTCTATACAGCTGATGGGGTGTCAATGGATCATGGAATTCAACCTGTAAAGCAGGCCCTACTATCCTCAAAAACCATGCAGTGGCTTCAGCTGATTGTGATGATGACCGCACATTTACAAAGATGTCAAAATTATTAATGCTTCTTACTTAAAGAAAGACAGATGTCTGAAAAGCCACCTATAAATACTCACATGTGCAAAGATAGAGAAGTTTTAAGCAAAAAGAAAAGAAAATGTTGTTCGTTTTTTCTTATTAGTATCTGCTTTTGTAAAACATATATTTGTCCAAAAAGAAAATAATTTTGCTCTCACTTTAGAAATACTATACTGTTCTGTATATGTACATAGTTATTTATCAAAAATTAATTTCAGTTAAAATACCAAAGCATTTTGTATAATGTACATTGTACAACAATAATTTCTTCTTAGTATTCGACATTTCCTAGAAAGGACCCTTTTCATTCAATCATGTTTTTCTGGACCTCAAGTGTAGCAGCTTGGGGGTAACATACCCTTTGATTTATTGCTTTTCTCAGTTATTGCTATTCTCAATTATTACCCATCGACTCCTTTTCCCACACCCATTGGTTATCTCCCACCCATAAGGAATTCTAATATGTTTAATATAAATTGTCTAGATGTTCTTATAAAAACATGGGCATGCATTTTAGAATTTAAATTAATGTAATTTCCATTTATTCATATTATCTTCTATGTTACATTATAGAGTTAATGTTATATGGTACAAATTACATGAGAATAGTTTTCTGTGGTCTTTACTAGGTTAGTTTCTAGATATTTTATATCTAGAAATATAGTTTTTGATTGCTATTATGATTAGAATTTTATTTTATTTGGTTTTAGAATTTTATTTTTATTATATTTTTTTACTCAATATTGCTGGCTATCTTTTGGAGTGTTGACCTTGACAGGGGAGTGTACCAGGAATTGAACTCAGAGGCACTGAACCACTGAGCCACATCCGCAGCCCTATTTGTGTTTTATTTAGAGACAGGGTCTTAGCACCTCCATTCTGCTGAGGCTGGCTTTGAACTTGTGATTCTCTTGTCTCAGCCTCCTAAACCACTGGGATTGCAGGCGTGCACCACTGTGCCTGGCCACTTTGTTGGCTATCTTAATTGCTTCTTATGACACTAACTTTAAGCAACAAAAAAAAAACTCAAGGTCAGTGACTGAGTTTAAAACACATTAAATTTCAAATTAATTATCACAGATTCCATTAGTTAGTATTAGTGTTGCCACAGTAATATGGCCTAAGAAGCTAATCTAAAATTCAGTAGCTTACAACAAAACTAAGCAAGTCTATTTTCTCTCAAGGGTCTGTGGGTTGATCAGAGTTCTGCAGGACTTGGCTAAAATTGGTTGGACTTGGCTTAAGGTTACAAGTTTGATGCATGTCTGCTCCACAGATCTCCTTATTCTCCTTGAAACACTAGTTATCCAAAAAATACTATTCTCTGATAAATAGCAGGAGTACAAGAGAACAAAACAAAATCATTCAAGTAGCAGTAACATTCCTGTTTTTATTCAGTGCACAAACAGGCCATTGGCTAAACACACTGTCAAGGTCAACAATGCTTTGGAAGGAAGTATACTCTGCCCATAGTTGGGACTAGAGGACAGGACTAGAAAGCTATATGACAGAGGGTACAGACATCCAATTCTGTTTTACAATCTCTACTGACAGAGATATATTCTACTGAATTTTTAAAGTCAAGTTTGGGGTTTTTTTTTTTAATCTTGGCCAAATTCTTTAATCTCTCTAATTGTTGTTGAAAATTTTGGATTTTCAAGGCATATAATCATATAGTTTGTAAATTAGGAAAGTTTAATGTCCTTTCTTTCAATTGTTACATGTACTATTTCTTTTTTCTTTTCTTGTAGCATTGTCCAGGACTCACTCTGTAGAGATAATGTGCAACTTTGTCTTTTTCAAATCTCAGAAAAAATAAATACGTTTCATCCTTAAGTACAATGTGCTGTAAGTATTTTTAGTATCTTATCAAGTTAAGAATTTTCTCTTCTATTCAATTTTAATCATAACTAATTTTTAAATTTTATAAATATTTTCTATGCATTAAGATAATGATGATTTTCTCACTCAGCTGATAATGTGCTGTTGCATTGATTAGAATTTCTTATGTTGACCTTTAATTCTTATTTGAACATGTTATTTTTAATTACACTATTTTTATTTTACTTCCCATTTTATTTAATTTGACACCTTTATTTTCTTTCTTTATGTTCGTAATGCTGGTTTCTTTACAACTTTTTCTGTTGAATGATTTGCCTATTTATAACTTTTATTTCCTAACAAATATATTTAAATGGAATAGTGTAATTAAATGTAGATGGAACTTTAATTTAAATCCCATACACTTATAAATGTATTATGGCTATTGCCATTTACTTTTGCATATTTTATATTTTTTTCATGGTCCTTTTTTAACTCAGGAATTATTTAATAGGTTTAAATAACTTTATTTAAGGTATGATTTATTCAATTCTTTGAGACTTGAACTTAAGTAGGGGAGTAAGGGCATAGGAGCATGTGGGCAGTTGAAAAGGTGGTAGAAAAATGAGTCATAGCTCTCTGTAGAGTGGATGAACTGCAAAATTTGGGGATTTAAATTGAGCTGGAAATAGTTGAACTAGTAGTCTAGAAATAGGATATTTGTAATTGAGAGTATGGATCATTGCAGGTATCAGTAATGACAAGGTCTAGGGAGAATCTCCAGCAATGAGTGTGAGGTAGAGTGGGGACAGCCTCCTTATTTTCAGGGACGGGGTCATGATCCTGGAAAGCCAGATGTCATTAACATTATCCACAAAGATATTGAAATCATCTGAAGACTTATGACAGGACTAGGATTGAGAGACTAGCAGGGGCCAGGAAGGGGAACTTAAGAGGAATGACAGGATTAGTAGATGACTCTCACAGGAAGTAATTGAGGGTTCACCAGAGAGTCAAAGCAGGAAATGCTTGGGGAAAAGTACAGGGACCAGACAGAAGGCGACAGTGAAGGTTCAGAAGTAATCCACGGTTATCTCTGGGTTCAAGAGTAAGAGAGGCATAAGAGAAAGAAGCCACTACTTGAGGTGATCATGGGAAGCATATTCCTTGGGGGAGATCCAGGTTTTAGTGTGAGCCTGAGGTGATGGGAAAGTAAAATAAAAAGCCCAAGGATCTGAAGGATTTGTTGATGACTGATGGTGACATATTGAAGGCCCAGAGAAAGGAGGTTTGGATCTAAGAAAGAAAAAGATGGGTTGGAGAAGGAAATATACAGTGATTTAAGGTATGAGAAATAAGGCGAAAAAAAGCTTAGATGCCCTAGTCTTCTTATAATGCCAAATAAAAACAAGATAAAGACATAATGAAATCAGTCCCAGTTGTTAAGTGAAAATTAGAGGGGGCCATTGTTTTGGGCTAAGTTTCTGCCTCAAGCTCCAAAAGACCAGGTTAAAAATCAAAATAGTCACTCATGCTGAAAGTCTCCCATCACCAAACTGAAAAGAAGCTGTTTATCTGACTTCTGAGAAATCAGTATTGGGAGAGTAATAACCAGATTCCCTATACATGCCTTAACCTTTTCACAAGAATGTACTATAACTATAACTCGATGCTAACCCATTAGTTTCTTTTCTTTTATTCCGTCTTATTGTCCCCACCTTACAAAAAAAGGGTGACTTTGAAATAACCAATCTGATCTTTACATTTTTATTTCTGCCTTCTTCTATGAAACCAAACTCCTTTGCTCAGCTCATCAGAACATTGACTCTATTTTGTGAAATGAAGTGCAGCCTGATTATAGAATTGAAAATAAAGCCAATCACGATCATTAAACTAAATTGTAATTTTATCCTTTAACACTGTGTTCCTAGGTTAGATGGATATGGGTGAAATGAAGGGTGGGGAGAAAATGAGAATCTCACAAAAGCAGAAAAATCCGTGAAAAGCCTGCAGGACTCCAGAGCAACTCAGATTACTAACACCTTCCTTCTTAGGCAGGTCTATTATACGTAAATAAAATTTTTGTTCCACTTTTTTAAATAATTCTTCTGCAGGAGTCACATGTTGTTTACCAGAGAAGGATTAAGACTTGCATCTTTCCTGGTCATTTTAGGAGAGGAGCAATGAGTCCCCAGGCATGGTCCATTCTATCTGTGGTCTAACTCTAACCAGAGATGTGCCGTTGTCCTTAGATTCAGCCTTAGACTCTTTTATAGCAGAGTAGCAGCAGTTCTTTGTGAAGACCCTCTTCTAGTTGTAGCCCACCAGCCCTGGGGCTTCAGGCTTCCTCTGCTCAAAGGGCCTTTGCATTCACCATTTCTCTTGTTTGCAACCCAGTCTCTTCCTCCATCCTTCTCTTCTCTCACTTAATTCCAGAGCAGGAGTCACTTCCCTGGGGAAATCCTCCCTCTAACCTCAACCTCATTTGTTAATGTCCTTCTAGAATCTTGTTCCTTTGCTTTCAAGCATCTATCTCAATTTATAATTACATATTCACTCTTTTGAGTGCTTGATTTATGACTATTTATGACTATGTACCTAAAAACCTGTAAACTTCACGAGGGTGGAAATGGTGACTCTTTATATTTATTATATCATCTCCAGTACTCTGCAGCGTGATGCTCTCAGTACGCACTTAAATAAATGAATAGATGAATTATTGAAAAGACTGGCAAATGGTGCTGAGAACAATTTCCACTGAAGACAAGCAGTTAATTTTTTGTTTTTAGGAGAAGGTTTGACTTGAAAGCTTTTTGGAATTACCATTGTGTATGTCACATAACATTCAAGAACACATTTATCCATGTTAATTTTTATCTATGTTTTTTATGTCTGTATCAAATTTCTAACCTGATACTTGGAGTGGGAAAATGTAAGTCAGTATATATTTAAATGCTGTCATATACTTTTTTTCTTCAAACTTTTATATGGGAAAATCACAGGGTTTTTTTCATCAAAATATTTTAGAAAATGCTGGATTAACTATTGATATAATTAATTGCAGACGGTGACATGCACAAATGCAAGGTATAGCATTTCAAAGTTAAGTATGACAGTGTTTCAATTAAATTGTGAATCAAAAAAGCAGAATGTCTTCCTTCAAATTCTCCAACATATGAAATCTCATCTACCCTAAAGGACTTTCTCTATGAGACATCTCTGCTGAGAGGATGCTTGCAAAAGTCAAGGTGAACAGTTTATGGTCAGAGGGCAATAAAAACCTGAAACACATGGACTGGCCTGCAGTGTTTAATAGCTGATTTTACTGCTGACTCTTTAACTATGTCAATGGTGTAGTTTGCTTGTCAACCTCGCCTTAGTCTTACATGTTCACCCCTACCCCCAGTGCCTTCCCTTCGCCTGACATTCTGGAATGTCATCTTTATCAACTTGTTAATAATGATGTACTGCTAAGTAAAGGGCAATTTTGCCCATTCCTTCAGGGTCCAATCAACAAGGTTAGACTGATATTTAAGGATCATAATGATATGCTAGCAATGAATGATTTTAACATATTAATTGTTTATTCCTCTGGTTGTAAGGCCCTGAAGAAACTAATGACAGTAGACTTGGTTGATTTTATATTTATTTTAGCTGAGATTATTAGAATACTGAAGTGTTGAAATGTCACTTCTGACATTTTTCTTTGCAATTAAAGTCAGTTTATCTTCCATGTATATTTTTTCAAAAGAAAATAATTAACATTCTTGTTCATTCAATTTCCCCATTAGGGAACTTTCAGTTTTATGTTAAAGATACTCAATTATTGTAGACACCACTTCAGCAGAAAAAATTGTTATATCAAATTGGTATAAATATATACAATATCACATTATATATATGTATATATACACACACACTCACACACACACACACACACACACACACAAACCCTTTATGCTGTCATTCTTTCTTAACATTTGCCTTCTCGCAGCAATTTTAAATGAAAATCCTAGATACATTATAGGATATTAAAATTCTTTCAAAAAAAATTATGACCTATGGAAGAAACTCATTCATTTTCTAACCTTTTCCATTGTCAGGAGTCAGTAATAAGATATATACATACATGCACACATATATATATATATACACATTTATATATGTATACATACATACCTAAACATATGTATTATATTATACATTCAGTATATAAAGATATAAAATTATAAAAATCTTTGGAGATGAAGGATGTAGCATAAGCAAAGAATAAAAAAATTAAAACTAAAGATAAGATTGAAAATATATCAAAATGTAAATTCCTGGCAAAAATTAATCATTTCAAATATGACAAAGAATTAATATACTCAATGTTAATATTTTATTCTAAAAGATAAAAAAATACTAATTGGAATAAAAATTGATGAAGGAAATAAAGAACTTGAGTAGACAATTCATAGATATGAAGCATAAACCTAAGGTATATACATGAAAGGTAATATTTATCTTCACAAATAACCCAATAATTTCAAATCACAGCACTGGAAAAACTTCTCTCAAGCAACAATAAAAATATTAGGTCAAAACATCCCACTAAATTTAAACTTGAAGGCACCCACTTTGCTCCAAACTTATTACAGTGTTAGGTCAAGTCTAATAAAAGAAAGGGAGCAACACATCAGGGTTCAAAAACAAGTTAAGCCCCTGTAACTCTAGGGACAAATAAACAAAAATTAAGTAATAACAAGATATTATAGACTTCATGCTAATACAACTTCAAAGAGATGAACAACTTTCCCATACAGTAAAGGTATAAAAGTAATGTAAAATGAAATAAAAACCTAGAAAGAAAACTTTATATTTTTTCATTTAAAAAAATCTTAAATTTATCATAGGAGATACTATTTTTAAAATCATAAAGTGGCCAAGTACAGTGGTGCATCCCGGTGACTCGGGAGGCTGAGGTGGAAGGATCACAAGTTCAGAGTCAGCCTTAGAAACTTAGCAAAGCCAACTAAGTGACTTTAACAGCCCTGTCTCAAAATAAAAAATAAAAAGGGCCAAATATGTGGCTCAGAGGTTAATTGTCCCAGGGTTTAACCCAGGTATGAAAATAATCATAATTATAATCATAAAGTGAAAGAAAAATTATTTAGTATGAATATTAAAATTAAAAGTTTATGCCTTAAAAATGTTACAAACAAAATAAAATGAAAAAGCATGGATATAACTTAAAGAAAATACTTATAACTGACCGATATATTGTTTCTAAAATATGGAAAATATCCTCCAATTATGAACTTCCATTGGAAATATAGAAAAACAGAGACTCTTAGACCCTGTTAGTCACGTTTTCATCACTAGAACCAAAATCCCTGACAAGAACAACTTGGTAGAGGTAAAGTTTATTTTGGCTCATGACTTCAGAGATTCAGCCCATGGGCAACCAAATCTCTAGGCCTGGGGTAAGGCTGAACATCATGGCAGAACAACATGTTAGAGAACAACTGCTCAACTCATGGAAGCTACGGAGCAAAGAGGGTAGGCAAAGAGCCACAAAGAAGATAAACACTTCCAGATCAAACCCCAGTGACCCACCTTCAGCAGCCATTCCCCACCTACCTACATGTACTATCCAAGTTAGTCCTTTCAAATTATCAATCTGTCAAATAAATTAGCCAACTGATTAGGTTATGGCTCTTATAACCTAATCATTCCACCCCTGAACACTCCTGCATTTTTAGAGGAGTTTTTGAGGGATGTTTCATATCCAAATTGCAACAGATGTCTTCTGCTATAACATATAATAGTGCCTGATAATATATGCATTTTCAAGTGAAAAAACAAAACTGAGAGATAATGATAAAATGTTTTAGAAACAGAATCAAACCAGTATCATAATTTAAGAGAGATGAAGATAGTCTACCTCTTTTGTATTCACTGTTCTCTCAGAGCAAAGCATTCATGAATAAAGTCTTGGACTTAGCAGTGCCAGAAGCCATATTGATTTTTGTCCTGGATGTAGTTACTCCAAGAGATCCCATACCATTAGTGAAAAGACAAAATTATAATGAAAAATTGATCCTTTCATCTTTATATCTAGCAAAAGAGATTAAGAAAATTGTATCAGGGGAGGTTTGGGGAGTTTAATTGATCAAATTATGTTATACACATGTATGAATATGCTAAAAAGAAACCTACTGTTCCATATTATTAATATACATTCATTTAAAAAAGAAAGAAACATTTCCTGAGAAATACTAGTTTTTCTCACAAAGATATAGTGCTTATATCAATATAATTAGTGTAACATGAATTCAAAGAATATCATTTAATAAGGTCCAGGTTTCTTATGACCTCTAGTATATAGTAAAAACAAATGCCAATTATCCCTAAGTGTTTTACAACTCATGCCTCATAAAAATCTTATAAATAACCAACTTCAGAAATAAATCTTCTTTTATTTTTGGTATTATCAGTTATAATATATAAAACAATAAATTAATACATTTAGTGGAATAAAGAATGGAAACAAACATGAAAAAGTAGAGATTGAAAAATAAGCAGGAAAATTTATGAAAGAACTTAACAAAAATTCTAGAAATGTGGAGAAGGGTGAAAGGGAGGGAAAAAGGAGTTACAGGGAATAAAATAGATTAAATTATGCTACATGCGTGTATGAATCTATCATGACAAATTCCACTATTATGTATAATTATAATGCACTAATAAAAATTATAAGCAAATCTTAAAAATAAAATTAAATAGTCAAATATTACAAAATAAATTAATTAAAAGAAGAAAGTTCAGGACTTAAGCATAACAAAATTAGTAAACTATTTTATGAATCACTAGACATTACACAGAATGTGGCATTGAAAGAAGGCAAGTAGTAAAGGAAAGCTTATCAACATGGAAGACAAGATATAGGAAAGAAATTAAAAATAAATGAGGGAGAGGAAATAATTGAAAGAAAAATAGTAGAAATAATTTTACTCAGAATTGACGTAATTCAGAAATCCTTAGATTCAGGAATCCCTGAGAATTTAAAACAGGATGTATAAATAAAAATTTCATCTAGAAATATCAAAGTGAAACTATAATGCATCAAACTAAATAATGCAAAAAAGAGAAATTTTCTTTAAAAACAATCAGTGATTAAGTTGACATCTGACTACATTAGTGAAGATGGAAGCCAGAAGACAGTGGAATGATGTCTTTAAAATCTTAAAATACAATTGAAAACCAGTCAATGTTTAGAAAATTTATATTTCAATAATTAGTGAAATATGATGATTCTCAAGACCTCATGCAGCATAGAATAAGGTCAAATACCCTATTTAGTGTTTATAAGGTGTGTACTTCAACATTTTCTTTGTAAGAATTAAAAGAGAAAACAAAGGCAGGCATATCTTTTCAATGAGTGAGGGCTGGTGGAATAAGAATAAAAACAGAGAAAATATCCTCAATACATTTAAACTTCAAACCAATATCTCTAATTAATATAGATGCAAAAATTCTGAATAAAATTCTGGCAAATCACGTAAAATGACATATTAAAAAGATAGTGCATTATGATCAAGTAGGGCTCATCCCAGATATACAAGGTTGGTTCAACATATGGAAATCAATAAACGTAATTCTTAACATCAATAGACTTAGAGACAAAAATCATAGGATCATCTCAATAGATGCAGAAAAAAACATTTAACAAAATACAGAACATCTTCATGTTCAAAACGCTAGAAAAACTAGGGATAGTAGGTACATATCTCAACATTGCAAAAGCTATCTATACTAAGCTCAAGCCAACATCATTCTAAATGGAGAAAAATTGAAAGCATTCCCTCTAAAAACTGGAACAAGACAGAGATGCCCTTGATCACCACTTCTATTCAACATAGCCCCTGAAACTCTAACCAGAACAATTAGACAGATGTAAGAAATTAAAAGGATACAAATAGAAAAAGAGGAACTCAAACTATCACTATTTGCCAATGACATGATTCTATACTTAGAAGATCCAAAACAATTCCACCAGAAAACTTATAGAACTAATAAGTAAATTCAGAAAAGTGGCAGGATATAAAATCGATAACCACAAATCAAATGCAATTCTATACATCAGTGGTGAATCCACTGCAAGAGAAATTAGGAAAACTACCCCATTCACAACTGTCTCAAAAAAATAAAATACTTGGGAATCAATCTAACAGAAGGGGTGAAAGACCTCTAAGATGAAAACTACAGAACACTAAAGAAAGAAACTGAAGAAGATCTTAGAAGATGGAAAGATCTCCCATGCTCTTGGATGGGAGAATTATTATTGTCAAATGGCCTACTAACAAAAGAACTATACAGATGTAATGCAATTCCTATTAAAATCCCAATGACATTCTTCATATATTCTTGATATTAGCCCCTGGACAGACAGATGATTTGCCAGTATTTTCTCCCATTTTGTAGGTTGTTTTTCACTGTGCTGATTGTGCTTTTTGATACTCAAGTGATTTTAAATTTGGTGAAGGTTTGTTTGTCTATTTTTGCTTTTGTTCTTTGTGCGTTTGGTGTCATGTCCAAGATTAATTGCTTAGTAACACGTTTGTTCTTTCCCAAAAGTCTAAGTGTTGAAGAGCTAAACATTCAACATAAGAAATTAGAAAAAGAGTAAGCCCAGAATGAGTAATTTCAAAAACAAATAAGCAAAACAAACAAGCAAACAGCAGAGAAAATTAACTAGAAAATAAAATACAATCAGATGACAAACAAATACAAAATGGTTTTTTGAAAAGACCAAGAAAAATTTCAAGCCTTTAGCAAATGTAACAGACAATGAAAGAGAAAAAAATAAGAGGGATACAACATTAAAAGGACAGCGCTGATAATGGAAAGGAAGCAACAAACATAAGGGAAACAACCCTGTACTTTTTTGACCTTGAGAATCATGTCATATTCCTGAGAAATTGTTGGCTGTTTAAGAGTAAGGTGGCCATGGCTAAAAGCAAATGTGCTTAACCTTGTTCTGAATTCTGGCCTTGCCTCTTACTATCTCCGTGAATTATTTTATATCTCTATGCCTTAGATTCCTTACATTTAAATGGAAACAACAGCAGTAACTTCCTCGTGGAGTTTAGTTGATCAAGTTAATAAACATGTTTTACCTATCCTTGATATTATGTGCCTAAATAAGTATTTCCTGCTAGTACTACTAATATAGTAATTTGTAATACTGAAGAGAAGTAATATTCTTATTACTTTTCTTTCTGATATTATACTTTTTCTGAGCTTTCCCATATTTATTAATATGCTCTAGTAAGGAAAAATGAAAGGGAGAGCAGATGAAATATAAATTGAAAGTTGCTTTTTACCAGTGATTATTAGAGGTTAGTGGAGAAGGAAGAGGAACTTAATAACTGAAGTAACATATTTTAGATATGTTAATGAGTTATATTACATACCTCATTAAGAGATGGCTATACTGAGGTCAAATTTATACAGCAACTAAATGGAAGCAGTTCCTCCATTCAAATAATTCTGCTTAAGTCAAATTCCAAAATCTGGTTAAGTCAAATTCAAGCCAATAAATCATATCGAGCTTTTGTGTACTGCGACTCAACTTCTTTTTTAATTTTTTTTTAATTTGTACGCGACAGCAGAATGCATTACAATTCTTGTTACATATACAGAGCACATTTTTTTTCTTTTAATAGCTGGCTTAATAATTTATGCCCCCTGACAGAAAGTAAGATCCATGGGAATGTACCTGTGCTTTGCTCAATATTATACTGCTATCTGTAGCACATGACTTGTACATATTAGGACATAGAATATACACATATTCAATGATTAAAATAAGTAGCAAACAATAACAGTTGCAGCCTCTTAGCAAGAGCAAATATCTCCTTATTCTTACTTGATGCATTTATTCTGATTATGTTTCTGCTTCTTTTTTTCTAATTTTTATCTATGTCTCCACTTTCTATTTTATCCCTGCCTATGGAATTGGAGTGAGAGGCAATATACCCTAGTAGTTAAAAGCACTGGATTTGAATTCTATATTTTGTACTTGTCTTTTGCATCATTTTCAGTAAGTCAGTAACTCTTTGAGGTCCCTTTTCTTCCTCTCTAAAATTAGTGTGTAAGATTGAACTGGATTTCAGCCCTGGCTCCAACATTAACTTGAGTAAAGTCAATAATGTAATCTTGCATTGACATCAGTTTTAAGTATGTACTGGTATTGTCTTTTGTAAGAATTATACAACCCTTTGAGACAGGTATCACTATTATTCCAGATGAAGAAGGTAAAGCCAAGAGATCTTCACCCTCTTTCCCAGGGATACTCTGTCCTCTCAGATCTTCTTAAAGGTTAAGATCTAAATGTTGCCCCATAAATCCTTGGTTAGGCTGCAGTTATCAGCAGCATGGACAATCAGACAGTGGTATTCCAGTCCTTGTGCTTAGAAAGTAGGTGATGGAGGGAGAACTATGTCCCCATTGAACTGGCCCAGTCTCCATGAATATGCTAGCTGCCTATTTTTGAAACTAAATTATCAGTAAAGTCCTTATTTTAACTTTCGGAATTTCCTAGTTTTGGTATGTAGTTATAAACTTTTGTGGAAGTCACAGGATATCATTATGTGGGGTAATCTGAAATGGTGACATTTGAGTAGTTTAGTATCATAGTAGCTGAAATGGTATATAGAAATGGTATACAAGCAACTTGGAAACTTTTCCAGGTAATTGCTTCAGGGCTTTAACTATACTTCAAGCTATTTCTCATGGACCCCCATAAATTCAGCTGACTAATTTTCACTTTCAGTTAGGATGTAGAAAATTCACAAGAGACTGTTATTCCCACCCTATAAAGAACAAGTCAGATAAATAATAGTACTATAATTTTATGAAATACATGAGAGAGCTGAGAAAAAAAAGAGTTCTTTTAGGAGAGAAGAGATCCCCCCCTTTGGGCATGTCAGGAGAAGGAACAAATCTGGCATAGATTGAGGGAAAAAGAAACCAGGAAAATTTTACACAAATTGTTCATGGTCATATATGTATTGTCATGACGGATTATTATCCTAAGGAACCACAGTCACCGTGTGAAGTGTACCCATCTATCAATTCTTTCCTATGGTGCTTTCACAGACCATGTGATGGCAATGTTTGAAAGACCGAGAGAGGGTAAGAGGGCTTAGAAAATATTCCCAATTTCCTAGGACCTTTACCAGGTGTCAGACTAGTCTGCAAAAGACCAGGATCAGAAAAGCAGAGCTTAGAGAAATTGCCCCCAATACATAGAGCTATTCCTACTTATGTAGCAGCATCCCATTGAAGAATGAAGGCAGAACAGAAAAGCTAGGACAGATTCCTCCCAGAGGGACATAAGGCCTTCACTGGTTCATGGAAGGGGCCCACCAAAGACCATGGCAGGGCAGGATAACTGAGGCAGATCACATTTTCATCTTTTATATGTACTGGGCCTTCAAGTGGAACATGGCAAGTCGTAGACAGGTATAGACATCTCCTGAGGTACAAAAAGTAAGTGGAGGTGGGTATAGTGGAGGTATAAAGAAAGCTTCCTGGAAATACTAAAGCTAGCAGTTGAATTGTAAAGAAGAACAAAATCTCTCGGTACTCGTCATGATGGTAGCTGGGCTGTAAAGTATAGGGGTCTCTAGAGTCCTCCTGTGCATGTTTATCTAGACCTGCAGATCTCATCTTCAAAACTTTTGAACTCAGAATTAAGCTGAACATAACTTCAAAATAAAACTGAGACCACTGAACTAATGATTATATTGTCTCAACACCCTCCCACTATAACAACATGGCAGAGGAAGGGACACCATTTTTTTTTTTTAGAGATACAAATTATGTACCTTAATCTTCAGCACTTCTTTACACACAAAATCTTGGAAACAATAAAAAGTTATGGAATATGAAGCAGGAAAATGTGATTCACAAGGGGGAGAGAAGCTAATCAGTAGGGAAAAACCCACAGATGATCCAGATGTTGGAATTAACAAAGAGGAACCTTAGTATAACTGCAAGGGATATGTATAAATGTTAATGGAAAATATGAGCATACGTAAAAAAAATATTGGGAATTTCATCAGAGAAAGGAAATCATAAAAAAAAACAAATAGAAATCCTAGCACTAAAAATAAGGCTATATCAGAAATGAAGAATGCACTGGGTATGTACAGCATATTGGACATAGAAGAAAAACACATTACTGACTTTGAAAACAGGCCAATGGAGAGTACTTAATTTGAAACAAAAACAAACATAAAGGCAGGCTGGGACTTGAAAATTTCATCCAAGTCGTCTAGGGTGATATCAAACTGTCTAACATTATATAATTGGAGACCAGTGGGAAAGAAGAGAATGAATGGTTCACAATAAATACTTGAAGAGAAAAGGTTTTCCAAAATTGATAAAGAATATCAGCCTAGAGATCCATCCATATGCTCAGTCCAATCCCCAATAGTAGAATCTTTAAAAATCTAGACATTCTTTGGACTGTTGATAGTGATAGAAGAGTAGAATATCTTGAAAGCATCCAGAGAAGACATGCATTAGATTTAAAGGAAAATGATTAAAATAATGAAGTTCAGAGAATAATGGAATGAAATACCTAAAGTGTTGAACAAAATATCTATTAACTTAGAATTCTATACCCAGTAAAAAATCCTTCAAAACAAAACTATTCTGGCACACAAAAGTTGAGTCTGTTTCTAGTAGGCACATATTGAAAGAAAGAATTTGGGCAGAAGGCAAATGACAGCAGGTAGAAGAGTGGACCTGTCAGAAGGTATGAAGAGCTCTGGAAAGTGTAAATATGTGGGGGAATTTAGAAGACTGATTTTATTATATTTATTATATGTGTGTGCACACTTAATTGCTTAAAAAACTATTGAATATTTTTGATTGATTGATACTGGGGACTGAACCCAGAGATGATTTACCAGTGAGCTACATCCCCATCCCTTTTTGTTTTGAGAGTCTTGTTAAATTGCCTAAGGTCTTCCTAAGTTGCTGAGGCTGGCTTTGAACTTGCAGTTTTCCTGCTTCATTTTCCTGAGTAGCTGGGATTATAGGCAGGCACCACCACATTCAGCTTCATTTAAAAAGTAATATATCATGAGGTTTATAATGTGTAGGCTTAAAACACACAGCAAAACATTCCAAAAGCCCAGAGCAGGAGATAAATGGAATTATATCATTATAAATTCTTACACTGCTGACAAAGTAAGAATTCTTAGAAGGTAAACTCTGATATACAAGTGTATTCAACCTCTAAATGATTAGGTACAAATAGATATCACTACAAACTCAATAGAGAATATAACAGAATAAAAATATTTAATTGATAAAGTAGAAAAATAAAATAACAAGCAGAATAAGTAGGATGCAAATAACAAATTTGTGGACATATATATAACCACCTTAATGATTACATTCAATAAAATAACCTCAAACATCCCTTTAAAAGAGCAAAATAGACTGCATATAAAAAAATGACTCAGCTATGTTCTAAATATGAGCAAAACAATGGGAAAAGACCTACTATGCAACAATAAATATTGGAAGGCTCGCATAACTGTATTAGTATCTGACAAAATAAAACTCAAAACACTATACATTATCAGATATTCATGCTAAAGTATATGATTTTTGAAACTTAATTTCATAACAATGTTCTCTAGCATTGTTCTCTAACAATTTAAAATACACATGCACCAGAAAAAAAAAACAGGTCAAATTATTTGATTAAAAAAATGATCAAAGGTAAGGAAGATGTAGATAAATCCACAAAAATAGATAGGGGTTTTGATACTTGTTCTCAATAATTTCTAAAACAATTAGAAAAATTGTATTTGAAAAATATCAAAATTATCTAATTGACAGTTACAGAAAACTACATTCAATAACTGGAAAATATACTTCTTTCTAGTGAATTTGGAACATTCATCAAATATTAAGTCACAATACATTTAAAAAGAGTAAAATCATACAGAACATGTATTTCAGTGGAGTCTAACTGGAAACCAAAACCAAAAGATTTCCACAAAATAGTAAAATCATGGAAAATAAGGAATACTTTTCTTTTTTCGTAATATAATTAAATTTCAGGTAATTTATTTTCAAAATAAGTTTATACAATTGTCTACTCAATAAATGCACTGTTTAAAAACAATACCCTTCTAAAGAACCATAGATTACTAAAGAAACTGCAAGAAATTTATAATGTACTTTGATTGAATGATATATTACAATGTGTGAGCCAGGTGCCATGGTGAACACTTGTAATCCTAGTGGCTCAGAAGGCTGAAAAAGGAAGATTGCAAGTTCAAAGCCTGCCTCAGCAACAGTGAGGTGCTAAACAATTCAGTGAGACCCTATCTCTAAATAAAATACAAAATAGGGCTGGGGATGTGGCTCAGTGGTCAAGTGTCCCTGAGTTCAATTCCCAGTACCCCCCCCAAAAAAAACAGACACAAAAAGAATACAAACAATGATTTAGTATGTTCTGCCCATGAACAGCCAAACTAATCTATGCTGACAAAACAAACAAACAAACAAACAAACAAAACAGAAAGTAGTAGTGATGGTATGAACTGGATGGAAAGAGTACACCAGAATTTTCTTGGGTGAATCAAGATAATCTGTCTTATTATTTGGTGGTAGTTTCTGGGGCTATATGATGACACAAACTGTAAATTTAAGATTTGTGCATTTTATTATATACAACATGCTTCAATAATAAATAAATTAGCAAACAAATTATAACCAAAAATTCAGGCTTTGGACCCATCTTCAAACACATCCACCTTTAGGGTATAATTCTTAAGTGGTATTTCCCCCAATGAGTAATACAGACGTGGAAATACAGTAATACTGCACAGAAATGGCTCAGTTAAATATTAGATTGTAGTGCCTTATTAACATAATATCAGAGTAAAATACATTGATATTAAATATGTACAACTGGATAAATGTACACATGCATGTATTATAGATTGTTAAAATATTAGAGGAATTTTAAGAATTTAATAATCGATAGTTAAATTCTAATATTATTAGGTTTAATTGATACCAGATATTAATCTTAAATTTTGATAATTAATATGTAAGGAGACAACCTTGTTTTGGCCTGCTCATCCAACCTACTATTTACTATCAACTTGTGAATGGAATCCTATCAAGTTTCTATATTAGGTGCAAGAAAAGAAGATATATGGGAAGCAAAAATATAATATAGCTGGCCATGATTTTGTATGATTTTGTATAATTTAGTTTTCATGTGTATAATTTAAATATCAAATGGCTCCTGGAGGCTTTAAAGGAAACATAGCAGTCCTATAACCTACTCTTTACTCTCTCTTAGACTAATTATTTTGTTATTCTTTAGCAGAGTTTTCATAGGGAATATAGCAACCAAATTCAGTTTTCCATGCTAACTTAGAAGTCAATGAATATTTTTTAGTGTAGATAAATAGTCACCATTCTCATGCTGTATTATGATTCTGAGATATATGATTCTGAGATATAAATTGGTAATAAGGATAATAATAAATTTATAGTAAACTGGTATACATTGGTGGAGAATATTTCGTTTCTCTCTTTAAATCATCTAGTAGCTTCAGTTCTTCTACTAGTACAAGATAACTGTTGATCCTGTTTGTCTCTTGCTATGAGAATAGGGTTCTCAAGGCCCTAATATTTTGGTGCAAAGAGCAGCTACCAGATTGTATTCCCCAGAACAGCCAATGCATGCTGTTACTCAGTGCCCGGTTTAGAATCATTGTATCAATGCAGTCCATCAAGGCAATTAGGATGCCAGCTCTGCTCTGTGATATACATTATCTCTTCCAGTTTTACTTTACCAGCATTTATTAGTTCAATTTAAATCACCACCAAAACTACATTGATCATATTTCTCAATAGACTAAAAAATTCTTAAGTGTGAGGATTCTTATTTCAACACCATTTTAATCTCAGAGTCTAGAACATGTTAAAAAATTAGTAAGTAATTATTGATTAAATGTATGAGTTAATAGAGCTAAAAACTATCTTGTAACAGATCCTCATGTATTATTTTTGTCCCTGTGATTAATTTGCATCTTTAGACAGAGAGTCGTCTGTCAATGACTAACCAATTCTGTTTCCCTCATTTACAGCTAGTGTATTTCCATTTTTATTTCAGAATATTATGAAGAGTCAGCCCTGCCTGTCCCAACCCCCTAGATGTGTCACACTCATGGGAACTGTGCAGTGTAGGAAAATGAAGTTGCTTGTCGTTGTAGTACAACTGTATGCTGCAGAGTGCTTCCTGCTACCTTACCTGTGGTCCCCACCCCCAATTAACATTCATTATTCTGACAAACTTTCCCTTTTTAGAAAGCATCTCTTAAACCAGAAAATCTCCTCTTATCCCTTGGCCCTAGCAGTGTAAACTGCTTCTTCCCTGGATTTCTGTAAAGTTGCATGCCCATCTTATCTGTTCTTATCATGTTACATTCAGCTGTACTGAATTGTACATCATGTAGCTGCCTTTTGCATGAGGCAATGAGCAATGTACAGTTCTTACCTCTGTACCCTTGAAACACAGGGCAGGGATTCAGCTCACGTGATTTGAGAGAATGAGTCCTGCCCAAATCTGAGTTGACACACACAGGACTCACAGCATTTCTCACCCCTCCAGCCTCATAACTATAGGAAGGAAATGAGACTGCATATTTTTTAAGTGGTTGCTAACTAACCTTTTAATAATAAATTTAGAATTGTAAGATTAGGGTTTACATTAAAGTCACCAAAATATTGTTAATGAAACTTTCTCAGGGAGAACATCTACCTATTACCCATTCTCTATAGAAGGAAGAAGAGCTTGCACTAAGATAGCAACTGGGAGTAAAGAAAGCAAGGACTGACTATGAACAACACTGGAATGAGCAACAACACTGCTTACATAAGACGAGGAAGAGCAAGGAGTGAATGGGTTATTACAGTGTGTTTAGCCTGACAGCTTTGTGTTTGAGGAGACTGACCGACAATAACCTGACAATAGTTTTGCACCATGGAGACCAACATCATTTCAGGCAGAAGCCAGAGAAGCAGCATCATGAAAGCAGGAAACATGAAGACCTGAGAGCAGAGGTTGGCCCCTTCCCACCCTTTCTTTGCTGCCCATACTACTCTCTTCTCCTTCCCCAAAGCATTCATTCAGCTAACTGCTACTCATCCTTCAAAAGTCAACTAAATATTTCTGTACAACTTATAATTCATTAAGCTACTTGCATTCATTGTCTTATCCACCTGCATCAGTCTGCAATACACATTCACATTTTATAGTCAAGAGAGTTGAGCAGTAATATGAAATAGAATCAAGGGTTGAGCAGGGGTATTTTTGTTCTTCATTTATTTAATTTGATGTCATATTGGGTTTTCTAAGAGAAAGGAACATAAGGCATGACCTTTGACCTGGGGAGCCTATAATATTATTGGGAAACGTGAATATAAAATACATGAAGTGATTAAAGAAGAAGTGTGCATCACTTGACTATTATTTAGTAACTACATAGTCATATGTTAATATGAAAATTAAGTAAAAATCTGCCATCGTAAAAATTCAATATTCCATTTTAAAAAAAAAGCATCCTGTAAATATTTGATTAGTCTCAGTGGTCAAAGACACAGAAAAGTTCAGAACTTTAGAGATTTTATAGCACAACTACATTTTCTTTATTTGCCTATGTGGGACCTGTATCTTGAGAAACTGAATTTCTTTAGTTATGAAATGTATTTTTTTATGTCTGATGTCAAAGAGAATGAAGTATATAAATAAAAAAAGAAGAGCTCCATGAAGTCTGCATGATCATAAAAAAGAGGAAAATAAGCATCTATAAACACTATATCTATTTTACCCATTAGAGACTGAATAGGGAAGATAGAGCTCCCAGTGTGCATGGTAGAAATATAGCTGTAATATATGAACTTCATGTTTATTGGCTTTTTTGTATTAAAAATTCACTCTTTAATAATAGCAGAAGAAAATAAAAACTGATTTCAAAAGGGAGCAATTTAGTTCTCTGGGAGGTAATCACTCTGACCCTGATTTAAAATAATTTACAGAACATGAGTTCTCTATAAGGATCATATTTTGCTTTTTGAGGATTAGTCTTTTCCAAGCAGGAGGTAATTAGAATTTTTAGAGACTAGCGTTTGTGGCAAAGAAAAGGCAGTTTGGGGATTCTTTTCAAATCAGCACTCTATCCCACCCTGGTACCTCAATCCTGAACAAAGCTGCATAAAAATAGGTTTCAGTCTCCATGTCAAAGACATTTCACCAAATTCCACGGTTTTTACAAATGAAACAATATTTTTTCTTCTGCCCTCAATAAAAAAATGAAAAACAGCTTTAGATCAACTCTTCCTAGGAGATTCCTGCAAGGTTTTCCTTCAGCTCTTTGCCACCCAGGAGATGAGTTCTCTATTTTCACTTAATGGCAGACTTTTAATTAGAAGAGCTCTACTACAAACAGGAACAAAGAGGCAGTGAAGTTTCTGTTTAAAAAATTAAGAAGAAGAAGAGGAAGAAGAAGCCGCCGCAGCTTGATTTTGAAAAGGGGCAGAGAATTCATTGGCTTTTATTTGTGAAATGAAACTATTCCTGTCTCCTTTCACAAATACTGTGATGCTGAAGAAGGAAGCGCACAACTGTCTGGAGGCCCCTCTACCTCTAGGAGGCGAAGGGTGAGTCATCAAAGACACCCAGTTGTGTGTGGGAGTCATCACTGGGGCTCAAATTATCAGGCCAAAAACAACTGGGGCCTGGCTCGGTGTCTGGAGCTGGTTCATGTCAGGGTTAACTCCCACTTCAAAGAAACCCAGCAGACGGGAAATGAAAGTTCAGGACTTCTTCCTTGGGATCTGTTTTCAAAATGGCTCATGCAGTTTGCCCTCTGCTATCTTCGAAGGCATATTTCAAGGTTTATAGTTACTATTTGCCTTTTATCAAAAGCCAATGATAGGCACTGAAGGTACACAAGAACATGTACATTCTTTTTCTTCTCTGATGGGGCTGGTGATGATAACGTTGCTATCCTTTTGGAGAATGTGACTAGAAAACTTGATGGGTTACCCACACATTGGCAATAAGATCACATCTAAATAAAGTTGCTGCAAAAAAATAATAATGATTCATGAAATACAATTTTCAAAGAAATACTAGGATTTGGATGCAAGTTTAGTGGACAGGAGCAAATGAAGAACTTTTGAAGGAAGAAGAGAGGAAAATGTGACCTCACTTTCCTTGTTTAGTCAATACAACTAAGAGGATTGTCCCAGCCCCAATCATCTGTGCTTTCACCTTAGAAAGAAAACTACAGTTCCTCTGAGCAGCTTTGCTTTGGGGACATTTTCCTGATTGTTGGTTCTGTCAAGGTGTGAGGTCAATTTGCTTCCTCCTTTGTGCCACGGATTATGTTGGTACCTAGTAATCTGGATTTAAGGAGGTCTTGAGCGTGAGAATCAACGCAAGGGTCACCATAATTGTAAACAAATTGATTTCATCTAGTTCTATCCTAAGCTCGCTTAGCTTAGAAGTTACTAGGAGCTATCACAGAGTTCAGTAAAACAAAACAAACACAAAAAGGAACTCTCTCCTTACTGTTTCTTGGGGCAGATGCTTCCACACTGTAACACTGGTTTCTAAGCCTAGGCTGGCCTGGCTCTGTTCACTTACTGTGCCTTCCTTCATTATGGCTCTGCCACTGCTCACCAAGACCGGAAAAATGACTGAGGAGAGTGTGGCACTGACCAAGGGATACAGGGTAACTCCATTATAAAACCTCTCGACTCATCCAAAGGCTCTTACTAGTAGTATTTTTTACAATTGCGTTAAAAGGTTCTTTCCTTATTATATTTTCTCCTCTGTGTTACATAGTGTATAATATTCACAAATTCTTTATCTAACTTTGTAAATAGTTAATATATACAAATTGTTCAAACATGAAAACATACTTTAAAATATGAAAAAAAAATCTTCACTTCTACCTATAAACAAAGAAAAACTCTAGTTTCTTCTCTATCCATGCAGTGTCATTCAACAGTAAATATAAATGTTTCCTTCTTTACTCAAAATATAGCACTGTTTATATCTTTAATATGAGTAATATTAACAACTGAAAACCTTGTCTTTCCTCCATCACTTTCAATGATTTTTTTCTCTTCCAACAATGCTTTAGAAAATATTACTTAATATGTAATCTTTTCTTTCATCTACATTTTTAAAGAACGAAAATAAAACCAAACAAATTTAGAAAAAAAAAAAAACACCTGATACATAACTTTACAAATCCCAGGAAATGGTGAAAGGGGAATATCCTTGTTTAGGCCATATAGTAAGTTTTTAACCAGAAATACATTTTTAAAGGAAATTTAAAATTTTACATAATGCAGATCTCAGAATTAAGGCAAAGTTTTCAAACCCTATAGAATGACTTAGCAAATACAAGAAGAGACAGAAAGATTTTCCTTAAAGAAACAGCTATTAAATACCAAAATCAAAACAACCACAAACAAAGGAAAAATGTGCTCCTTGGAGAAACAAGAATTCTTCAACCTAAGTAATATAATAAAAAAAATGATAATTTAAAAGAAAAAGAAAATAGTATCCATATACAATCAAAATTTCTGAAATCCATATGAATAAGGCAGCCAGGAGAGAGGAGAGAAGGAATATATAATTTACACAATTTTGAGTTGCTACTTTTATTTATATTGCTTTAATGCACTTATAAGGAGAGGCTTGATTTCCTTCACCATTATATCTGTTTTGTCATGTTTCTTTCTCTTAGAACTTACATAGTTTCCTTTACCTTATAAGGTTTCAACTGAAGGAAAACCTAAAAATGGTTTTCTCTCTACAGTGTTCTAGTTTAAAATCGTTTTTAAAGAACACATCTAGAATCACAGATGCATAGAAGAAGCTTCTGGGAGGAAGCGCAAAGCATTGCTCAGCCAACTGGAATACTTAAACACAAAGAGCAATGTTAGCACATAGAGTAAGCTTCATTATACAAGAGGAAGACATGACATAATGGGTAACGAACACGTTCAGACAAAGAAGGAAACCTGCAAGTGAACTGAGACCAGAGCTGATGTTCCTTTTCCCTCCAGTTGTCAATCAAATCAGTTCTGTGTCTGATTTGATTCCAGGAAACTCATAATATCAGAACAAATTAGGATAATTTTCTTGGGAGAGAAAATCATCTAGCAAGAACTCATCTATAGCAATACAAAATACTGCTCTCTCGCTCTCTCTCTCTCTCTCTCTCTCTCTCTCTCTATATATATATATATATATATATATATATATGTGTGTGTGTCTGTGTGTGTGTGTGTGTGTCTGTGTCTGTGTGTGTGTCTGTGTGTATGTCTGGCACTTATAGTACACACAGTTCTGATCTTGTAAAGGAAGGGGCTCAATCACTTTATTTTTTAATA